>NC_057730.1:37577258-37664921 GCF_004010195.1 Chiloscyllium plagiosum
TACCTGACATATGCTTCCTTCTTTTTCTTAACCAAACCCTCAATTTCTTTAGTTATCCAGCATTCTCGGTACCTACCAGCCTTTCCTTTCACCCTGACAGGAATATATTTTCTCTGGATTATTGTTATCTCATTTCTGCAAGCTTCCCATTTTCCAGCCGTCCCTTTACCTGCGAACATCTGCCTCCAATCAGCTTTTGAAAGTTCTTGCCTAATACCATCAAAATTGGCCTTTCTCCAATTTAGAACTTCAACTTTTAGGTCTGGTCTATCCTTTTCCATCAAGAATTTAAAACAAATTGAATTATGGTCGCTGGCCCCAAAGTGCTCTTCCACTGACACCTCAGTCACCTGCCCTGCCTTATTTCCCAAGAGTAGGTCAAGTTTTGCACCTTCTCTAGTAGGTACATCCACATACTAAATCAGAAAAGTCAACAGTCCTCAGGCCAAAGACTTACTAATCTTCCAAGTTTAAAGAGAATATGTTCTTAAAGAATTGTGAAACATCCAAAGGTCTTGAATTTGTAAAATCAGAGACTTGAGGGATGATGGAGTAGTAGTAAATATAACTACATTTATGAATGTACAAATATTACCAGCTGGGAAGTAACCTTGGTAAAGATGTTGTGTAAGGTATGGTTCTGAAAAGGTTACTGTTGGAGACTGCAATAAGCTTTGATGATGATGACATATAGTCTTGGATTGCAAAATTGGAAAATAGCTGTGGATGTGAGAAGAATGGTGCATCATCTATGTCATCCAATGGTCTTAGTAACAAGGATTCCAGGTGATGGGCTTATGCCCGAAACATCAATTCTCCTGCTTCTCAGATGCTGCCTGACCTGCTGTGCTTTTCCAGCTCCACACTTTTTGACTCTGATCTCCAACAACTGCAGTCCTCACTTTCTCCTAGTCTTAGTAACAATGTCTAATTAGATAATGTAACTTCTGTGAACTATCATGTAATGAACTACATCTTGTAGTTTAAGAAGATAATTTTCTTGTTAAGACTCACTCATAGTTGTTCCTCTACTAATGTAAGCCAAATAGGATCACAGACCCAAACAAGGAGAGAGGAATGGTTGTACATTCAGATACCATATCCAACTGCCTGCTACTAATGAGTAATCCACACCCTACTACACTTAGTATGATGCATTGCCAGATACGTAGAACTGATATTAATGAACTTCGATTGGTTAGTTAATAGAAAACAGTAAGTAGGCATAAATGGGTCATTTTTGAATTCACAAGATTTGATGATTTAAGTAGTCGAGGAATCAGTGCGGAGATTTCAAATATCTACAATTCAAATCAATGACTTAGATGAATGGCTCAAAATGTACGGTTGCTAAACTTGTTGATGACACAAACAATCAGTGGGAAAGTATTTGTGAAGGTGACAAAGGAGTTTACAAAGGGATATACATGGGTTAGGTTAAGTATGTGGGCGGAAATCTGGCAATAATGTGACAAAATCTGAACTTGTCCACTTCAACAGGAAGAATAGAAAAGCAGTATATTATTTAAATTCAGAGAAATTACAGAACTTTGAGGTACAGAGTGATCTGAGTGCCCTGGTACATGAATCCCTAAAAGTTGGTATGTAGGTACTGCAAGTGATTGGCAAGGTGAGTGGAAAGTTGTCATTTATTGCAAAGGGAATGTAATATAAAACTAGGGACATTCGCAACGCAGTTGTATTGAGCAATGCAGTAACCATGTTTGGAGTACTGCGTACAGTTTTGATCTCCTTGTGTAAGGAAGGATATAAGTTCATCAGAACAAGTAGGGACGGTCCACTCAGCTGATAATTGGGACATTGGTTTTGGTTATCTTATGAGGAAAGATTGAACAGACTAGTTCTGGATCCACTGGAATTTAGAAGTATGAGAGGTGATCTTATTGATACAATTGAGATCCTGAGGGGACTTGACATCATGGTTGCTAAAAGCAAGTTTCCCTTTCTGGGGATAAGAGATAAGATCTAGGGGACACAGTTTAAAAATAAGGGTTGCCCATTTAAATGGAGATGAGCAGAAATCTTTTCTCTCAGGGGATTTTGAGTCTTTGGAACTTTCTTTGCCAGAGAGAGGTAGAGGCAAGGTCACTGAAGGTGCTTACCTCAGAGGTACATTGATTCTTGACTAACATGGGAATCAGCAGTTATTGGGTGTAGGTAAGAAAGTGGACTTGAGACCGCAATCAGATCAGCTCTTATCTTAGTAAATGGTGGAGTAGGCTTGTAGGGGCCAAATGGCCTACTCCTGCTACTAATTTGTCTACTTGCATGAGATAATTGTTATTGATGTCTATGATTGATATTAATAATCTGCTAGATATGTGTAACTGATACTAATGAACACCTAGATGCCTATTACTGTTATTAATTTGAATATATGAAATTGGGATGGGAGTAGGCCTTTTGGTCCTTCAAGTCTGCTCCACTATTGAACAAGATCATGACCTACCTTCCATCTCATATCTACTTCTCCCACCATCCCTATTCTCTAGCCATTAGCAAACCCTCAGTTGATGCTAAAGTAACATTAGTTTGTGTAATAACCTTCTTGTGTGGCACTCCATTGAATGAAAATCCAAAAGTCCTACATCCACTGGTGCCTCAATATCCATCCTCTTAGTTATATCCTCAAAAAGCTCTCAAAAGATCTATCAAACATTTCTCTTTTCACATGTCAGTGTTGATTTTTCTTAAGCTTATCACGACTTTCTAAGTGCTCTGTTATTTCATCCCTAGTAACAAAAGCTAGCGTTTTGCCTACTACTGGTGTTCGGCTACCACACCTATAGCTCTGCTTTCTCTCTTCGTCCTTTATTAAATATCGGGATTAAGTTTGCAACAATCCAATCCTTAGGGGCTATTTTGGAACCTAATGAACTCTGAAGGATCAAAATCAACCAATTTACTGCCCGTATATACTTTTTTAAAACTCTAGGATGCTCGGGTCAAGTCCAGGGAATTTGTCACCATTAAGTCCTTCTAATTTCTAACATCATATCTTTAATTATGCTGACTTCTTCAAGTTTCTTATTTTTGTCCAATCCTTGTTTCCTAATTATTTCTAGCATTTTGTTTTCAGCCTTCTAACATGAGCACAGATACAAATTATTCCTTTAATGCATTAGTCATTTTGTTATTTCGCACTATAAATTCACCTTTAATGGGCCCAGTTTACTTTTACTAATCTCTTCCTATTTCCATACTCTCAGATATCTTCAGAATTTGATTTAATGTTTCTTGCTAGTTTACTTCATGATTCTCTTTTCTCTTTGATTGTTTAGTTCTTGGTCTTTTCTTTCTGAAATCCTTCCGATGCTCAGGCATGTTACTCCTTTGGCAACGCTATTATACTCTTCCTTCAACATATGGAAAACAAGAAATTAGAGAGGGTGACAAGGTAGCATTCTAATTTAAAAGCAATGAAAGCATTCAGACTGTTACCTGAACCTCACCTCAACATAGCTAAACAAATTAGGGAAAAAACTTAAGGGAGGTTATGTAAGAGACAGGAGTTTTGCATTTTCTATAGCAGTGGGGAAAAAGGGAGCTAATCCGTTGGGATGGACTCCAGTTGAAGTGGGCCGAGACCAGCGTCACGTAATGCAGGTTATCCATTCTACACTCTTTCAACTTAATAGCATGCTTTTAAAAATTACCTGTGTTTTCGTTTTTGCCGCTGTTTACCTCTTATTTACTATCTATGCTACTATCTATGGCGAAAGTGAGGACTGCAGATGCTGGAGATCAGAGTCAAGATTAGAGTGGTGCTGGAAAACCACAGCAAGTCAGGCAGCGTCCGAGGAGCAGGAAAATCGACCTTTTGTACAGGAGCCCTTCATCAGGAATCCTGATGAAGGGCTCCTTTCAAAATGTCTATTTTCCTGCTCCTCGGATGCTGCCTGACCTGCTGTGCTTTTCCAGCACCACTCTAATCTTGACCCTACTTAACTATGTGATCTGCTTGTAATGCTCACAAGACAAAAGCTTTTCACTGTGCCTCGGTACAGGTGACAATAAATTCAATTCAATTCAGCTTAGGGTAATAATCAACACATTATTACTTTTGGATTCTGCTTTTTATTGAAACCTACCTTCACAGACTCCCTTATTCCGAGTTCTACATATATCATGGGTTTCTGAGTAGATCATGCAAACTGGATACTCCCTCTCCATCTAAATTACTCACAAATATCTGTGACTGATATTAGTGAACTCTGAAATGTGGAATCATTGAATTGCCACCGCACAGAGGCCCATTTGACCCATCGTATCCATGCTGGCCCTCTGAGGAAGAAATTCACATATCAACCAATCCATCTTCTTCCCATATCCCTGCACAGTCCTCCTTTTCAGATATTTACATGACGTAGAACATTTCAGTGTGCAGGAGGCCACTCTGCCCATCATGCCTGCACCAGTGAAAGTAAACCATTTGTATTCTCCTGCAGGTGCTCCATAACATCTGGGTTTATGTGACTTCAAGTGCCTGTCCAGACACTATTTTTTAATGAATTGAGGGTTTCTGCTTCTCCTGAACTTTCAGGCAGTGTGTTTCAGGCCTCTGTCAGTCTGGCTGAGAAACAAACACTCATCTCTTCTCTAATACTTCGACCAATCATTTTAAATCTATGTTCCCTCATTACCCCTCTGCTAACGGATATAGGTCCTTTCTATGTACTTGCCCTTCACATATCATATCTGTGATTGATATTAATCATCCATACAGGTAGTTCTGATTGTTAGTAATAATCAGCTAGATGTTTTCCCCACACACAACAATTTCTTATTGATAGTAATGCAGTCCCAGGTATCTGATATTGCTCTGTAAGGCACTCCTGAATGCTGATCAAGAGATATACCTTCCCATTTATCTGTGGTGGATATAACTAAAATTTTATCCTAGCCAATATTTCTGGAGATGATTTTCAGTATCCCCTTCACTACGTGAGCAAACATGGTGTCCACCTACCAACAAGAGACCTGCTAATCTTGCAGAAAACAAATGGGACCCTGGCAAAATAACCCAAAATAACAAGAGCAGCTATGAAGACCGAAGAAGCTTTTTCAAAAAGAGGGCTTGTACAGGAGGGCAGAGGCGGCCTGCTACTCGCCACTGGTGTGTCGATTCGGGAGAGGTGGGGGGCAAAAAATCCTTTAAAATCCCCAATTATAGGCCCCACTCATTGCGTTACTTTGAACTGAATCTGTGGACTGATTTGACACCATCTGCCCCTGCCAACCCACTCCCCTCCAAAACAGCAGCACAAAGACCCAACACCTCTGCTGTAAACAGGAGAGAAATGGACTTTTCACAACACTCTGCATACGGCTGATCCACAATCTCGCTTCACATCCCTACTTTAAGTCAATCCACTCCACTTCCCAAAAGGTATCCCATTTTACATATTTTTTTTATCGAAGAGTGGTTGACCCCTGTGCGAACTCAGTGGTTAGGAGACGCGGGCTACAGGTTTCCAGAAACAGCAATTTAATGTTTAAAATTATCAAATAAACGTTGACACGAGGCACTGTCTGAAATGAGATCACTGCAAAATGACCCTTTAAGAGAAAGACCAAAAGGCTTTTTGGTCGAGATTCTTCTGAGAGTTTCTGCTAATGGCCTCGCGTGTTATTTCCAGGGTCTGGCGGCACAAAACCAGGTTGCACTTTTATTTTGCAAAATTAACAGGGACCTGTCCCAGAGTTAAACCATCGGTGCTCTGCCTGTGCAGGCGACGCGAGTGGACCAGCTGAAAGTTTCTCTCTGTGCTGAGAGCGGACAGCAGAGGACGCTGCTCACTCACCCTCCCTCCTCCCTTTGCCTCCCCTTCCCTTCCCTCCATCCATCCAGCCATCCCCTCCTCACTCTCCCTTTTCCCCCCCTTCCCCATGGCACTGTCTGTCTCCGCTCTGATGAATTTGCGTCTCTTTTCATCGCTCTCTGACGTCCAGCTGCTCCTGTCAACACCTTCTTATAGCGTGTAATTCATCTCAACGCACTGACAGCTGAGGCTTAGGGGGTGCGCACATGGTCAGACTCTCAACTGCTGTTTCTTCCACCCTGCTCGGGGAGTGTGTGTGCAATGCTGCAAGGAAGGGGGGGGGGGGGGCAAAAGGAGGGAATATATATCGGAAAGATAGAGGAAGGGAGGGGTAGAGAAGGAGGGAGTCTCCTATTGTAGGTGCTAAAACAAAACTTTATTTTTCCCCACAGGGGATAAATTTCTCCCATCTTCACATTTCCCCCCATCCTTTACACATTTCTCCCACCGCATCCTTTCCGTTATTCACATTTCTCTCCTTAAAATCAGAACTCCTGACTAACAGGGTGTTTTTTTTAAAAACACACACACAAACAAACCAGTGCCAAAGTGAGTGAGAGTGAGAGAAGGGGACATCGCCCTCAACGAAACTCCTTCAACACTAATTAGTGGCATCGGAGGCTGGCGAGGCGGAGAGTGCTTGGAAATGTTTGGTAATTAAAACTGCAGCCACTGAAACGATGCACTCTATTTTCATCAGGGGCTGCTGTTTGTTGCTCAGGCCTCATTTCAGCTCTTCGCAATAAACAGCGATAATGAAAGGTGTGACGCCTCTGGGGAACACAGCCTGGGCTGCACTTGCACCAGGCACGAAATAAAATGGGGCTAGCAATTAGAAAGATTTCTGTGTGCAGCTTGGGCGGCAGTGATTAGTTCACATCCCAGGCGTTGAGGCCGAGCTGGGTTTTCAATAGTCGTGGTGATGCAAGCGGCTGGCATCTTGGAGGAGAGGAATAGCACTGACTTCTTTGTAATTACCTCGGATTTTCATATTCCTGTTTCCTTTACATCACCACATGTTCAACACGGCCGTCACTCCCTGCTCTTGCAGTTTAGTCAATCCCAGCTGTGGCTCAGCAATTTCCATGGATTCTATTAAACTAATTAGTTTTTTTTCCCTCCCTCTCCCCCACAGTATTTTAAAACCAAATGCTTCGTGTATAGCTATACATGATTGTTAAAGTTGGGCGACTGACATCCAGGAGCATTAATATCAATATCAGTAGAGGCACCGTGAGAGTTAGTGAGGAATACTAATTATATTACAATATATAATACATAATTAGGACAGTTAGCAGCAGCACGGATTATTTTTTAAACAGGACTGTCCTCCAAAATGCGACTTCAGTAGCATGAATCTACTGATTCTCTACTGGGCTTGCTTTAAGTCTGCTAAAACTCTCTGCGTTTCCATAGCGCTTTTCACAACCTTAGTCAGTGAAGTACTCTCAAAAAGTGTCGCCACAATCAGCTAGGGTACAGGTACCCATTCTGAGCCCAGCAAGCCTCCCCACACAGCAATGTCACAATCACCAGGATTGTCTTCTTTTGTAGTGAGAGTGGCTGAGGATTGAGTACCACCCAGGATGGTGTGGAGAACCTCCGTGCGTCTCTCCAAATCTGTATATACCTACCTTCTGGTAAAGGGTGCTTTAGTTTAATGGGAAAAAAGAACAAACATTCTTATAGATATATTTGCTGACACCAACACTCCAATGATGCTTGCCTACTGTGCACTTGCCTAGTTTGCTTAGCACTTTATTTCTCTTACCCAATAGGCTGCTTCCTTAAAATTGTATCACTATTCAGTATTTGTCACCATGTTAAATTACATTTGTGAGGTTAAAAATCACACAACACCAGGTTATAGTTGTGTGATTTTTAACTTTGTACACCCCAGTCCAACACTGGCATCTCCATATCATGACTACTTTTCTGAGAGATCCCACTGCTAATGCACTCGCTCCTGGGTGTCAGTATGTGTTGCTATTTTACACCTTCGGGATCTGAGGACATCCAGTGTACAATAAAACACAGGGATTCAATCACTGACAAACTGTGTCAGAAGGTAATGGCATTTGTCATTGTAGGGACTTGACCATAAAATCCAGGCTCTGGGTTCAATGCAAAATGGATGGAGTGCCACACTGGCAAACATACCACTGTTCAGTTGAGATTGTCTGTCATAGGTAAATGTAGAAAATCCCATGGCACTGTTTCAAAGGAGAGCTCAGGTGCTGTGACCATTGCCCTAGCTAATGTTTATTTCTCAACTGAAACTGATCATCTAGTCAATTTCACATTGCTATTTGTGGGAGCTTGCTGTGCACTGATTGGCTGCAACATTTCCTACATTCTGACAGTGTCGACATTCAATGGAATTTATTAGCTGCAAAACTGCATCAATGCAAGCTTTCTCTTTTTTTAATGGCAACAAGAAAATTGGAGTAATTCAGGGAACATGGCATAGTATATTGTTGTTATGGACCACAGATCCTGGCAAGGCCTGGGGTTGTGAGCTGGGTTGTTGTATGATTTAAACAATACATACAAAATAAATATCTCAGATCTGGGGGATGATATTATCCCTGTTCTCATATCTACTTCGAAGTCTTTATCAGGTGTGTTTTAGCAAGGAAATGTTCAATAATTGTTTCACACAAACCATCTTCCTCACCTCCCAGAAACACAGTCTAATAGTCTACAATCAATTACTAAGCCTCTGCAGACACTGTGTATAAGCAAATTAATTTAATGTTTATTTAGTGCTCGTTTGAGGTGCAGGACTGACTAGGAATGAGAACTGCATGCCCGTGAAGGCGTTGTCTTTACACTGAACCCATGACCTCTGCCACCAGTAGCTGGCTGTCAATCAAATCAATTGGATTGTAATGTCCCGATGGAGGCGGAGTTGTATCTAAATAGTAATCTGTGGATTTACAGTACAAAGCTTCCTTTTCCTCCTTTAAGATCACCATCTTTTAATTACATTTTTTTTCCTCCTACTTGCCACATCCAAAACCAGGAATGGGGCTTAGGAATGGAATTGGTGCCATGGACAATGTTGCAGACTCCAGCTATAACCAAATGATCTGCCTACAACTCGGGGCATTTCCTTACTCATGTAGATGACAAGACCAGCAAGGCAAGTCTAATGTGGCCTGACACCTGACTAAACCATGTGGTAACGTCCTGATTGTTTAAGAGTTTCTCCCAATTTAATTTCCAAGAAGGGGGTTACTCCCTTTTGAGGAGTCAGAACCTGAAGATGGGCAGGAGAAACTGGCAGAAAATAGGAAAGTTGTTTAAAAAGGACTCTCATCCTTCCTTCACCAGCTGTCAAACTGAACGTGGCAGTAAATTTAAGTCCATTCCCTGCTTGTTCAGGGCTGCTGACCCTGTGCAGAATGTCACACCATATTTGAGAAACAGGAAAGAACATTTGCATTTATATAATGTCTTGAATAACCTTGGGATATCTGAATTCTTTCCAGCCAATTAAGCACTTTCCAAGTGAAGTCACATTATAATGTACCTGTACAGAGACTGACACTGGAACATGTTAAGAGGGAGATCTGGGGCACATACAGAGGGAGGGACTTGAAGGTGTACAGAGCAACACAGTGAGGCACGTACAAAGGGAGACACTGGAACATATAGAGAGGGAGGCATTGGGACATGTGCAGAGTGACACACTGGGGACATACATTGAAATACACAATGGAACATATACAAAATGAGCACTGATACCTGTACAGAGTAAGGACTGGAACACATAACAGCGAACGCATACTACCTACATTCACAGGCATAGAAGCAGTTTCCTCTGTGATGGATTTGGAAATAGATGTTTGATGACGAGAAACTGCTACCTATTTAATGAACTTGATACCAAACCATTGCAGATTTTTCAAGAACAAGCTGTGGCTATTTTGAATTAGACCCTGATGGTATTCCTATGGGTGTCCTGTGGGAAGGGTGGAATGGACGCAGCCATATAATTCCATTGGCTCTAATGTCCAGGCAGCATCCCTAACAACAGAAAATTTCCTCCATCTTCCCCTCCAGTTTTACATTAACAGTTTTGGCTTTTAGCCACATAATTCCATTTTGCATTTTGTTTTAAGATGTTGCTGAAAAAAAAAGTTTGATTTGTCTTGCAAGGGGTTAACTGTGAGAGATACAATGAGATTTGACTTAACATTTAACACCAGCACTCACAAATCCAAATTGTTGCCATAACCATTTAGAATGTTAATTAGAATAGTTCCCTGGTGGGTCTCCAGATGGAATAGTCATCAAAGTGGGTATTTTTGCATTGCTACATTAGCTTTGAGACAATGAGGTTAGTTAGGTTTGCTTTGAAGTATCTCTCGACATTGTGATACATGGATTTTCATTCAATATACCCTGAACAGGAGCTACGCTGAACAAAACAAATGAGAACCATGAGGTTCCATGTCAAGGAAGGTGATACTTTTCTTTAGGGTAGTAATATCAATTGCACATTAGATGTTAGATGTGACTGAGAGGGTAGTAACCTTGCTTATGGATCAGGAGGTCCTGGGCTTATATGCAGTCAAGAGAGTTCAGTACATAATCTATACTAGTGTATGGCTAAAGGAGGACTGCACTGTTAAGGGTGCAGTATTTTTGATAAGATGTTAAACCAAAGCATTGCCTATGTTTTCAGAGAGACATGAAACAGTCATGCTACTATTTTAAGTTCTCCATGCTTGCCTGGCCAATATTTATCCCTCAGTCAACATCCGAAAAGTAAGTTATCTGCTCATTTTCACATGCTGTCTGTGGGAGCTGGTTGTGCACAAATTGGCAGCCACATCGCTGCCACTGCATCAATGACTACACTTTAAAACCACTTCACCAGCTGTAAAGTGCTTTGGGATGGCTTGAGGTTGTGAAAGGTGCTATATAAATGCTTCACTTGGGAAGATAATCCTCACCATACAAAGTTAAGGTCTGACTGCCTTTGTTTCTCAGTTTCTGGGAGACACAGAGAGAGATGAGCTGATATATAAATGCAGGTATTGTATTATCTCAAAACCTCAGGACTGAGTCTGTGCCAGATTTCAGATCTTGCCAGGTTTCAGGTCAGGCACATGAGGCAGTTCAGATCAGGTCAGACTGGAGTTGGGAAGATCAGATCAGGCTGAATCTGGTGGGGTCAGATGTTGCTCAAACCACTTAGAATGCAGGAAAAGACCAGAGTAAATAACTAATCCACACCAATGCTGCACCTGGATTACCCATTTAATTAGAATTAATCTTTGTGCTTGATAGCTTGTGAAAATGTCCAGTTTTTGGAAATTGCCAGTTTTTAGCCAGATAGATTTAAGACACTGTACCTGTACACACATAGTCAGCAAAAGTCACTTATATTAGATGTCTAACCTTCCTCAACCAAAACAGTTTTAAAAACTCCCCCAGACTTTGAGTGATGGCCATATCACTTCAATGGTTTAAGATGTGAGAGGGTTTAGATTATGTTAGGGGAGAGAAAGATGAAACACTGAACTTATTAATGTGCACACACCAAAGTTTTCTAAAACTATCCAACTCCAATGTAAGGGACAGTGTGGCAATGATTTTTAGATTTGTGGGACAGAATGAGTGTGTGTGAGGAAGAGAGAGAGAGAGAGAAAGTATGAGAGAAAGAGTGAGTGTGAGCAACAGAGTATAAATTCAAATCAAACTATTTAATTACACCAACACAATATATAATAGCATAGCGCCTTCATTATAATAAAATATCCCAAGATGCCTCGCAGAAATGTTTTGCAACATAGATTGAGACTAAGCCACACAAAGAGATATTAGAACAAGCTACTGGATAAATCTGATGGAGCCAATTTCAACCCTATCTGTCTACTCTCGATCATCAGCAAAAGCTTGGAATTTGTCATTGCCATGCTATCAAGTGTCACTTACTCTGATGCTCAGCCCCAGATCTGATTAAAGCTTTGGTCCAAATTTGGACAAAAAAAAAGAATTAAAATCCAGAGTGAGATTGCTCTTTACAGCAAACACAGCAGTTGACCAAGCATGGCACCAAGAAGCCCAAGTAAAATTGATGATACTAGGAAGTGGAGGAATAATTCTTCTTGCCAAATCCAGTGCAAAAATACTGGTTGGAGGCCAATCATCTCAGCCTCAGGACATCATTTTCAGAGTTAGACAGTGCAGAGTCCTAGGTCCAGCTTTCTTTAGCTGCTTCAAGAATTATTTTCCCTTGAGTATATAATCAGAATTGGAAAGATTTGCTGATGATTGCATAGCATTTGCAATGTATTGTAACTCTTTAGGTAATGAAGCTGTCCATGCAACATGACCTACACAACATTCAGGCTTGAACCAATAAGTGCCAAGTAATATTCTTGCCATCCGAGTGCCAGGCAATGAGTGCCACCGTGCCGCCCGTATTGTAACTCTTTAGGTAATGAAGCTGTTCATGCAACATGACCTACACAACATTCAGGCTTGAACCAATAAGTGCCAAGTAATATTCTTGCCATCCGAGTGCCAGGCAATGACCATCCATTACCAGAGATAGGTAAACTACCTCCCATTGATATTCAATGGCATTGACATCACTGAATTCCTCCACAAACAACACCTTGGGATTATCTGCAAACCTCTACCACCCACCAGGACAATGGCATGAGTATATTACTCCAAGTCAAACACCACTCTGATTGGGAAGTATACTGCTGTTCCTTCACAGCCGCTGCAGCAAAGTCTCTCTCTAATGATAAATGGCAATGTAGCTATGCCACATGGACTGCAGTGGGTCAGGAAATCAGTTCATTGCCATCTTTTCAGTGGTGATTAGTGATCAGCAAAAAATGCAAACATTGCCAGAGACATCACTGAAATAATTCCAAAAATTATTGTTAAAATTGCCATTGTAGTGTAAGAAACGTGTAGATGTTAATTGAGGGATAATCATCAGCCAGTATTCCAGGGAGAACACAGTTGTTCTTCTTCACAAAGGTCCCACAATTCCTTACACCCACACTAGGGGGCAGACAGGCACTCAGTTTAACATCTTATTGGAAAGGATCTCTGACACTGCAGCACTCCTGCAATATTGCACGAACAGCATCAACTTTGACTAAACTTTTTAGAGTCTGGAATGTGACTCAGAATGCAAGGTTGCTATGTACTGAACTGGATATTTCACCTGATAAAAGAGGTAGCTTTTAAAGAGTGGCATCAGGGTGAACAGAGAGGCTTAGGACATGAATACTAGAGCTTATAGCCTGAACAACTGAAAGCGACTCCCGAACTCCAGCTTCCAAACCATCCAAAAGAAAACAGAGGAGAGGGTTGAAGGGCACAAAATTGTTGGGACCTAAGAGAAAAAAAGTATTGATAGACAGAATTTCCCAGATTGTGCCCTGTGTCTGTGTTTAAAAGGGATTTGAAGAAATGCATCAATGAAGCTGTAGATCACAACTATCAGTGACAGATGGTGTAACCAAACTTCAGTCTTTCTGAATAGGCCCTTAAACACACAGTAATAGAGAGTCATGACATAATCAGAGTACCATAAAGGCATCAATGGCTGTGGCACAATAGACAGCAGCACCAAGAACACAGCCCTAAACAAAGAATGATCTAAAGGAAGAGAATATACAAAGAATAGATAACACAAAACACGGTTAGAATACTTAAGGCAAAAATGGAGCATCGCATACTCATATAGTCAGAATATAATTCTAAATGTACAGAGATCAGTGCAGTAGACAGGATAGACACAAAATATGCTGAGATTTAAGAACAGAGCAATAACACACCACGAGTTGACCACTGACTAGTGTCCTAATATTCAATATTACACAAACTCTGAATAGGTTATTTAATTTCTTGATAATAGAACATGGCATTCACTGGCAGAAGAACATCAAACTTGCATTAAGTGGACAGAAAACAGGGCATTAAATAGACTGATAATTCAGTGCTGTATAAAAACAAGGAGAAAGGTGTTCTAGGAATACTTGTAGTGATGAAGATAAGTGACAACAGAACATAAAATCATGGAATAAAGCTGACTGAGAATACAGCATGAAGCACAGGAAAGAGCACTTAATAAATTTGTGAAATAGAGCACTTAATACACTTAAAACGTTGCACACTCCCTGAGTAGATCGATAGCTTATTGGGAATGCAGCACTAAATGTTCTGAGAATGAAGCATGGCAGAAACACACAAAAACAACACTTAATACATTGCTGATAAAGTACTCAATGTTCTTTAACAAAATGTGGAGTGTAGAGTGGATCTCACACACTGTAACTCGGGCTGTCAGAGTTTGAAAACTGCTAGGAGTGATATCCTAACCCAAAGCACTGGGACTTGAGGCAGTTAAGTAGTTGGCATCTCACGCCTATACAACTGCAACAAAAGCATGGCTCAGGGTTCAGTCTTCCCGCAAGAAGGGTTTGCCTGATATTTATTCAGCACTTCAGAAAGGCTCTCCTATCATCTGTACTTCCTGCATATTCCATTTTAACCCTAGCATCCCATCCATCTGCCTGTTCGAACATCACCTGCCCCATCTGCAGCAAAGTCTATGTGGATCCAGCATTGAATTGTTCAGTTACCTCAGGAGCCAAAAACCTCAGAATAAAATAAAGTCATCCTCAATCTCAAGGAGAAGGTTCAATGGTAATAATACCAAGTGGACTGCATCCTTCTTAAAAGGACTTCATCATCTTCTGTAGTTCCAGCATGTGATGCTGGACTTGTTCCAGAATTATGGGAGGGAATTCCATTTGTGAATCACACACATGCTCCCGAGGAGCCTTGACTGCAGCAGGTGGAGGAGGGTCAAAATGGTCTGGTGGCATTATCCCATTTGGAGCATAGCTATTGATTTTTATACATCCAAGGAAAATACTTTGGAGACAATGTTTAAAAACATCCATTTTCCTTTTATCAAGCGATTCTGGCAGCTGCCTAGTCTGACTGACCCCAATGGGCATTAGGCAGAAAGACAGCAATCTTTCTACTGCTGCTACAATTCACAGTGTTGAGGTCAGAGGCAACTAATGTATAGGTTTCAGGAAGGATCAGAAAGAGCAAGAGAAAGTCAAGGTGAATGGAGAAAACTGGGGAGTAAGACTTTTCACTCGATCTTCTGCTTTGGATAAACAAGAATGGAGCAACAGATATAACCTGTAACACTCTCTTCAGAAATTGTGAACTGAAGTCCCACAACAGAAACCTTGGCTGACACTCCGACAGCAGGACTGAGGGAATGCTGCACAGTCTGAGCTGCCGTCTTTTGGATGAGATGTTAAACTTTAGTCCCTGTCTGCCTTCTCAGTTGGATGTAAAAATTCCATGGCATTTTCTGCTCAATGTCTTGGCCAATTGTTCTTCCTCAACCAACAATAGTTTGAGAAAAGTGATTACTTGATCGGTATTACTTACCATATATACTTGTGTATAGGCCCATCTCAGGTATAAGTTGACCCCTTATTTTGGCCAAAAATCTGGTATTTTTCATATCCCTTGTGTATAAATCGACCTTAGTTTTTCAGGGGTCTCTTCCTGACCATATATGCAGCCTTAAAGTGCATGATTTGCATGTTTGACTTAAATGCAATACCTGCTTCATCATGTTACATGCGCCAGTATATATTTGCACAACGCAATTTTCAAATTGTTAATTTGAATGTTGATAAATATATATAATATATATATATACTGTATATATTTATTTATGTAATATTTACATATATATATTTGACTTGTGCATGCAAGTATCTATGGTACCTTATGGCAGCCCTCGACCTTGTCTTCCACTGTTGCCTCAGTTTCTTAGAAGTAGGTGTTGCGTCCAGTCGTACAGTGAATGTATTGTAAAATTCCCCCAAATTCTTCTGACAAAATGGCATCACGAAGAAACAAGTATACAGCACTGTTTATACTAAAAGTTATGGATGTTGCAGAGATATTCAACAATAGCGTAGCTGCAAGGGAGTTCTGTGTTTCTTAAAAACCTATCTGAGATTGGAGAGAAAAAAACACACAGTTACAGGCTATGCCAATACTGATGTAAGGCGAAAGTGAGGACTGCAGATGCTGGAAACCAGAGTTTAGATCAGTGTGGTGCTGGAAAAGCACAGCAGGTCAGGCAGCACCCAAGGAACAGGAAAATCGACGTCTCAGGTAAAAGCCCTTCATCAGGAATGGCTTAATCAGAAGACAGAAGTATGCCAACTGAGGAAAACTGAACAAGTGACCAGAGCTAGAAAATTGCTGACTGGATAATTCAGCATCATCAGAATGGAAGCAGAGTGACTCGACAATGTATAAGAATACACACTAAAAATGAAGCAAAAAATGATGGATTCACTGATTCAATAATCAACCCCCTAATTTCAGCTCAAAGAAACGGTCTTCAAAACACGAGTATATACGGTAGCTGTTTGTGTCATTTTGTTTCACCCAAGTTATCTGCAGCATCTTCTAATTCATTCACAGGATATGAGCATCACTGGCTAAGCCAGCATTTATTGCCCATTCCTCATTCCCATTGAGAAAGTGGTACTGAGCTGTCTTCTTGGCATAAAAGTAGAAACAAATAGGGAAATAAAGTTAAAATGTCAAACAGTACAGTCCTTTCTGGAGCCATAGTGCCGTGGATGTTCCAAGCTGGGCTTCCCTAAGAGTGCTCACTCTCCCTTCCACCCTGGGCTAACACTCACCCAGGCATGCCAGGCTTCACCACCACTCACAAGGCTTCGGCCCTGACCACCACAGGGAAGAGATTTCTCAGATTCTAACAATTCCTGCACTTGACACGGTCAGAACATTTCGTGAAAAAAAGGCTTCATTGGCTGGAAAGTGTTTTGGAACATACTGAGGTTATAAATAAATATGGGTTCTTTCTTTCTAAATGCAAGGAGCTGGGAGCAATAGGGCTGAGACTCCCATTTTAAGCATTGCATGTGTTTAGAGAGAGCTGAAGGAGTTGGGACATGAAGTGAACATGATGGTGCAGTGCTGAGGAGAGTGAAGACATAATTGATAGGTGGGCTCTGTCAAACTATCAACAGAGTGGAAAGAGCTTGGAATGCTTAGTCTGACTAAGACCAGTATTAGTGTTTGAGTAATGACTGCCCTCTCCCTCTTCCTGTTCACAGCAGGGCGGTGTTCCATGATCAAAGGTATTTCCCCGGGTGTCAATTTATAGTCAAGAAGAGCAATCATTCCCACTGGCAAGTAAAATAATTCATTCTGGCCTGAAAGGAAAGAAAATACCATCCTTCACTGCTGAGAATGTACAATAATATTGGTTCATTACTTGTTCAAGAAACACCAGGAGAACCTGACAGAGAGAGAGAGAAAATGTCCTAAAATAACGTAGCAAACCGCTTCCAAAAATGTTATTCATTATCCACATGTGACGGCACTCCTTTTACAAGAGGTGAATGTGTTTTGAGATCATTCACTAAGGCTGTCATCGAGTGCACTTTGTAAACACATTAATTCACTATTACAGCTGCAGCAGCCAAGAGAAGTTTCCGGTGCCTTTGAATGAAAACTTTACCCACTGCATACAGCTGAACTGTTTAATGGAGAAATGCCATCACCTGATTGGCACTGCCAGTCTCTCTGCCTCAGCTTCCTTGCCCTGTATTGTCTGAATAATGTGATGACTTCTTGATCCCTAAACATTTCTTTCTCAATGCCCGGTATGCACATATTGCAACCAATCGCATCCAACTCAGAGCCCGCATATACTACACACATACCCCACCCAACCTTTGCCAGTCTTCAACTTATCATTTAACAGCACTTCAAAAACTCCTCAATTTCCATCTTACTTCTCCCAGAAACTCACTTCAATTTCGTGGTCCTCAGCAGGATCTTAGCTGTTCCTGTCTTTTAAGCTAAAATATCTTGAAATTTCAGCAACCCAAAATATGGCAGATGGTGAAAAAACTGAGCTAAACATACCGTAAATATTTGGAAACAGCGGCTTATACTCTCCTCTGTATAAAATTGACTGTGAATCATTGGGAATTTCTGACTCATGCTGAGCACTCTGACTGTCATAGACTCTGAGAACCACAGCACATGAAAAGACCTTTGGCCCATCCCATCCATGTCAGTCAAAAACATCCACCTAACTATTCTCATTCCCTTTCCCAGCATTGGCATCACAAGTGCACATCTAAATACTTCTTAAATAGAGTCATAGAGATGTACAGTATGGAAACAGAATGTTATGAAAGTTTCTCCCTTATCCTCACAGCCAGTGAATACCAAATTCCCACCACCCTCAGGGTAAAAACATGTTTCCTCACACATTTCCTTAAATCCATGACCCTGATCTGATCCTTCCTTCAAGGGGAAATGTTTCTTCCAGTCAACCCCTTATATGCCCCTCATAATTTTATACATCTCAAATATATCCCTCTTAATGGGCAGCACAGAGGCACAGTGGTCAGCACTGCTGCCTCACAGCACCAGAGTCCCGGGTTCAATTCCCGCCTCAGTTTGCACATTCTCCCTGTGTCTCTATGGGTTTCCTCCTGGTGCTCTGGTTTCCTCCCACAGTCCAAAAATGTGCAGGTTAGATGAACTAGCCATGCTAAATTGCCAGTAGTGTTAGGTGTAGGGGAATGGGTCTGGGTGGGTTGCTCTTTGGATGGTTGTTGGGCCGAAGGGCCTGTTTCCACACTGTAAGTAATCTATCTTAATCTCTTCTGCTTTAAATAAAACAACCCTAGTTTGTCCAATCGCTCTTTGTAACTTAAACTCTCCAGGTCAGCTAACATCCTGGTCAAATTCTGAGGAAGGGTCACTGGACCTGAAATGTTAACTTTGATTTACGTCCACTGATGCTAAGCTTTTCCAGCAATTTCTGTTTTGTTTCAGATTTCCAGTATCTGCAGTTCTTTTGGTTTTTATAACATTCTAGTCAATCTCCTTTTCACCCCCTCCAGTACAACAATGTTCCTCCTATAATGTGGATTCTAGAACTGCATACAATATTTGAGCTGTGGCCTAACCAACATTTTATACTGTCCCAGCATAACCTCCCTGCCCTTCATCTCTGTGCCTCGGCTACTAAAAGCATGTATCCCATATTCCTTCTTAATCACTTTATCTACCTGTTCTGCTATGCTATGGGACTGGTGGACATACACACCAAGGCTCCTCTGATCCTCAGTGCTTCTCAGGGTCCTACCATCCAGGTATCAAGCTGGAGATAGACTGGCACTACTTTGCAAGTGACATCATGTTCACACCAACACAGAAACATAGTAGTTTATTGGGAGGAGACCACCGGCTTCAATGAGAAGTGATAACTAATACCATGCTAACATGGTGTTCAGTTAGATTGTTGTAATGCACTTCACGTCGCGCTGCAGCAGTGCACCAAGGTTCCTTCAACAATACCTTCCTAATCCGCAATATTGGTCATCTAGAAGGGCAAGGGCAGCAGATACATGTACCTCTTCAAGCCACACACTGTCCTGACTTGGAATTATATCACTCTCCCTTTACTGTCAAAGAGTCAAAGTTATGGAAATCCCTCCATAACTGTGCTGTGGGTGACCCTATACCCCCATGTACTGCAGTGGTTTCAAAGGGAGATTGCCATCACCTCCTCAAGGTCAACCAGGGAGCAAGCGATGCTCATAGCCTGAGAATGAATAAAAATGAAACAAGGATGGTCATGGTTTCGACCTGAAGGTGCACTTTAGTGATTGGATACAGGGGGCACTGTTATTGTCTGTAGAAGCTCCAATACTTAAAGGGGGAGAAGGGAGATGGAAGGTTACTGTGAGACCAATTACTGGAGAAAATGTTTTCTCAATCTTTAGCATCAGCATATCAAAACTATTATTTCAATAGTTTCTAACGTCGGGGAAGAAGATCAGATTTGCTGCCTGTTCATAGAATGAAGAAAAGCATTTGCTTTATAAGGAACTTTTAATGTCATAAAAGATTCCAACACACTACACTGGAGTGTCATCAGCCAAGCTTTGACTGAGCAATATAAGGAAAGTTTAAAACAGGCAGTCAGGGATTTGGTTAAAAAGATAACTTTTCAGGAGTTTCTTTAAAAAGCAGAGAGACGAAGAGGCAGAGAGGATTTCGGAGTAATTCATTTAGTTAAGTGTATGGTAATCGACAGCACAGTGAACACAAATGGGAAATGTGCATGCCCAGAGATGTTGGAGGGTCACAGAGGTGTAGGATTTTACAGACATTGGAGTTACTAAGGCCATGCAGGGATTTGAACACAAAGTTGAGAATTTTAAAAATGAAGCATTGTCGTATTGGCAACCCATGTGGGTCACTGAGCTCTGGGCAATGGGTGAACAGGACTGGACTGGGTATGCGTGAGGGCATGGGCAGGTAAGGTTCAAATAAACTCATGTTTTCAGAGGATGTAAGATGGGAAGTAGGCCAGTGGAGCATTGGAATAATCAAAATCATAGAGAATGCAGTACAGAAGGAGGCCGTGCCACCCCTTGTGCTGGGGGCAACTCTTTAAAAGAATTAGCTAAACAGCCTACTCCACAAACCCCTCTCCAGTCTTTCTGCAATTGAGCAGGGATTATGGAATTCGGAGCTCCACATTATTCAAGTTGTTAGAACATTGATTGCTGACATTTTGCAGAGTCTTTCACCAGACTTGTCCACATTACAACTCAGATCTGTCTTGTTAGGGTGGTTTATTCTGCAGTCTATAGCACTTTACAAGCAAGCCGCTAATATTGAAATTGTCCCTGTTAATATTTTACTGGTAACCCAGGGGAAATTGGTGTTCTATTGTTAAGTGCTACTGTTAATTATGTTGGAGGTATGCTGAATGCAGAATTTCCCAGGTTACTAACTTACAAGTTATTGCTCGATTAACTTGCAGCTCAATAAACTTCCCATCGCAATGTTGCAAGCAACCTCAGTAATTGATAGAAGGTGGAGGTGGCCTATCAGCGCAATATAGGAACTACAGCAGCCAATTTGCACACAGTAAGTCCTCACAAACAGCAATAGGGTGAGAGGCGAAAAATTTAAATGGGACCTAAGGGGCAACCTTTTCACACAAAGGGTGATGCATGTATGGAATGAGCTGCCAGACGAAGTGGTGGAGGGTGGTACTTTTAAAAGGCAACTGGATTGGTATATGAATAGAAAGCATTTGGAGGGATATGGACCAAGTGCTGGCAAATGGGATTAGATTAGTTTAGGATATCTGGTTGGCATAGATGAGTTGGATCGAAGGGTCTGTTTCCATGCTTTACATCTCTATGACCCTCTGACTCTATGTGACAATGATAGATTGTTTTTAATGGTATTGCTTTAGGAATAATTATTGGCCAGTATACTGGGAAATTCCTCTAGTCCTTTCTAAGTAGAATCATGGGAACTGCTATGTCCATCTGGAAGGACAGACAGCGGTTTTGTTTAACATCTCATTCACATAACAACACCCTGACCATACAACACTCCTTCAATATTGCACTGAGACTGATGGATTGGCACTTGAGTATCTGGAGTGGGATTGAACCCGTGACCTTCTGACTGAGAGGTGATAGTAAACAAGAATCTAAATTTGACTGATCAAGGCAGTATGGTGTGACACAAGAACCATCTCTCATGGAGTGAGGAGAATCAAAACCCTGTCATGTTTTACCCAGCCTGTGCCCTCTAAGGATGAGCAATTATGCCAGGAAAGGGAGGTCAAATGAATGAGAGACACTTTATTACTGCAAGAGATGGAAAGTGGTGGAGCGATGGATTGAATTAACCCTATATCACCAGCTTACATCCAGCACCTTTGCGTAAGTGTGATTCGTCCACTTGCCCCTCAGTCATCATGGCAGGAAACAGGCAGGAAAATAGGAAAGCTGGGGATAGGGTTCACATGTTAGAGAGCTTTATGGCCACATACCCGAGGTCATGAATAGGCCAGGCCAGAACCCTTGTTAAAGTAGTTCATATTGCTTACAATAATGCTGGGTTTGACAGACATCTTCTTATCTGCACTGCTCCCCTCCTCCTCCTCACATCTCAGGAAGCAATAAACCAATAAGTACTGATTTCTTTAAGTTTCTAATGAATCAGATGCAAACCTGGATAAGTTCCCGATTAAGTAAGAACAGAGTCAAGTAACCCCACAATTTAAACTCTGGACAACACTTGCAAACTCTGTAGGGGTTTAGTTCGGTAAAGAAACATTCTCACTCTGTTGTTTGGGCAAATATGGTCCTTGTTCAGAGTCAACATTTCAGTCACCGAAACCCAGGATACTAGTTTATAGGAATGGTTCCGAGAAAGAAAGAATGTGTTTTATACAGCACCTATCAGGACCTCTGAACATTGCAATGTGCTTTGTGGATTGTGGAGTCATTTTGAAGTGCAATTGTTTCGAGAAAATGTAGCTGCTAAACCACATAAGACAAGTTTCCACAAACAGCAGTGTGATAGCCAATCGGTTCTTAATGATGTTGGTTGAGGGATAAATATTGCCCAGGGAGAATAACCCTATTCTTCTTTGACATTGTGCCATGGGACCCTTTAGATCCACCTGCGTGTCACATCATCTCATCTGTAGATGCCCGAATCCTGGAGGTTTAGCAATCATTATTCGTCTCGCTAACACTAACAACTCCTCACCCCATTTGGGGGATTAGTATAAGTGGGCTGAGGAGTTAAGGCAGCTCATTACACCTCCAGTTGAGTAAAACAAAAACAGCATTTCCCTCCAGTGATTTACCTCTCCCTGGATGAGTAATTTCTGGGCCTTGATCTCCTTGGTTACATTATGGTCTGAATACGTCCATTATATTCTACATCTACAACAATACCTTGCATTTACATAGCACCTTCAACATGATGCAGTAAACCCAGGTGAAGAGGTTGAGGGAATTAAGCAAACGCAGCAGTCGACTAAAACTCTTGATTAAATTCCAGTCTGCAGATCATTCCTGGATATCTGTTATTCTGTATATGAACCCTTTGAACTCTTCAATCAAAACTCAGCATACAACTGACCCTTGTGGCACAGTGGTAACGTACCTACCTTGGAGCCAGAAGGCCTGAATTCAAATCCCACCTGCTTCAGAGAGTGGTGTCACAGCACACCTGAACGGGTTGATTTAAACTACCTGTAACTTGCTCCTGGCTAGCTGTTACTGTGCATAGTACATCTGAACCCCTCTGTGAGTTTTCAGCTTGTCGGTCACACACAGGCATTTATTATTCTATATATAATTCACCAGGATTCCTCACTTAGATTCCAGCCAGTGACTCATTCTTGGCTATCTCTTATCTTTACATAAACCACTTGTACCCCTTGATTCGATTCCACCCTGTAACTTGCTTCTGGATGTGTGCTGGTTTGCAGAGGGAGTGTTGGGATGATACCCAGCATTCCCACTATATACCCAGGATGACAGCAATCTGATTTACTGTTTTCTGAAAGACTGATAAACCACACATTAACTCTACTGTTTGCATTGTCACGAAGCTGCTTTAAACAACCTCCTGTCTGTAGTTTGGTGGGTAATTAATGACGTGGTGTTAGTTCCACTGTGTTGCCTGTCCCTCCTATTAGCACCTTCGCTTCTGTGACACAGAGGAGCCGTTGTGTTCTCATGCTTGTCTCCTTGCTCCACAGCTTTCAGCTGTTTCCACAAGCACAGATTGGCATTTACAGCCGGATATTAATGCTGACCCTAGACGCACCCAGGGTCACAGCAAGGTCATGCTGAGCCCCCTCAAGTTCACAATCCCCCAGTTTGTCTGCCAGCGTGTGAAGTCAGCCCTTGGTGCGGAAATCACTCGCCTGAGGTCCGACTGGTGTGCGTGGCAACCTGGCCCCATTGGCATGTCCTTGGTGGCTTTGGGAATAAGTTAGAAAGTTGTTTTCCACAAATCACTTGGAAAAACAAGGCAGGTGAAACAAGGCAGTGAGCTGCCCCCTCCTCCTCCTGGTTTTATTTATGACAGGAAGTATTCCCAGGCCTACCCCATGGAGGAAAGCTTCAAAACCAGATGACAAGGGCAGGGAGCCTCCCACTGTGAACGCCTTAGACACAGGACTGACTTCCAGCAGCAAAACAACCCAACAAAGCACAAATAAACAAGCTGTTTATCTGTCACTGTTTGCAAATGCAAACTGATTCCTGAAGAACATTTGCAAGCGCTGGTTCTCAGGCTCCCTGAATTACATTGAGTCCTCGGCTCACGAAGGAAGCTAGTTTCTCTCCTGCCCAAGTTCTCCTCAGTCCTACTCCCTGCCTCTTCAGTTCCCTTCTTGCCCCTCCTCCAGTTCCCCTCATTCCCACCTCCTGTCCAGTTCCCGCTGTAATTCAGAGGACTTGAAAACTAGTTCTGTGGTCGCCAGTTACACATTAACATTGCCAAAATTCAAAGTCATTCCTTGTCTGGCTTTTGTGTCTCTTGTGAATGGATGGAGAATCCTGTGTCCATTGGATGGGTTTTGAGGCCGGTTGCATCAACTTAAACGTTGTGTTTTTTTTATGCTTGATTTGAAGAAAGAAAGAGACAGAGAGCTTGGGTCCTCCTCCCTCCTTCCCCAGCAAAACATATTTTCAACTTACTTTGGAACCATTTATTTGGCTCCGCTGCCCGTGAAAATGGCAGGAGTGCATGTCGTCATTCTCAGACCTAAACTGGCAACTGATTCACATAAACAGGCCAGAACTCTGGGAGACCTGTGGCAGGCCACTCTGAAAATGGTGGCTAGAGGGAGGATGAAGGAGCTTTCGGGCTGGTGCCCCCGTTTCGAAGGCAAGGCAAGTTAAAATCAACCCCAAGCTGTATGCCATTCTGTCTCACTCTGTGTGCTCCAGTACACAACCGCAGTTCTGTGCAGAATGTGGCGCTGTTTCTTCAGGAGCAGGATCGTGTTAATGTCCCTCTCACATATGGGCCTAGTAAAGAAGTCAGAGTTCAAACAAATAGTTGTCCTGAGAACTTTGAAGTTAGTTTTGCCAGAGGTCCCCAGGGCACAGTTACTGACGGGAACATGGAGATGAGGCACTAAGAAGCAACACAACACCCAGACTACACTGAGGTAGAGATCCTTTCTGTTATATGGAGTTTCATTTCCACAAGCTGGAAGTTCCAGTTTATAACATTTTCCCATGAAATCCCAAGCAATCCAGAAAACAAAAAACTTATTTCTTTTAAGCTTTTAATTTCAAGAATTGAGAGGCCCTCAAAGACTGATGTGCAATTCAGTTAAAGCATGGCCAATCAGTAACGCAATGCTTCTTCACAAGCTTCATTTCAAATCACTCCATGCTTGTATATTACTTCACAAAGCATCTATCAAAAATCTGCTGATTTCTGCCTTGAAGTCCCACTTACTCACCATACCAAGCAATTTCAGCTTCGATCCATTTCACTTTACTTCTATTAACTGGGAGAGAGTGACAACTGCAGATGCTGGAGATCTCGTAATCTCTGGATCACTCTTTTCACCTCAACTAGTGTTGTTCTGAAGGCCCTCACAGGATCACAGAATCAGATTCACTAGAAATGAAACAACCCTGGTATATTGGCTTGACAACAGGGGACAGAGGGTGGTGGTGGAGAGTTGCTTCTCAGACTGGACGCCTGTGACCAGCAGTGTTCTGCCGGGATCGTTGCGAGGTCCACTGTTATTTTGTCATTTATATAAACAATTTGGATGAGAATTTAGGAGGCACGGTTAGAAAGTTTGCGGATGACACCAAAATTGGTGGTATCTTCAAACAGTAAGAATACAAACGGATCTTGGTCAATTGGGCCAATGGTCTGACGAGTGGCAGATGGAGTTTAGTGTGGATACATGCAAGGTTTTGTATTTGGTTAAACAAACAAGCAGGATGTATGCAGTTAATGGTAAAGCATTGGGTAATGTTGTCAAACAGAGAGACCTAGGGGTTCAGTTTTGTGGTTCATTGAAAGGTGTGTCACAGGTAGACAGGGTGATTACGAAGGTGTTTAGCACACTTGCCTTCATTCCTCAGACCATTGAGTATCGGAGTTGGGACGTCATGATGAGGTTGTACATGACATTGGTGAGGCCACATTTGGAGTACTGTGTACAGTTCTGGTTGCCCTGGTACAGGAAGTATATTACTAAATTGGAGAGAGTTCAGAAAAGATTTATCAGCATGTTACCAAGACTGGAGGATTTAAGTTATAAGGAGAGACTAGATAGTCTGGGACATTTTTCATTGGAGCATAGGAGGTTGAGGGGTGACCTTATAAAGATATATAGAATCATGAGTGACATCAATAAGGTGAATAACAAAAGTCTTTTCCCTTGGGTGGATAAGTTCAAAACTAGGGGCATATTTTTAAGGTGGGAGGAGAAAGATTTAAAAGGGACCTGAGGGGCAGCTTTGTTTCTTGTTTACAGAGTGGTTCATGTGTGGAATAAACTGCCAGAGGAAATGGGGTTAGATGTAGGTGCAGTTACAACATTTGAAAGATATTTGGACAGGTAAACTAATATGAAAGATTGAGACGGATATGGGTTAAATGCAGGCAAGTGGGAGAGGTTTAGCTTGGGAAACTTGGTTGGCCTTGGCATGGACAAGCTGGACTGAAAGGTGTGTTTCCATGCTGCACGACTCAGTAAAATAAGAGCAGAAAAATGTTGGAAATTCTCATCAGATCAGCATTTGTGGAGAGAAACAGTCAATGTTTTGGGCTGTCTTTAACCTCCAGCCTGTCCTCATAGCTGTCATCACTGGTATGTCTTAGAAAATTTCTTCTAAAACCTCTCCAAAATCTAATTTACCTTCATAAAGAATTGAACACAGTGCTTCAGCTGAGGCCTAACCAGTTCAATGGCAGGGTATCATGGCGCACCCAAGCATTTTGGCCTTTTGTGATGTACTCAATGTCCCTTCCGCTGGACCAGAAGGCCATCTGCCCCAGATATGTGCCTGAACTGGGTATCTAAGTGAAAGTGAGGACTGCAGATGCTGGAGATTAGAGTCAAGAGTGTGGTACTGGAAAAGCACAGCAGGTCAGGCAGCATCCAAGGAGCAGGAAAATTGACATTTTGGGCAAAAGCCCATTCCTGATTATGGGTTTTTACCTGAAGCATAGATTTTCCTGCTCCTCAGATGCTGCCTGACTTACTGTGCTTTCCAGCACCACATTCTCAATTAAAAATATCTCCTCACTGATCATTCATCTACAGAAACAGAAGGCCTCATCAATGATTTATAGAAGTATGGCCCTGTAATTTGCCCATGTGCACTATTTCTCTCTGTTTATAAAGCTGTGTCTTTGTTTTAGATATCTCGATATACCTTGTCCAGCCACCTTCAAAGATATGTAAATTTTAAAATTTCTTTTTTCGTTTGCCTTTGAAGGAGCAGGCAAGAGACATCACTCTCTTAACTTCCTGCTGGGAAAATGTTAGTTTTACTAAGATTGACTGTCAGAGAAGTGAACTCATCTTGAATGCCTGTGTAAAATTAAAGGCTGTTGTAGTGGAAATAAAATCTTATATCCTAATTGTGAAGTATAACCACAAAACTCTGAACCTTAATACAATATTCTATTGAGTGTAAAATGGGTAATTTTCCTTAAATGTGCTTTAGTTTGTGATTAATAAACACAATGTATACCAAACTGTTAACCTTCACAATCCCCAGTTTTGCAAATACTGCCCATTCATAGTTTATCTCTGTATATTCTGTGCTTGCAAGGAGCAACCACTGAGAGTGGTAACAATAGGAGATACACTGAGAAGGTATCAAGTATTGTAAAGATAGATTTTACATTGAGAAAATGTAATGAGCATGGAAAAGATAGGTTTTACATTGCGGAGCCATCAAGTATTGTAAAGGCACTGCATGCATTGAGCAGTTATCAAATGTTGTATAAAAGCAAGGTTTGTATTGAGCAGTTATCGAATGTGGGCCTTGTTTCCCAAGGACAAATAATACGAGCTGTGGAGTCAGAGCTTTCAATGATCAGATTGCTCTCACAGTTTGCATTAACTTTCGGAACTGCATTTTCAATGCATTAGGTGTTTAATTTGGAAAATAAATAAATATATTAAGCTGTATATCCACTATAAAGTTGAGGAGAAATGTCTTTACCCCCATCTTGGCAACTTTCTATAGTCCTACGATATTCCAAGATTTCTGCACTAGTCTAATTTTGTTCTTTTTAAACATTCCCAGTTTTAATTGCTTGAGTAAGCCTGTGACTTCAGCTGCTAAGGTCCTAAGCTCTGAAATTCCATCATTAAACCCCTGTTCATCTCTTGAAGACACTTGTTAAAACCTACTGCTTTGACTCACCTGTCTGAATTTTTCCTTGTGTGGTTGTGCTAAATTTTGTTTAATGACCCTACTGTGAAGGTGCTATATAAATGCGTGCTTCTGATATTGAGTGTGGTTAAAATGCAAACATATTATCCACAAGGAGTGACTGAAGTGAAAAGCAAAGTAGACAAGCAGGAGGCTGGAGGAACACAGCAAGCCAGGCAGCATCAGGAGGTGGAGAAGTCAATGTTTCAGGTATAACCCTTCTTCAGGAATGAAGTGAATAACAGGCATATTTGTGCATAAATGCTTGGAGTAGAAAGGAATAAAATGGTTATGTCAATTGGGTGAAATTGGGAAGGGAGGAGATTGTATTGAACATATGCATCTGGTATAGACCAGTTGGGCAGAATGGCCTTTACATAGGTTACTAATTCCATTTAATTAACTCTGATAACTTAAAGCTATCACCAGGATTTTTAAGATGGCAAAGTTTCCCTTCCCACCAATGAAAGATTCAGCATCATTGCCAACATTGTCAACCTACAGCCATTTAACACTGTCATTAGATGGAGATGCGACCTACAGTCATAGACTCATACAGCATGAAAACAGACTCTCCAATCTAACTCGTGGGCGGCACGGTGGCACAGTGGTTAGCACTGCTGCCTCACAGCGCAGAGACCCGGGTTCAATTCCCGCCTCAGGCGACTGACTGTGTGGAGTTTGCACATTCTCCCCGTGTCTGCGTGGGTTTCCGTGGGTTTCCTCCGGGTGCTCCGGTTTCCTCCCACAGTCCAAAGATGTGCAGGTCAGGTGAATTGGCCATGCTAAATTACCGGTAGTGTTAGGTAAGGGGTAAATGTAGGGGCATGGGTGGGTTGCGCTTCGGCAGGTCGGTGTGGACTTGTTGGGCCGAAGGGCCAATTTCCACACTGTAATTAATCTAATCTAAAAAAACTCATCCATGCCGATCAAATATCTCTCTAAACCTTTCCTATTCATGTACTTATTTAATTCTCTTTTAACTATTGTAACTGTACCTACATCTACCACTTCCTCTAGCAGTTCATTCCACACATGAACCATCCTCTGTATGACAACGTTGCCCCTCAGGTCCCTTTTAAATCTTTTACCTCTTACCCTCAAAATATGTCCCCTAGTTTTGAACTCCCTAGATATTCACCTTATCCATGCCCTTCATGATTATATAAAACTCTAGACAAGATCACCCCGAAACCACCTCCACTTCAGTCAAAAAAGTCCCAGCCTATCCAGTCTCCCCAGATAACTCAAACCCTCCGGTCCTAGCAACATTCTGGTAATTTTTTTCTGAAACCTCTCAATTTAATAATATCCTTGCTGTAGCAAGGCAACCAAAATTGTACATAAAACTCCAAAGTGGCCTCACCAATGTCCTGTACAACTTCAACATGATGTCCCAACTCCTATACTCAATGGTCTGAGCAACGAAGCCAAGCATGCTAAATAAAGTCTTAACCGTACTTCTACCCATGCTGAAACTTTCAAAGAACTCTGTACCTGAACCTCTAGGTCTCTCTGTTCGACAGCACTTCCCAAGGCCCAACCATTAACTGTATAAATCCTGCCCTTTTTTTAAACAAAATGCAATACCTTGTATTTATCCAAATTAGCGTCCATCTACTACTCCTCAGCCCATTGGTCCAACTGATTAAGATCATTTTATAATCTTTTATAACCTTCTTCACTGTCAACAATACCACCAATTTTGGTGTCATCTGCAAACTTACTGAAGTTGCCTCCTGAATTCTCATCCAAGTTGTTTACATAAATGACAAACAATACTGGACCCAGCACCAATTCTTTTACTTCTGCCCTTCACTCAGGAGGACACAACATTTCAGAAGCTACCATGGACAGGACTGGGACTTTGGCTCTGTTTTAGTCCAAGTTCCAGAAATCCAGAACACGGTCTGGAATCTAAAGGTAAAGGAGAGAAGTGAGGTTGGGGAAGATGGGCAGAGAGGCTGTGGTGATGGTGGAGGTAAATAGGCTGGTGGGGTGGTGGTAAAGAAACATCTGCATGGGGCAGGCCTTGTAGAGGTAGAGGGAGCCAAATGTTGAAGATGGCACCACTACCTTCCCGTCTGAAGTCTGAGCATGGGGCTCACCCCTCCTGCTCATCTCTCCAGCCTGAAAGTTGAAGCTGAGTGGGAAATGACCAATTAAGGGCCGCAATTGGGATAGGAGAAGCTGGCCAATCCTAGCCTTGTTGGTCACCCATAAAACTTTGGGAGTTTCAGGGCAGGTAAGGAGCCAGTGGCAAGGCCATCTGAGGAATTTTATGCCCACATCTGCCTGCAATCCTACCAGGTGGTGAGGAACATAAACTTCTGCCCCAAGTGAATTTTCTCAGCATAGGAGCAGTAAAGCGATACAAATATGGTAGAGATGGATATGTTCGCAAAGTTTAAGATGCATGTAGATAGACCCATGAACAGGCAAGGTATAACGGGATATGGACCATGTGCAGGTAGTTGCAATCAGTTTAGAATGGCATCTTGGTCAGCACAGTCATGGTGGGCCGAAGGGCCTGTTCCTGTGCTATACTCCTCTATGTTTTATATTTATCAGTATTTGTCCTTAACCTCAGAGTTTCATGTAATAATAAAATAATAATGGACAGCCTCTAAAGGTCTGGGTTGGGCCATTCAGGACTGAGATGAAGGGAAATTTCTCTACCCAGGGAATGGTGAACATGGGATTCACTGCCACGGTAAGCAAGTGAGGCCTAAACATTGAATGTTTTCAAGAAGGAGTTAGATATTGGTCTTAGGGCTAAAGATATCAAAGGTTATGGGGAGCAAGCAGGAACAGGGGACTGAGTCGGATGATCAGTCACACTTTCATTGAATGACAGAGCAGCCTATTCCTGCTACTATTTTCTATGTTTCAATGAAATCTATTTCAGATGGATTTGAAATGCACTGAAATGTAAATAGACATCTATCTAAAATATTGAAGTAACTTACAGCACATTCTACAAACCATTCTAGAACATTTAAAACTATTTGTAATATTTCTTACAGATTATTACACACCTTGAAACATTTAAAAACCTTCTGGGAAGCTTACAGCGATGTTTCAACTATCTAAAAAGGTGACATACAATTGCTTCAAGGATACAAGAGGCTGTCAGTTGTTTTGTTTTATACTGGAGATGTTCACTGCAGCACAGCTCTGTTATAGTAAGGCAAGTCTCAGTATGGCAAGTCCATCAGACACCAGTTCACGGAGCAACATTATGGGAGGTCATCAGTGATATGAGATTGTGTTACAGGCACTGATAGAAATATGTTGTCTAAATCCTCTGAACAAAAGTGCCTTTGATTCAGCTTCAAGAAGTGGAAAGCATGAACTAAAATGGAAACCGAAATAAAAGATTGTTATTTTTAAGAGAACACGAAGAGGAACTTGGATAGTAATGATTTTTGGAGGGTGATATGCAGCCTATAGTAAGAGGGCTGGCAGTCGAGTAATAGACTCCTCTATGTCCCTTCCTCTCTTGAAGGCAATTTTTAAAAAGAGAAGAAACACTTGCATTTATGTAGTGACATTTCGTGAACTCTATCCATCCCAAAATAATTCAATGAACAAAACCTTTCGAAATGTAGTCATTGTCATAGTGTGAGAAACGTGGCAGTCAACTTGCACAAAGCAAGCACACACAAACGGCAGCCAGATATTCTGCTTGCTGTGCTGTTGACTAAGGGATAAATATTGCCCTAGAAGGCTGTGGAGAACACCCTTACTCCTTCACCAGGATGGGATCTTTTACATTTGCCTGAAAGGCCGAATGAAGTCTCGGTTTAATCTCACTTCTGAAAGGTTGTAAATTCTAACAATGTGGAGCTCCCTCAGGATGTCACTCTGGATTGTGGATTAAGTATGGTGCAGTAAAGTAGTCCTTATTCTCTGGTTCTCATGTTGCTGTGTGTGGCCATTGTGCTTAGATGGTGAGCATGAACCTTTGGAAGGGTAGGCAAGTATGCCGTCTCCAAAATACAGCCTTTCCAGTGGGGAGAATGAATAACACACATGAGTAGCAACTTGGCACTTTCTGTCCCCTTCCCTGTCAACAGCATATTTGTACCAGTACAAATCAGGAATAGATCCTGAGCATCTCCAGATATGCCATGGGCTGTGAATGCAGCAGAAAAACCATTAAAACAGATTAACTGCGGTTGATTACTAACTCACGCCAACATCTTCTGTCTTATCACTTCTTTCCTCACTGTCCTACATAGGCTCCTGGACAAGCAATAACAATTTTAAAATTCTCCTTATTGTCTTCCAATCCATCCATAGCCTCAGTCATCCCTCTTTCTGCAACCTCTTACAGTCCGAAAATCCTCTGAGCTCTCTGCACTCACGTAATTCCATCCTCTTATGTATCTGGGGTGTGACTTCAACTACTTAGGTCCAAAGATTTGGAATTTATTCTGCCTTCCACAACCACCCCCACAAACCATCCCACCTCTCTACCTCTCTTTCTTCCCCTTTAATACACTGACTAAGAAAGAACTCCTTTGACCAAGTTCATAGAGTCATACAGTACAGAAACACACCCTCTAGTCCAACTTGTCTATGTGGACCAAGTTTCCCAAACTAAACTAGTCCCATTTGCCTGTGTTCGGCCCATATTCTTCTGAACCTTTCCTATTCATGTACTTATCCAAATGTCTTTTAAATGTTGTAGCTGTATCTGCATCTATCAGTTCCTCCAATAGTTCATTCCACATACGATCCACCTCTGTGTGAAAGCGTTGCCCCTCAGGTCCCTTTTAAATAGTTCTCCTTTCACTTTAAAAAAATGCCCCCTAGTTTTGATCTCCCCAACCTGAGGCAAATGACCTTTGTTATTCACCTTACCGATGCCTCTCATGATTACATAAACCTCGATATAAGATCACCCTAAAACCTCCTATTCTCCTGTGAAAGAAATTCCAAACTATCCAGGTTCTCCTGATAAATCAAACCCTGTAGTCCTGGCAACTTTTCTGTACCATCTCCAATCCTTCCTATAGCAGTGTGACCAGAACTGTACAAACGTGGCCTCACCAACATTCTGTACAACTGCAACATTCTGTCTCAACTCCTATACTCAGTGGTCTGAACAACAAAGGCATGCATGCTAAACACCTTCTTAACAACCCTGTCTATCTGTGACACAACTTTCAGAAATCTATGTACATGAACCCCCCAGGTCTTTCTGTTCAATAAAAATCCACAGGGACCTCCCATTAACTGTAAAAGTCCTGTCTTGTGTGTTTTACCAAAATGGAACACCTTGCATTTATCCAAATTAAACTTCATCAGCCACTCCTCGACCCATTGGCTCAATTGATCAGGATCCCTTTGTAATCTTAGACAACCTTCTCTGATTATTTGCCCAGATAGGTGGAGAAGCAGCAGTGTTTGCCTGATAATGTTCTATAATATGACGTGATGCCTAGGAACCAATCAGTGCTGGCTGGTGGTTTGGGATAGAGTGTCCTGCCAATTGTCCTTCCTATGCAAGTCTGAGGGGCTGATCAGGAGTCTGTGGTGGAGGACGGACCAGGAATACGTCTCAGCAGAAAAGGTTCTTGCCTTTCACAGCAAGTTGAAGTTAACTACATACTGGACCCATTAGCTCTTCAGCTTCTTAAGGTTATTAACAAAAAGTAAAGACATGTCCCTCTATCAGGCAACCCTCTCAGAGTTTATTTAACTGCTTTCGACCCAGAAATGATGTGACATGATTAAACTGAGCTGATTTCAGTTCCACTCAAACATCAACTTTTGCAGAACCATAACCTTTTACATCTCCCCCTCAACACTATTCCCTTCAGTTCACCCAATTTCCAATCATGTATTTGACAATATTATATTTGTTACTGTCCCTTCTCCCTCCAAGTCTGTGACATCAAAACTTCAGGCAGTCTGGAAGTTTCACAATTTTCCGAGAACATGTTTGTTTCGAACTTGGAAGGTTAGTAGGTATTTGGCTTGAGGACTATTGACTTTGATTCTGCTGCTTTTGTCATTTCTATGAAGGAAGGTAATTTTTCTCATGGACATCCTTTGCAGAGGTCACTATTCTTTATAAATGTTGACCTTACTTGGAATACCTTTCTGAATGTCCATCATGGAAGACAAGTATACTGACGAAAGAAATACTTCCATCCTTTGAACTAGAAACTACTGGACATGTAACTGGTCTCATTCAAGGAGTTTGGAAACAGTGGATGTCTTCCATTTTGTTGTAAGTTCTCTTGCTGAATGTATTAAATCTCTTTTGCAGCAATGTCATCGGCGGTATGGACTCTTCCACATCACATTTAGGTGTAGCAGACTGCTGTGCTGTCAGCATTGGTTCACTACTGACCTCAGGTGAACTATTTTGCTTAGTTTAGCAGCAGTATTTACTTGTTGTCGCAGGTCTTGCTGATAGTTATTCTATTCTTCAGTTCTACTTAGGATTGAAAACATTCCCTGTAGCCCAGTGAAATCTATGCCTTTCTCCATACTGACACTGGGAAATAAATCTTGGATTCCTATATAAGTGTTTCCACAGGTTGAAACTTCTTCTTAGGTGCAGCCATTAATCTTGGAAGGTCTATAAAATCTTCCATATGTTGTATTTCCATAGGTCAGTCAATGGTAAATTTCCAATAAAGAAGTTGAATGCATCAATGAATTATGGGACAGAGGGCCATATATGCATTCTTATTCAAGAGTTTGGATCTGGGTGACAACACATTTTCAAACATATGATATAATTTAATGTTGTAGTGAGACATGTAATAATCCTTTAGTTTTAGATGTCATTCCACCTGCATTACATATCCCTCAAGCAGTTTGCTGTAGCTTCAAGTGTTTTAGTGAAGGTATTTGGTTAGATAGGACAGTGACATTAATCCTTGTATCAAACTTAAATTGATATTAATAAGAGTTTTCTTCAATTCAGATAGCTTTCCAAATTCCCCTAGGACTATCTTTTGTACCTCTGTCAATTGAAGTACATCTTCAAGTGCAGGGAACCCTTCTCATAGAGATGGGTGTTCTACTGTGTAAAATTCTTTATGTGTGCACCCATGATAACTGCTGTTGTTGTAGAACCGGTTTTGACAATCACACACCTCTGGAAGTGACCTATTTTGTTACAGATGTAACACACTTCTGTCTTTGCTAGATAGCGTCTTTGTGTAAGCCTTTTTCGCTCCACAGTACTGACATTGAATCGGAGAGTTCAGTCTTTGAGGTGTCTAAGGGAAGTGGGCTACTGAATCAAATTTGAGGTAGAGTCAGACGAGATATCTGGTGAGGGGTATCTCAATATTGGGATCATCTTATTGCAGTTTTTATACTTTTGCCAAAAGGCAAAGCAAATTTCTCATTAGGTAGCAAGACATTGACAATTAAGCAGAATTAAAAGTTTGTTAAATACCTTATTAACACTGCAACTCACCTCATGAATGCACAGCCTCCCACATTCCCAAACTCACTAAAGAAGCTCAATATTGAGAAACCTCAACATGGAAGTTGGAGCGAACACCTGGTGAATTCAGCTCACCACTTGCTCCAAAGGACCTTCATGCTAGATACTGGGCACCAACATCTCACGCCATGCTCCATAGGCTCTGTCCCCATACATCCAACACCCACAGACATTGGCATCCAGACTGCATAAACCCGCATGGCACATCTCCAATCCACCACAGGATACATCTGCACTTCAATGCTGCACTGGCAATTATCACTGCACCCTGCCTTGAATTGCCTCGCCTTTGTGCATTTTTCCCCTCAGGCAGTGATACCTGGCTCACATTACTGTTGTCTTGCCTTGTCATTTAGTATTGACACAAAACCAGAAAACTTGGCATGGTTCTCAGCAGTTCACAGTCAGGTCAAAGAATTTGCTCATATGGTAGCCTTTCCTGGTAGAGCAAGATCATGAGACTATTAGACCACAAGATATAAGTGCAGAATTAAGCCTTTCGACTGATCACATCTGCTCCATTATGCAATCATGGCTGATGCATTTCACAACTTCGTTCTCCTTCCTTTTCCCTATACCTTTGATCCACTTACTAATCACAAACATATGTATCTCCACCTCATTCAAAGACTTGGCCTCCACAGCCTTCTGTGGCAATGAGTTCCACAGATTCACCACCTTTTGGTTGAAGAACTTCCTCCTCACCTCAGTTCTAAAGGATCGGCCCTTCAACCAAACACTGTGCCCTTATGTCCTAGTCTCTTCAGTTAGTGGAAGCATCTTCTCCACATACAGGCCTCCCAGTATTCTGTAAGTTTCAATGAATTTCCTGCTCATCCTTCTAAACTCCACTGAGTACAGATCCAGAGTCCTCGACATCTCCTTATATGCCAAGCCATTCATCCCTGGGATTATCCCTGTAAGTCAAGGGCTGCCTCCTATACTAGTCGAGGGTCTCGAACAAGGTCAGTTAAGCACCCAGGGCTTACAGAATCAGTATCCTCTCCTTGAGCCAAATGTGAGGCATCCTATCACCTGTCTTGAATCTTTCTGCCCTACTGTGGGATGTTTCTTCTTGAAATGAGAGAGAAGCAGATATTAAGGGAGGTGAAAGTGGGTGGCATAGCTATTACTTTTGGTGCAGGTGGGGAAGTGTCCGAGTTAGTGAGTAGGCAGCTCTGGGGACAAGCAGAGGTAGCGCCATTGGGTTTAGAGAGGCTGAGAACATGTAGGAGAGATGTTAGATTGGTAGAGCTTGATACTTGGTGGCAGGTGGATCCAGTAGCTGAGATAATGTGTGTGTGTGTGTGTGCCTGAAGTATCAGAGAGACAACAGTGGTGTTTAAGCTGGCGGAGTGGAGAAAGTCAATGACATTCTTCATACATTGCTAGGCATTCTTTCAAACATCTGGGACTGGACTGATCTGGGTGGCAATCTCAGACCAGGCCTGGTCATTTGGCCTCCTCTGCTGGTCCTGAGTGAAGAGGACAGCTCACTTGTGCATCAATCCATCCAGCAGGACCTCTGTCCACAGAAGGGGGTACCAATTTTCCTCTGTCTGCCATATCTGGGGCAAATATCTGGAACCTTGCAGGGCAACTCTGGACTGACTGTGCTTATTTGGGTGAACAACAGGTTTTTAAATATTACATGAATACAGGCGTGCTGGTCAATCTGGGATATCCAGATTGTTCTAGGAACAGTGCTTGGAAAACTGGGGCAAGAATTGGACTTGACAGATACCAGAGGGGTAATGGTAGGTAGTTAATGAGCATTTGGTCTGATTCAGCAAGAAAAGCTGTAATCTCATAATGATAATCCCTCCAAAAACAGAGCACAATGTACACTTAGCAAAAGAAAGTAAGATTTAGCACTTAACATCTGACATTCTGCTTACTGTTTGTTTTTGCTTGTTATGTATCTGTTTTGAGTGTTTGGATGTTATTAAGCTAATAGTTCTGCCGCTAGTCTGTGATAATTTTGTTTTTCCATTCTCAGGGTTTGACTGTGATCTTCCCTGGTCTCTGCTTCTAACATGATTTGAATAGCCATATCCGAAGTTAAATTTTCTTTGGATTGTCTTTAATCTGATGAAGATTGATCAAAAATTCTTACGACAACTCTGCCTTTTCATAATTCTGATTGCAAGGCTCTACATTCACAGAATTAATCTATCGAGGTCATTAGTGAAACGGTCTACAAATTCCCCTGAATATTGAACATTTCTTTTAAATCTTACATGTTCAAGAATTCTATTTAAGTTAACATAATTACCAAAAGTTCTTTATAATACTAGTAAAAGTACCTGTATCTTCTTGTATTTTCTGGCAACTTATAACATTATCAGTTTTAGGACCTTCTGAGTACACTGCTGTATTACATTGCTTTGCTTCTGATTTGGTATTTAACTTTCAAGTAGTTTTGTATCCTCAGAACTGTTTTCTCTGTGAAAGCCAATCTTGCTTTCTTTTTGGGTCATCTCTGACCTTGAATATATTAGGAAGTACTATGTCTTTTTCCATTTCTTCTTAATGTGTGATGAATCCTTAGAATTTAAAGGTATTTTAAATCTGCATAAATTTCAAAATGGTTTTAGATCTGATGTTCTAAGTTTGTCTTCCTGTATTAATGATTTATTTTAAATTACAATAAAGCTTGTGAGTGTCTTTACTTCATGTCTTTATCAGTCTTTGTTAGTCCTGCACCACTTTGAATTGTATCAACATTTTCTAATAAAGCTCATGATTGTTTTGTAGAGACTTATTTCCTTTCTTTAGTAAAGCACTTGCACTTTTAGAATTGTTTAGAGTTTTCAACTTAAATACTGTCGCAATATTCTTTTATAATAATTTCAAAAGCTTTATTAAATGTTTCAAAAGTTGCTAATTCTCTTAAATACTTTTGTCTGAAGTATTAAGATGATCTTTTCAGTTTTAGGAATCAAAATGGAGGACTCCCATCTTTTTTGCTGTTTGTTGGGAGGTTTCCTGCCTGTTTGAACAAAATGGAAGATTTTCATTCTTCAGTCTCCTTCTTGGGATGAATCACATTTTTGCCCCTGACAAGTTGGCAAATTCATATGCTTTCCAGCATTAAAACATATTCCAATTTTCAAATCACTTTTTCTTGCCTCTGAAATTCTTGACTGCTCTTAAATCTTCTTTTGCAGTGGACTTAAATTTTGTTTCTGATTTACCTGACTTGGATCTGAATTAAATGTATGGTCCCCTTTTAAAGTTTGCAGCTGTATTTTTTGGTACTTGTTCATGGCTGCAGCAATGTTCATTTTACCAGTAAGTACTCCCAGTTTATGTTTCCAGTCTCCCATCCTGTGTTTTGCACTATTAGGCAAGTTCTCTACCTTTCTCCCCTTCGGGATTTACTTACTGAAGGAGGCCCCAATGTCCATTAAATCTGTGGCCGAACACTGATTAATATCTGCTGCCTTCCATCAAGTGTGATTGTAGCCCATACTGGCTTCTCTGTACTTTCTACACCAGGCCTGGTTATCTTTCACCTTGGAGTGCAGCTTTTAAGTTGTTGCAGTTTCCATGAGTCACTGATGTCTGTTTAGTTGATTTGAGATACTGACTGACTAGCTGAGCCCTTCTTAAAACAACAATCCTCTTAAAATGATAACTCATGTCTACAAAATAAACTCCTCTTTTCCTTGTGGCTCTTTTGAGTTTCTCCTCTTGGTGGTGCGTGTCAGATAGGTCCAGCTGCAAGCATGTTGTAATATAATGTGATGCCTGAACACTGGTGGTTTGTGTTTAGGTAGAGTCCTTTCACTAGTCCTCCTTCCTATGCTCGTCTCAGGGGCAGATTAATCTGTGGTGGAGAATGGACCAAGAATACATTTCAGCAAAGCGGCGCTTTCTTTGATAACTGGATGAAGCTTATTATATTTCAGTAACGTTAGGTTACATTAACACTTCAGCTTATCAAAGACTAATAACAAGCAGAAAAGACATGTATATATATCTATCAGGAAAAGAGCCAGAATCAACCAATTCTCCCAACAGAGTTTATATGATGTCATCAGACTGGAGGAGCTCATTATAGCTCAAACATTAACTCTTTCAGAACCATAACATTATACAACATTTGGAATGTTTTACCATGTCAAAATGCTACATAAATGCCATTGCTATTGATTGTAAAAGGACAGATAGCCAGTTCCATGACTAACAAGGATTTTCACCACTGCCATTATACTTGGCATTAAATCAGAGAGTATGAGAGGCCATGAAGGGAACTGATTTTCAGTACTTGCAGTTTATAAGTCAATGGTTCAGAGACATATGGTATATATGCTAGCTTTTGTCACACTGTCAATGTGTCACATATGGCAATAGTAAACTGTGACTTTGGCTAGTGAATTACTTAGCACAGTGGAATGGTTGGTTTGAAGAAAGAGCCAGCTGTAAAAGTGATAGAGGAATTTCAAGAGCATGAGAAGTTATGTTGGTCCTAGAGGTACCAATCTTTGTTTATCATTTTGATTGGGCAGTCCCCATATAAATGATGCACTCTCTGCCTCCCATATAAGTACAATATGTTTCCTATGCAAACAACACATTCCTCATTCATGCTGCTACATGCTTATCAATGTTGCATTTAAAAGAAAATAGATGTCTTGTATTTCATATTAAACCTTTCTTGGAAGTGCTTCATGGCTAGTAAACGTAACCTACTCTTAGAAGTTACTGTTGTAGTGTTGGTGATGCGGCACCAAGTTGTGCAAAGCAAGCTCCCAAAAACAGCAATCAAGCAAATAATCTGTTTTAGTAATATTGATTGATAGATAACTATTGGGCAGGACATGAGGGAGAATTAGCCTGCTCTTCCTTCAAGTACCACCCTGGGATCTTTCACGTCCACCTTTCACTGAGTAAGTATTAATGATGCACTGGAGTTGCATTGAGGAGATAGTGAATGGTGCAATGGGGCTTCATTGAGATGCTGAATACTGCCCTCGGGTTGCATTGAGCAGGAATTGAATGGTATGCTGGAGTTGCACTGAGATGTGTTGGAATTGCAATGAATAGACAGTGAATGTTACAGTGAGTGCATTTAGCAGTTAACTGAATAGTATCATGTCTTTGATTAGGTAATGAGTGATATTCACTGCTTGCTGTGAGTAAGCATTAAATGATGCCTGGATATGGTTTAAACAAGTATAGTATCATATTGAACTGAATAGTTATTAGGATTTGGGCTTATGTTTTGGAAGAAACAATTTCTCTTAAAGCAGTGATTACTTTGAACAGAAAACAATACTGAGAGTGCTGGAAATCAGAAATGAAATGTTGGAAACATTACAGCATTTGTAGAGAGTAAGAGAGTTTGAGATTGTAACTGTACATGAAAACCAGGAAACGTGAGAGAGGTGTTATACAAGTGAAAGGGGGGAATGTGAGAAAAGGACAAAAGAGCAGGTGAGGGATTGGGTGGGAAATGATTCATAAACAAGTGGCGCAAGGACAATGGGAGTGGGAATGAGGAGGTGAACATGGTAAAGTGATGACTAACTGCCAGCCGAAATCAATGAAAAGAGAAACTGAGTGTAAATCAGAAATTACAACGATAATTGAATCAAAATGGGAGGACTGCTTGCAATCTGAAATTGTTGAACCAAGTGTTCAGCCTAGAAGGCTGTTTGGAAGATAAGGTCCTGTTCCTCAAGTTTCTGTGCCATTCCACTGGAATACTAGAGGAAGTTGGGGACAGATAGGGAAACAAGAGAGCAAGGTAGAGGAATCCAATGATAGGCAAATCAGAAACACAGCACCAGGCTTGTGGGCTGAATGAAGGTTCGGCAACGGGTTATGCAAGCTGAACTGGTCTGCCCAATGTAGAGCAGAATTAGGAGAAACAAATGCAGTAAAATATAGCCATGGCACAATGTGGGGTTACAGGGATACAATAGGAGGGTCAGTGCAGATTTGATGAGCAGAATGGCCTCTTTCCGCACTGTAGGTTTTCTATAATTCTAAACTAAACTGAAAGTAGTATCTACAACTCACTGGATTGTAGTGGAGAGGTGAGGTGGAGGTGGAGAGGGAACGGGACACGGGGGAGTGGTGGGGAGGGGGGTGTGAGGTTGTGGGGTAGACAGGCATTTCTGCTGGTGCAAGAGAGACTCCAGATGGCTAGTTGCCTTCCTGGGGCCAGGGTCAGGGATGTCACTGAACAGCCACGCAGCATTCCAAAGGGTGTGGGCAACAGATAGAGATTGTGGTTACTGGGACCAACAACATAGCTGGACAAAAGGGAGGAGGTCCAACAAGCAGAAAGCAGGAAGTAGATTAAAAAACAGGACCCTAAAGGTCTGGATTACTTCTGGTGCCACATGCTAGTGAGTGGAAAAATTCAAGAGGTGATTGCATGGATGGAAAGACGGGGCAGGAGGGAGGGCTTGAGACTTCTGGGATGTTGGGATGGTGTTTGGGGTTGGTGGGACCTGCACAAAGTGGACAGATTGCACCTAAACCAGAATGGGACCAGCGTCCACTCAAAGGGTTATGCTAGTGCTTTTGGGGAGGCTTTAAACTAATTTAGTGGGGGGATTCAGAGAGAACATTCAGCAGGGGGAGATGAATAGCCAAAATTAGAAAAGACAGCAAGAGAGTCAAGGATCATAGAAATTATAGGCCAGTTAAGGCACATGGAAGTTTGGCACGGTTGGATGGTATTTACTTTAACACAAGGCTTCTGCAAGCAATGAGGTGAGGGCACAAATTAAACCCTGGAGGTTATGATGCCATTACAATCACTGAGACATGGGTGAAGAGAGGGGCAGGGTCGGCTCACTATTTCAGGATACAGGGTCTTCTGGTGAAGCATGGAAGGAGGTAAGAGAGGAGGGTGTGTGGCAATATCAATCGGGGAATCAATTACAGGAGTAAGGAGGGATGACATCTTAGAAGGCTCCTCAAATATAGCTATGTGGGTAGAAATTAAAAATGAAAAAGGAGCAATCACAATGCTGGGAGTGTACTGTAGGCCTCCCAACGATCTAAGACAAGTAGAAGAGCAGATATGCTGGCAAATTTCAGAAAAGTGTAAAAGTAATAGGATGGTGATAACAGGGTGGGACCAGCAAATCCTGCAAACCCTGAATATTAAGAGGTAGTCAGGAGTGAATAAAGAGAGAATCAAAGGCTTAGGGCAGATAGATACTGGGGTGGGGGTGGGGTAGTTAAAAACCCTAGAAGAGTACAGAATGTGCAAGAGGAAAGCTCTAAAGGAGAACAGCACTGCAAAATGGGAGCATGAAGGAATAATGGCAAATAAAATAAAGGAAAATACGAAGCTATTTTACAAGTACAGGAAGGATAAAAGGATAACAAGGGAAAGAGTAGGCCCCGGTAAGGACCCCGTGGTAATTTATGTGTGGAGCCACAGGATGTAGGTCAGGCTCGAAATGAATACTGCGTGTTGGTTTTCACAATAAGCGAAGTGATGTTGGTATAAAAATTAGGCAGCAGGACTGTGATATACTTAAAGAAATTACCATAGCCAGGAGGTTTCAAGTGGTCTGGCAGATTCAGATAACCTTCCAGGGCCGGATGGATGGTATCCCAGACTGCTGAGTGAGGAAAAGGAGGAAATAGCAGCGGCTCTGGTAATAATTTTTAATTTCTCTCTGGCCACAGGAGAGAAGCCAGAGAATTGGAGGACAGCCAATGTGTACCATTATTCATGAAGGGAGCAAGGAAACTACAGGCCAGCCAGTCTAATCTTAGAGATTGAAACAAATCTGAGGGACGGAATTAATCTGCACTTGGAGAGATAAGGATTAATCAATAACCATCGGCATGATTTTATTAAGAGAAAAATCATACCTGACCATAGAATCCCTACTGAGCAGAAAGAGGCCATTCAGCCCATTGAGTCCAAGGAGCATCCCACTCAGATTCAGCACCTCCCCTCCCCCTAACCCATTCCTGTAACCCCACTTGGGTTTTTTTTAACCATAGCTATTCCACCAAACCTGCACATCCGTGGACACTGAGGGGCAACTTTTAGCATGGCTAATCCACCTAACCTGCACATCTTTGGATTGTGAGGGAACCGGAGCACCAGGAAGAAATCCATGCAGACACAGGAAGAATGTGCAAACTCCACACAGTCGCACAATTAAACCTGGGTTCCTGATGCTTTAAGGCAGCAGTGCTAACTACTGAGCCCCTTTGCTGACCAACTTGACTGAATTTTTTATGGAGGTGACCAGGTGTTAGATGAGTATTGCATTGAAGCTCAGCAAGGCTTTTGATAATGTTCCACATGGGAAGTTGATAATGAAGGTAAGAGCCAATGTAATCCAAGGAAATTTGCTGAATTGGATCCAGAATTGGCTGAGTGGCAAGAAGCCGGTGGCTCAGTGGTTAGCACTGCTGTCTCACAGCACCAAGGTCCCACGTTCGATTCCAGCCTTGGGTGACTGTCTGTGTGGAGTTTGCACATTCGCCCTGTGTCTGCGTGGGTTTCCTCCGGGTGCTCCGGTTTCCTCCCACAGTGCAAAGATGTGCAGGTCAGGTGAATTGGCCATGCTAAATTGCCCATAGCGTTAAGTGCATTAGTCAGAGGGAAATGGGTCCGGGTGGGTTACTCTTCGGAGGGTCGGTGTGAACTGGTTGAGCCGAAGGGCCTGTTTCCACACTGTAGGGAATCTAATTTTTAAAAAAAGCAGAGGGTGATGCTCAAGGGCTGTTTTTGTGACTGGAAGACTGTATGCAGTAAGGTTCTGCAGGGATCAGTGTTGGAGACCTTACTGTTTGTGGAATATATAAATGATTTAGACTTGAACGTAGAAGGGTTGATGAATAAATTTGCTGATTACATGTAAATTGGTGGAGTGGCAAATAGCAATGAGGAAAGCCTTAAATACAGGAGGACATGGATGGGCTGGTCAGATGGACTGATCAGTGGCAAATGAAATTCAATTTGGACAAGAGTAAGGTGATGAACTTAGACAAGTCAAACAAGGCAGGGGAATAAATTGAATGGTGGGACCCTGGGAATCATCCAGGATAACAGGAATCTTGGTCGCATGAATGTGGGTCCCTTAAGTTAGCAGGACAGGGAGATACATTTGTTAAGAAAGCACATGAGGTACCTGCCTTTATTATCTGAGGCTTACAGCTAAAGAGCAAGGGTTTATGCTGAAACAGTAAAATATGTTAGTAAGGCCACTGTTAGTGGGTGCAATTCTGGAACCTGCATTATAAGAGGGATGTGATTGCTCTGCAGAGGATGCAAAGGACCATGATGTCGCCTGGGTTGGAGAGTTTTGGTGATGAAGAGAAATTGGACAGACTGGGATTGTTTTGGTTGAAGCAGAGGAGACTGAGGGTTGACATGCTTGAGATATATAAAATGTTGAGGTGCATAGATAGGGTATGCAGGAAGAAACTATTCCCCTTGATAGAGCAATCAATGGCCAGGGATCATAGATTTAAGGTAAGGGGCAGGAGGTTTTGAGGGGCTGTGAGGATTTTTCTTTCCATTCAGAGGATGGTGGTATTCTGGAACTCACTACCTCAGAGGATGGTAGAAGCAGAATCTCTCATAACATTGGAGTATTTAGATGTACATTTGTAATGCTGGACAATGGGATGAGAATAGTTAGGTGGCTGTTTTTGACCAATGCAGACTTGTTGGGCAGAAGGGCCTTTTTCTGTGCTGCGGATGTCAATGACTCTATGAACTGTTTCCCCTGTGATAGGGACAGGGTTAGTGATCTTGAAGAGTGAAGCACCAAGCTGCATTTGTATTCTTACAAAGCATTAAGAGAAGAGAGGTGATACTGTGCATGACTAAAGGGTGGATCAGAGTAATTTGGAGGTATGAATCCCTTCAGAAGGCCAATGTGTTTGTTGGCATCACATGGGAAGTGCTGGAAATGATAGGGGAATGAATACATAGGCTGGTGGAGTGAAAGGGGACAATAAGGGGAAGCCTTGTTACATTCATGCCACACAAGTGCCCAGGCAAGACCACCTCTGACAAGAGAAAATTTAACGATCTTCCCTTGACATTCAATGGGATTACCATTGCTGAATCTGTCATGTTCGATACCTCACAAAGAAGATTGGTAACTCAATTAGGAAGCTCTTTTAATTCAAGAGATCAAACTGTATTCAATAATATCTGAGAGGTCAGTTAATACATCAAATCTTGATGACAATTTCTATCTTGTCCCATTAATCACAAGTGTATATATCACATCTTGACTGGTGTCACACAGCACTTTTAGATGCACCTTTTAAAAGTAAACTGTAGCATTCTTCTTTTTCCTTACTTATTGTTGTACCCTTAAATATCAAGATAATTTACATCATATGAAAATAAATCTGCTGTTAAGAGCTTATAGAATGATTTAAAAGTGATAAACCTATGAATCTCTGAATACATCTCGATTTGGTTAACGCAAAGTTCGCTTCAGGTCGCTGTATGCTTTCACTGCCTGTAGGAGTGCTGTTCATGGATTGTGTTTTCGATCATGTTTTACTTTCAATGAGGTTACTTAATGTTTCTTGTTCTGGTACTTCCTGATGTGACTTCAGTTTATTTGCTACTTTCTCCAAGCTTTATTTTGTGTAATCCTTTGCCCACATATCTGTAACGTATCCTTCATGCTCCCCTGATTTTCAAAGAGTACATCTTGTACTTAAGTAGTATTGATGAATGATGACTGGGAAAGGTGATTCACTGTTGTCTGTCAATTCTGTTAGGTGAAAGAATGATTATCAAGCAGACTAAAGATTGAAATCTGTTTCTGCAAAGGCAACGCTGAAAGCTTTACGCAATTGACTAATGATTGGAAATTTAAAGGAATAGGTGGTCACATCTCCTCAGATGTTGGAGAGACTAGTAGCGATTCTTAACCATGATTGTGGGTACTTTGCAAGGTGATAATAGTCTGTTGTCAAGACAATGAATGATAACCAATGTCAGGTTTAATTTAGATTAATGTAAGGTGCTGCATTTTGGTAGGGCATATCAGGGCAGGACCTATACACTTACTAGTAAGCCCTGGGGAGTGTTTCTGATCAAAGAGACCTTTGTGCAGATTCATAGCTCATTAAAAGCAGAGTTGCAGGTAGACAGGATAGTGAAGAAGGCATTTGGTTTGCTTGCCTTTGGTCTGTGCATTGAGTATAGTAGCTGGGAGGTTATGTTGTGACTGTACAGGGCATTAGTTTGGCCACTTTTGGAATGCTGCATTCAATTCTGGTCTCCTTGGAAAAAAGGTGTTGTGAAACTTAAAAGGGTTCGGAAAAGATTTACATGGATGTTGCCAGGGTTGGAGGGTTTCAGCTACAGGGAGAGGCTGAATAGGCTGGAGCTGTTTTCCCTGGAGCATTGAAAGCTGAAGGGATGACCTCATAGAGGTTTATAAAATCATGAGGGGCATGGATAGGGTGAATAGCCAAAGTTGTTTCCGCTGGTTAGGGAAGTCCAAAACTTGAGGGTGTAGGTTTAGGATGAGAGGAGAAAGGTTTAAAAGGGACTTAAGGCACTTTTTCATGCAGAGGGCAGTGCGTGTATGTAATGAGCTGCCAGAGGAAGTGGTGGATGCTAGTACCATTACAACATTTAAAAGGCACCTGGTGGGAATATGAATAGGAAAGGTTTAGAGGGATATGGGCCAAGTGCTGGCAAATGGGACCAGATTAATTTAGGATATCTGGTTGGCATGGACAAATTGGACCGATGGGTCTGTTTCTATGCTGTAGATCTCAATAACTATGATTCTGCTCACCCCAATGTATAATTGTTAAACATGTGTTGTTCACCATGTAGAATATCTGGAATGCCAAAGGTGTGTTGTTGTAGCAAAGAGTGAAGGATCCCACAATTGAAATCTTTGAGCCATTGTAGCTTGTGGAGTCAGTGGTGATTGGTTGAGTCATCAGTTTCCACTTCTGCAGGTACAAATTTTTCAGTCTGGGAAGTGGAAGAAGATTAACACCTTCACCTGGAACGATTTTGGCCACTGCCTATGGTTTTCATGCTCTTGTGGATGGACATTATGAATAGTGGGAACATCTTCAGTTTGTGCATCAATCGTTCTGGGACATTGACTGTATTAAATGGCCAGCTCATTGTATGTTAATGTTCTGATGACTTTCACCATCCAACCTTACAGCCTGGCAGGACGTTGTGTGAATCTGGTGTATGTGACATTTGGTCTGCTTCCTTTGTTTGCTGGAATGCTAGAGCTGCCTTTTTGTGATATTGAATCATCTGTACTAGCTCTGACATTCACTTTCCAGTATCCCTGGTGCTACTTGCCTTGCAGATGTCATGGGGAGCCCGACAAGCTCATGTAGTATGTATGAGGCTGTGCTCCCAGTGAAGTTTACCAGGTTCGTTTGAATTGGCTCCTGTTCTAATGGTGGACATAGATTAGATTAGATTCCCTACGATGCAGATAACAGGCCCTTCGGCCCAACAAGTCCACACCGACCCTCCAAAGAGTAACCCACCCAGTCCCTTTCCCCTATTAATACACCTAACACAATGGGAAATTTAGATTATATTCCCTACAGTGTGGAAACAGGCCCTTTAACCCAACAAGTCCACGTCGACCCCCCGAAGAGTAGCCCACCCATTCCCCAACATTTATCCATGACTAATCCACCTAACACTATGGACAATTTAGCACAGCCAATTCATCTGACCTGCACATCTTTGGACTGAGGGAGGAAACCGGAGCACCCGGAGGAAACCCACGCAGAGACGGGGAGAATGTGAAAACTCCACACAGACAGTCACCCAAGGCTGGAATCGAACCCGGGTCCCAGGCACTACGAGACAGCAGTGCTAACCACTGAGTCACCGTGCCACAAAGGCTTTAAATTCTCTCTACCTAAAGGATTGCTTCATTCTTTCATCCATTTTTGTGTTACTTCCAAGCAGTACCTTTGAGTTTCTTCAAAAGCTCCTTTTAATATGCTTTGATAGGGGTAGGAGCTATCCCAAATGTGATGACTTTATTATTCAATTTTGTTTCTGAAAAGTCACGGTTTTTATCTCATTGTCTCCGCTACAGCTCACAATGTGATCTATCACCACTTGGGGTTACTGTGGACTCAAAACATTAACTCTGCTTCCATTTTACTGACAGACCTGCTGAATTTCCTCAACACTTCCTGGTTCCTCATCCCCCCTGGATGGAAATCTGAAAAGGTATAAATTTGAGACAGAGCACAGGAAGATTAAGCTTAACTTTTAACCAATCAACCAGTGGAGATCATTTTGGAGTAACCTGCCAACACTCCTGATGTATTCAGTCTGCAGAGACCTTCGTTCCTTATGGCAATTTTGGTTTGATAGCCTGTGTTTCAGATCTGAGACAGCCAGATCAGAAAAACATAATTCCATTTATTGGCGGAACAACTTGAACTCAGTAAAGAGGTCTCACACCCTCCAGTTCAGGGATTGACATTTTCCATTCACAGAGGTTTAATAATATCAGTGGCTACCTGATGAAGAAGCAGCGCTCTGAAAGCTAGTGCTTCCAAATAAACCTGTTGGACTATAACCTGGTGTGATTTTCAACTTTGCCCACCCCAGTCCAACACCGGCACCTCCACATCATCCCTACATTTCAACAATGACTAATGATCCGGGTGCACTTCATTGCTTCTGAGATGTTCTGTGGTGCCCTGATGTTGTGAAAAATAGTATCGTAAAGCAAGATCTTTATGTCTTATTTCCCAAAGCGACCAGGATTAGTGTAGGGTAGGGACTGGAAGAGTAGGCCAGGATGGTATTTGGAAGAAGAAGGACTCCATTTTAACAAACCTCCTGGTGATAGGTAGAAGACTTTACCTGAGGTGGGAAAATGGCATTAGGCTTTGAAGGAATGAGACTTTATGGTTGCTTTCAATTACAAGTGAAAGGCCTTGTGACTGTTCCTGATAAAGCAGGGGGCTGACTGGCAGCTGCTTTCCTTTCTCAATCTAACTGCCTGTGAAACAAGGAATTCATGACTTGTAGTGATGACTGATTAATGATGTAGTTCTGGATACAAACCCTCACCTCGTTTTCACTCTGACTTGGAGCGAGCATGTGACTATTCAGTCAGTGGGGATAAGGACGCAGATTTTATCTGAGTTAGTTCAGTACAAGTTCGCACAGCAGGAAGGTCTCCACTGAAATCTCATCCTGGAGAAATTTAGGAAATGTGACATTTTTCCAGTAAAGCACATCTTCAGGATCCTGGATAGAACGTGGGGAAAAAAAAACAGATTTGTGTATACATTGACATCTGGTTCCACCAATGAAAAAGGGGACAGGCATTTACTTTTTTTAAAAAAAGGTTTGTTGCTACAGACGTCACATGTTGCTGACCTGTCCTAGCTGTAAATAAACTCACTCGTGCTGGAAGTAGTGGTTTATTAAAACATAGTACTCAACCTCAATTCCCTAATGAGGAAAATTTAATCAGTACACAAGATCAAACTGATTGTCATAACTGTTTAAGGAGGACGTCTCAGTTGCATTGTTGTACTGAAGGTTGCTTCCAGACAGCAAGAAGACATTGTGTTGCTAACCCAGAGGAAAAGAGTCACTGCTGATTTCATGTTACGCGCATGTTAACTTGAGAAACGATTGGAAATGCTGAGAATTAAAGATTAGCTGTCCTTAAACTGGAGCCTTTACCTCAATACAAGGCAGCTCTGTCGGGTACATGCTTGTTGTCAGCTGACCCTTGATTCAACGGTGGTGCACTCTCATCCCTTCAACCCAATCAGAAGGTCATGGGTTCAAACCTCCTGCCAGAGACCTGAGCACATAATTGAGACTGGTCATGAACTCCAGACATCCTAAAACTTATTAAAAATCATTTGGAAGTGTAGTCACTATTGCAAAGCAGCAGCCAATCCATGTTCAGCATTACAATGACCGGAAATTTTCTTTTAGCGATGTTTGTTGACGTTAGCTAATATTTATCCCCACTTACTTATTCCCAAACATTGGCAAGGACCCTGGAGATAAATTTCAAAACTGAGAAGAATTCTCTCCAGCCAATATTTATCCCTTAAGTAACATTATTAAAAATATTATCAATACCTCATTGCTGCAGGAGATTCCTGTGTCTGTAAATTGGTGGTTGTATTTCTGAATATACTTCACAACAATTTAGTGGGTTCTAAAGAGCTTTGAGGTGTCCTGAGATTGTGTAAGGTGCTGTGTAAATATAAGTGTACCTTTCTTTTGCCTGCGGGACAGCGAAGCAATATGGAGACAGAGAAACTACATGAAAAACACTTCATGACAATTACAGCTGATTGGTGAACAGGGTTTAGGTGAGACAGTATATTGGGCACTCTGTCCACTTGTCAAAACTAGAACAAGGGAAAACTAATACCTATGGGCAGTTTCAATGAAGAAGCAAGAGTTAACCCATTGTTTAAGAGAAAGGAAGATTTGCATTTATATAGTGCAGCTCACAATCTCAGGACATGTAAAGCCAATGAAAAGCTGTTGAATTGTGAACATTGTTGTAATGTTGGAAACATGAAGCCAAAATATGCACAGTAAGACCCCAAAACAGCAATCAGGTCATCTATTAGATTACATTACAGTGTGGAAACAGGTCCTTCGGCCCAACAAGTCCACACCGACCCGCCGAAGCGCAACCCACCCATGCCCCTACATTTACCCCTTACCTAACACTACGGGCAATTTAGCATGGCCAATTCACCTTACCTGCACATCTTCGGACTGTGGGAGGAAACCGGAGCACCCGGAGGAAACCCATGCAGACACGGGGAGAACGTGCAAACTCCACACAGTCAGTCGCCTGAGGCGGGAATTGAACCCGGGTCTCAGGCGCTGTGAGGCAGCAGTGCTAACCACTGTGCCACCATGCCGCCCACAATGATGCTAAATGAGTGATGAATATTAGCTTGAACACTGGGGTAATTCCCCCCATTCCCTTGTCTTTCTTGAATGATGATCAGATAACCTTCTTCCCTAAGAAGAATGGGTCACAAAAAGTCAAATGTAGATATTACCTGAGTTAAAGAGATATGCTATTACTTGTGTTATAGAGACTTGCTAACCAATCTGTTCAGGGAGGCTACGACACGACTCTGGAGCAGGTGAGACTTGATTCTGGCCTCCTGACTCAGAGATAGGGCCACCACCACTACATCACAAGAGCCCTCAACAGTCTGTATTACTGCTTGCTTAGATTACTATTGTACTGCGTACCTAGCTGACTGGACTACTAACAGACACTTGTTGTCTGTCTTACTGACTGCTTACTAACGAACTAATTGACTGGACAGAAACCTTTTATAGAGCAGGAAAATCAACGTTTTGGGCAAAAGCCCTTCATCAGAATTCATTCCTGATGAAAGGCTTTTGCCCGAAACATTGGTTTTCCTGCTCCTCAGATGCTGTCTGCCCTGCTGTGCTTTTCCAGCACCTGCACCTAGACTCTGATTTCCAGCATCTGCACTCCTCACTTTTGCCTAGAAATCTTTTATACCAGAGTGCCATATGTTGTGATATTGTCTGGCTGTTTTAAGATTGGAGTGCATTTCTGCAATCATGCAATACTATAAGACAAAGTTGGCACTGTTCCCCAGGGCTACCAACTTTCACCAGAAAATATTTAATAAGGTAATTAGAGATCATTTTCAAAAGCTACTATGCAAAGATGAACAACTGGAGCAGCAAGGTAACACATGAGAAAGGTAGCACTTTCATTAGTCCTCATGGATCTCAACCCTCATACTTAAATGTACATCGCCAACACTGTTTTAGGAGACGGGATTGGAGCTGTATACTTGCAGTACATTGAAGAAAGTGATTTTGCTTTGTGCCCAATATCTCACAACCTAAAATAGAAATACCCTACTGGAGAATGACAGGCACTAGCCTACATCTTCACTCCACGTTCAAAAGATCATTCACTGCATTGAGCATCAGATGTTGATTGTACTGTTGGCCATGTCAGGATCTGGCCATTGACCTCCACACATTCACAGATAGTCCCATCACTTTCAGTGTGATCTCAAGGTTCAGTAACTCACAGGCTCGTACAAACAAGCTGATCTCACAAAGCCACACCCTTAGGTTCTCAGATCTCAGTGCAGCCCTTTATATTTCAAAGGCTGTTTCTGGACTTAAAGACAACAGGTAAGTTGAACTCCAAGAAACTACTATGTCGGTTGTTTCAAGTTATTTAATTTAAAATAAGGTCTTTAGTTTTACTAGAGGGCAACAATGTAGTTTCAATTATTGCGTGCTTGATTATGTTGGTCTGTTTACTATGATGTATACCATGCTTGATTGATCGGTTAAGCCTGGGCATGGATTCAGAAAATAGTAATCAAGGTTGTAGAAAGAGCTGGAAGGCAGAACTAGAAACTTTAAACTGCTGTGAAGAGAACTTGTTTCTGTACAGTTCAGAGATAAAATAATATACCAGTGTTGAGATTTGGAAAGGTTCTGTCATCCAAAATCCCAAAAGATGATTGGATGGCAGAACACTGTCACATACCAATATGCAAAATATTTATCCAGAAAACCACATTTGAAGAAAATGAAATGTTACTTTACCCTGAGCTGGGTCGATTAACAAGGACAAATGCACAGCCTTCTCTAAATGATACCAAGTTCCTGACTATTCTGCAAAGTTCCACTTCTTCATTGGGATTCATCTGTTTGACTAGTTTGTCCTCTCACTGGGCAAATCTAAGGTTGGTCACTCAAAGCTACACTCACTAATGATGGTTTCACCACCACTTGCAGTGACTGCACCGTCACGCAGCATCATACCATATTTTCTATTGTCATTTGCACCTCAGCTCGCATCATGAAAGAAGGGGCTCTAGCCTTTATATTCACAAAGCCCCAAAAGTGCTTTACAGCCGATTCATTACTTTCAGTTTTGCAGAGAAACATGCCACAGAAACCAATTTATATACAACGAGAGCCAACAAGTAGCAGTGATATGGTCACTTGATGCTGATTGAAGAATAAATTGTCCCGGATCTTCCTCTTCTTGTGTTAGTTAAGTCATAGAGATATACAGCACGGAAACAGGCCCTTTGGTCCAACTTGTCCATGCTGACCAGATATCCTACATAAATCTACTCCCATTTGCCAGCATTTGGCCCAGATCCCTCTAAACCCTTCCTATTCATATAGTCATCCAGATATCTTCTAAATGTTGTAATTGTACCAGCCTCCACCATTTCCTCTGGCTGCTCATTCTACATACACACCACTGTGTGAGAAAGTTGCCCCTTTGGTCCCTTTTAAATCTTCCCTTCTCACATTAAACCTATGCCCTCTAGTTCTGGACACTCTCATCCAGGGAAAAGACTATGTCAATCCATGCCCTTCATGGTTTTATAAACCTCTATGAGGTAACCCCTCAGCTTCCAATTCTCCAGGCAAAATAGCCCAGCCTATTCCGCCTCTCCTGATAGCTCAAACCTTCCAACCGTGGCACAATCCTTGTAAATCTCTTCTGAACCCCTTCAAGTTTCACAACATCCCTCCTGAAGCAAGGAGACCCCAGAATTGCACGCAATACTCCAAAAGTGGCCAAACCAATATCCAGTACAGCCACATTATGACTTCCCAACTCCTATACTTAATGCACTGACCAATACAGGCAAGCATACCGAACCCCTTTTTCACTGTCCTATCTACCTGTTACTCCACTTTCAAGGAACTATCAACCTGCAGTCCAAGATCTCTTTGTTCAGCAACACTCCCCAGGACCTTACCATTAAGTGTATAAGTCTTGCCCTGATTTGCCTTTCCAAAGTGCAGCACGTCACATTTATCTAAAGTCCATCTGCCACTTCTTGCCCTATTGGCCCATCTGATCAAGATCCCATTGTATTCTGAGGTAACCTTCTTCACTGTGCACTACACCTTCAATTTTGGTGTCATCTGCAAACTTACTAACCATACCTCTTATGTTCCCATCCAAATCATTTATATAAATTATGAAAAAAGATATTTCCTGTTTACCTGACAGGGTAAAAGAAACAAAAACAGAAATTGCTGGAGAAACTCACAGGCTCACCAGTGGGAAGAAAGCAGTGTTAACATTTTGAGTCCAGTGACTCTTCATGCCTGGTGCAAACAAGACTTCACTTTAACATCTAAGCAGACTGACAGTACTGTACTCCCTCAATGTTTAAATATCATGACCAGGTTCCGGACATTTTTAAGAGAGGAGGATTGGACACTATACTAGTGCAAACCAACTGAATATTTATTAAGTATTTATACTGCATGCAGAAATATGGCTGAGCATGATTTTGCTAGAACCTTCTTCCTGCAGGTCTTGGTTCCACGTGATCTGTCATCATTTGACATCACTGATGTCTAGCTATTAGCATATAAATATTAACCCCATTAAGTCCACTCAGTAATTCATTCTGTGACCTTCTCAGAGCCGCTCTTTGAACCTCATGTCAGATCTGTGAAAAATAATATGCATGCAAGTTAAAAAAATTAAAATCCTACGGTTTCAAGAAAAGTTCTCTCTCAAGGCTGGCACTTGTTACTCTGTATTTGGGTGTTGGTCCACCATCTTGGATTACTGAAAGCAGTTAAGAGACAACTGAATGGAAAATTCAAGGAGCAGCTGAGAGCGAGTCCCATTGGTATGCAGCAGGCATAGAAAGTTCTGGAGAAACTCAGCAAGTCAGGCAGCATCTGTGGTGAGAGAGACAGAGATTTCCCTTCAAGTCCAATATGACTCTTTTTCATTGGTGTATGACTGGAGTTGCACATAAATCCCTAAAATATAAACAGTGAGCCAGTTGTCTTGATGGCATGTGGCCACTTTTATTTAAACTACATTTATTTTATTTCAAACTGCATTCAAATTTTCAATGTACTAGGGCACATTCTGAATTCACATTTTCCAGATTTCCAGAGGCTCTGGTTTACCCGTGCTGTAATATCATCACAACACCACCATACAATGTTAAGCAAATACTAAGGATACAATTGATAGACCTGTCCAGCAGGTTTAATTTAAAAGCGTGATCTTCCATGGCTGTGATCAGCCCATCCCATCCTTTGTGTTAGGCCAGCTTTATTCTGTTCATTTTATTTTTTGGATTCCCCCTACCCTCTCCCTTCTATCGGTAACAGAGTCTGTAGAGAGGCTGGCTTCTGACAGATTGACAGAGCTGGTTAATAAGTGCTTTCCATTCTTCCTAAAGGCTAATTAAATATTAATCCACACAGTGAGGTCAGCAAAAATAATAAACAATTGAGGACACCAAATTCTTTTAATTAATTCTCTAGTGTAGGCTTTGAAAACCATGTCAATTCCCAAACGATCATATAGTATGTCTGCGCTCTTTAATGAAATGAGATCCCATTGTTTTGCCATCATCTCTTATGACGAAGCCGGATTTGATGTTTTTGTGTTGTTGTTGTCATTGTTAAATATCTGCGAGGTAAATTAAGTGTGGAAGGTGTGGAATCGGATGAGTGTGTAAGTGGCTCCCTGTGATATAATATGGGCTAATGCTAATTGGGAGTTAGCCCATTATAATAAACTAATGCTTATGTTTGGCTGCATAGTATTAGCTTGAGAAACAGGAATGTGATAAACTGGAATGATTAAGGGCCCCTTCTAATCGCAGTAAAGGCTGGCCTGATATCTCAGTGTAATCAATATTCTGGTGAGTTGGAGATTAAGGTTGGTTGGCCAGATTCAACTGCCCATTCATTAAGAAAATTGGCAGCTAATTTGCACACAACGCAAATAAACAGCAACCAGCTGATTTATTTTTTCTGCTAATGTTGCTTGAGGGATAAATATCGGGAAGCCTTGACATCAGGGAAGATTCCCTTGCTTTGCTTTGAAATAATGGATCTCTTACAGCCACCTATGTTGGAAGACAGACCTCAATTTAATGTCTCATCCAAAAGATGGCACCCCTGCCAATGCAGCACTCTGCCAGGACTGCATTGGGAGTATCATCCTCAATTCTTTGCATTGCACGCAACATAAACTCATCCCTTTCTTACTCAGCTTCAGCTTCCAGTTGAACTGATGTTGACGCCTGATATGTTTTAACAGACAGCAAATTATGGGGACAGGAACTGAATTCCTGCTAGTTGCAAAATTCTGCATTGGCAGCATTAACCACAAATATTTGTCCTTCTATATGTGTAACCAGAACACTTGGTGATGGCAGTCCAACACGTTAACACATAAAGCCCAGTTTTACTGAAGGTGGCAGGCTTGTGGACATTACCCATTACCCCATGGTGCAGCATAGTGGAACATTTCCACTCGGGGCTTATGATCTGGTTACCTGGATTGTGGTCTTGTCAAGTCTAAGCAATTAATGGTCAACCAGCACATCTCCTGAAGATCAAGCAAGGATTCTACGTTCTGAAACTATTTTCTATATCATCTAGTCTCAGCGGGAAGAGAATACCACAAGCTTCCCAAGGGAATCAAGGTAAGTGTGTCTCTGAGTGTGGCTCTGAGCTTCCATCTCTGTCACAGCATTTAAATGAGGCTTAATTGCAAGCTTGAGTACCTAGTAGCTTGGTACTCAACAGACTTCTGAACTCAGGAATACTGTCTGGAAGTGTGGTGGAGATTTAACTGAGGCATTCAAGAGGGCATGGGATGATTTTTTAGATGGAACCGTTGTGCCGTGATTGGGGAAAAGGCAGCAGATTGGTCCTAGGAAATAGAACATTGCAGCATGAGGGGCCAAGAGGCTGTCTTCTGCACCCTAACAATTCTGTGACTCTGTGGTTCAACATTAAGTTTAATGTTGAATCAATTAAAACAAGTTTAGATCAGAACCTCTGACTCCATTTCTCTTTTTGCCAATTTGGGATTGTCTTATTCTTTCCTTTATTTTTTCCATCCAGCCACTCACATGTCATCTTCAGTTTCTTTACCATAACAATTACCACCCGCTTTGACTCTGCTATCATAAAACCTTTCACTGGCTGAACACTTCACTGGACTTGAAATCTTAACCCTGTTTTCTCTTCAGCCATGCTGCCAGTCCCTGCTGAGTTTCTCCAGCCATTTTGTTTCTGGTTCGGATCTCCAGCATCTGCAGTTAAATGTTTTACTCTTTTTCCAATTTTATCTTTTATAATTTTAATTTCTTCTTGCAAATTCCTAATATCTGGAATTATCATTGGTGTTTGCTTCTCAAATTACATTCTTGACTTCAGCAGGCGTGTTGTAACAGCAGGTGATCTGGATTAAGCTATTGCACTGTTTCATGGCCAAGTTAAGCACAGGCCTGAGAAACAGTCACTAAGTGCACATTACATGCTTAGTGTTTTTGGTGAAGTTTTAATTTTCTATTTACCAGCAATGTTGTATTAACATTCCTAATTAGTGTCTTGCGCTCTACTTAGTTAAGAACCCTGTGGCATCATTTGACAGCGAAAGCTGTCTTCATCAAAAAGATCTTTGCAAAATTAAATTCACACATCATCTGTTTTGAGGCACCTAAATCACATTATAATGATAAGTGATTTTTTTTTCTTTATAATAACGCTGCATGTCTTCTACGGGATGGAGCAGGCTATTTGTGATTAGTACACTTGTAACCTGGATGTAATACCAATCATGGGACATAACCATGGGTCATGAGGGGTCATGACAATCACTAGTTTTCTATCTCCCTCTTGTGAAGGTACAACATTTTACTGGGCTGTGGCTTCATAGGCACCATTGCTCTTTGGGATCTCATCGTATACCTTAACTATCGTGTTTAATTATCCATACTGGTGTTTAACACTGCCATTAAACCACAAGACTTCAGACTGAGTGATTTTCTGATTCTACCAAAAGCTGTCCCATCATCTGAATTCCAGCTTTTCAATCCATTAGATTTCAGCTTTTCAATCCATTACACTTCAGGTCAAAAAGGTGATCTAACTTAAAATGGCTATTAGTTATGTGTGAGCTTGAGTATCAGACTGTACAAACACAAGGAAGATCATAGCTGCACCCAGTTCAATTCTCACCTGACCGTTCACTGGGTACTGGTGGAATCACAGGATGATTCTTTCCATACCCCTCACTTGACTAGGACTGTTACATTGACCAGGATCTTCCTGAAAGGCAGTGGGCAGTGGGGATTGCAGCTAGGTAGTAAGGAGAGAGTATTGTTCTGTCCTCAGTCACAGTGCTGCTGACCTCTGGATAGTAATTCCAGAAATCCTCCCAGGAAAGGAAGAGTCAAAGTAACATTGATGTTTTGGGGGAAGATGCCTTAGGGAGAAAGGGGTGAAAATATTGGTCAGATTGGATGATGCCATGTGATCCTCATATGGATTGTATGTGATGGTACAATTGGACTGTTTGAGCTGTTTCAGTGCTGCATATTCAAACTGATTGTATATATCAGCGTCACATCCATAGTTTGTTTACATGTGCCACTATAACTCCCTTTGACGTTGCATCATTAATTTTGTTTTGTCATTTGTCTTTCCTGCTCTATTTACCCTATCACATCCCTCCTCTTTTGCTTATCATCACAGCTCTGTAGTAAGATGAGGTTCACACTCATCTGAGTGAATATTAAGAGATTATGTTGAACATAACTATATCCAGAAGAGAGGACATTTTATCTGGAGCCCTACAAACCCAGGCTCAACTTATAACTCCTTTCACACATATTCAAGAGCTATTGCTGGAGTAACTCCCCAAAACCGAGGTGTATAGGAAAAGTCAGCAGAGTGATTTCAGCAGTCTCCCTGATGTTACGGACCTCAGTTGCCCTTTCTGGAGGCCTGTATGCTAAATTGGGTCTCTGAGCTATTGGTGGTTGTGTTGCTATAGGATCTGCCTGAGGCTCTGGTAACATTGAGGAGAAAGTGAGGACTGCAGATGCTGGAGATCAGAGCTGAAAATGTGTTGCTGGAAAAGCGCAGCAGGTCAGGCAGCATCCAAGGAACAGGAGAATCGATGTTTCGGGCATAAGCCCTTCTTTACGATCTGGTAACATTACCTATCCAGTTATCAGCTGCTCCTTTAACAAAATCAAAGTGTTCCTGCTCCTTTGAACAATGCCATTTTGTGTACGAACAACATCAGACCTCAGTCACAAGAGCGATGTTAGCACTGAGCCAGTGTCCTGGTCAGTCAAGAGCAATTTTTCAAACAGGTGCAGGTCGCAAGCCCCTTGTTGCTGGTTGAAGGTGGGAGCCTGGTCTGTCCTCTAATGTTGCTCTTTCAAACATACTTGTCCATTGTCTCATATCAAGACACTCAGTGTTAGCATCCGGGAAAAGAAAGCAAGTTGGGTTCATGACCTTTGACCTTTCAAAAACTCACATGCAGCCATATAAGATTATGATGTTTGGAATTCTGCACATGGAAAATACACTTTTCAAAGAGACATGGCCTCGAAGGTAGATCAACTGAGCTTCTGGACTTCAACTTGTTGGGAATATAAATTGACTAAGATTAGGAAAACCATCTGTTTGAACTTAAATCAATCAACACCAAGGTGGTTCCATGGTCCAGCTGGAGAAGAAGAGGATAGCAGAGAGTAGCATTCTGCTTCGGTCTATAAATAACACAGGTGGTGCAGTTTCTTTAAGGAATGAGAGATGCCAGGCCACTGTGTCAACTGTTGTACTTTGGCCCAGCACTTGAAAATATCCAGATGTCCCTGGTTGGTCTGGTGGGGAAAGTCTGGATTGAGAGCCTATGGGTCACTCATAGGCTTATTATACACCGAAATATCATCAATAATACTGATGTGTCTGTGTTTTTCCAAAGGTTACTAGAAAGGTAATCCCCTTGCCCTCCATACAGAACATGTGGATCTACACACATTCTTCAACACATAAGGAGGCATGCGATACAGGGAAATTTGGCTGTCTGGATTCAGAATCAGCTGGCCCATAGAAGACAGAGGGTGGTAGTAGATGGAAAGTATTCTGCCTGGTGCTCGGTGACCAGTGATGTTCCACAGGGACCTGTTCTGGGACCTCTGCTCTTTGTGATTTTTATTAATGACTTGGATGAGGAAGTGGAAGGGTGGATTAGTAAGTTTGCCGATGACATAAAGGTTGGTGGAGTTGTAGATAGTGTGGAGGATTGTTGTAGGTTTCAACAGTATATTTACAGAATGCAGAGCTGGGCTGAGAAATGGCAGATGGAGTTCAACTTGGAAAAGGGTGAAGTGATTCACTTTGGAAGGTTGAATTTGAACGCAGAATACAGGGTTAAAGACAGGATTCTTGGCTGTGTGGCGGAATAGAGGAATCTTGGGATCCATATCCATACATCCCTTAAAGCTGCCACTCAGGTTGATAGGGTTGTTAGGAAGGCAAATGGCGTGTTGGCTTTCATTAGCAGAGGGACTTAGTTTAAGAGCAGCAAGGTTATACTGCAGCTCTATAGAGCCCTAATTAGACCACACTTGGAATATTGTGTTCAGTTCTGATCGCCTCATTATAGGAAAGATGTGGAAGCTTTAGAGAAGGTACAGAGGAGGTTTACCAGGATTCTGCATGGACTAGAAGGCACGTCTTATGAAGAAAGGGGGCTAGGACTTTCTCACTGGAGCGAAGAAGGATGACAGGTGACTTGATAGAGGTGTACAATATGATGAAAGGCATAGATAGAGTGAATAGCCAGAGACTTTTTTCCAGGGCGGAAATGGCTATCACTAGGGGGCATAATTTTACAGTAATTGGAGGAAGGTTTAGCGGAGATGTCAGAGGTAGGTTCGTTACACAGAGATTAGATTAGATTAGATTCCCCTACAGTGTGGAAACAGGCCCTTTGGCCCAACAAGTCCACACCGACCCTCCGAAGAGTAACCCACCCAGATCCATTTCCCTCTAACTAATGCACCTAACACTATGGGCAATTTAGCATGGCTAATTCACCTGACCTGCACATCTTTGGATTGTGGGAGGAAACCGGAGCACCTGAAGGAAACCCACGCAGACATGGGGAGAATGTGCAAGCTCCACACAGTCAGTCAGTCACCCAAGGCTGGAATTGATCCTGGGTCCCTGGTGCTGTGAGGCAGCAGTGCTAACCACTGAGCCACCACTGAGTAGTGGGTGCATGGAATGCATTACCATAGGTGTTACAGAGTCAGATACATTTGGGACATTTAAGTGACACTTGGATAGGCACATGGATGACAGTACAATGAAGGGTATGTAAGTTAGTCTGATCTTAGAGTAGGATAAAAGGTTGGCACAACATCGAGGACCGATGTTCTATACCTGAGGAGAAAGTGAGGTCTGCAGATGCTGGAGATCAGAGCTGAAAATGTGTTGCTGGAAAAGCGCAGCAGGTCAGGCAGCATCCAGGGAACAGGAGAATCGACGTTTCGGGCATAAGCCCTTCTTCAGGAATCCTGAAGAAGGGCTTATGCCCGAAACGTCGATTCTCCTGTTCCCTGGATGCTGCCTGTTCAATACCTGAGCCTTACCAAATTGCTGTAACTTCTTTATGGTAGACTGAAATTGGTGAATGGTTAAGGCCAAAAACTGTTGACTGTTTAAACATTTCTTTTGTCCTCCTTGTGTAGATTGTAAATGTAGATCCTTCAAATAACATCAGCAGTAGCCAGGCATTTCCTCTGTACTTACTCTTTAACTGTTTCATAAGGCATCAGCCACAATCATAATTTCTTGATTCTGGGAGGCATCTTTCTGAGCTCTTTTGTATTTAATAAAGTTACCTAATCCTTCAGGTGCAGCCTTCTGAAATTGATGAATTTTGTGGCTGTTTTCTGACTGGCACCAATGAAAACCAAATTCTACCTTATGATCTTTTGAAATAAATCTTGTTCCAAATACAGAATTTCTAAGCAATTCAGATGCTCAAGTATAAAATGTATCACATGCTTGCAGTTATATTAATGCATTTATGGAAAACACACATTACTTTTTAAAGGAAATGGAGCAGGGACATTTGGCTTTGAACAGAGATGGTGTTGAGAGGTCAGGTGGCCTCTTTTAATTTCTCCAACATACATGGAACTACAAAAGACTAGAAGCCAAACTGCTTGCCCAGCAGAAAATGGAAATGCAAATGAAATTTTGTTGAGAAGAGAATAAGAAGCAACAAATCTCTCCTGGGATTAATGGTTCCCATTGTCCAGATGATTGCAGAAGTTAGTTTGGGATGGACCTGCAGACCTCCAGGCTGTGCATTCCACAGAATGGTCATGAAAAGAAATCCATTGTATCATGAAAAAATTAAAATTGGTGAAACTCAAACACTATTGTGTGTCAATGCCCAAATCATCACAGATCTGGACAATGGAAAACTGAGGGTCCTGATGGACATGCCAAATGTTTTAAGCCACCTGAGGAAGTAGAGGTGTTGTTGTGCCTTCTTGATTGTTGCATCTGCATGAGAAGTCCAGGACAGATTCTTGGCTAATGTCACTCCTAGGAGTTTGACGCTCTCCACTTTCTCAACTTCAGCTCCGTTGATGTAGCTGGGGGCGTGTTCTCCTCCTTTCTTTCTGATTGTTCTTTTGTTTTGCTGACATTGAGATAGAGGTTGTTCTCACTGCACCAGGACAGCAAGCCCTCTATCTCCTTCCTGTATTCTGACCCTTCCTTGTTTGAATCCATCCTATCACAGTGGTGTCATCAGCAAACCTATAGATGGTGTTCCTTCAGAATGTGACTACAGTCGTTGTGTACAGGAAGTACAGTATGGGGCTGAGAACGCATCCTTGGGTGTCTCCAGTATTGAGTGTTATTATGGATGAGGTGTTGTTGCCTATCCTCACCGATTGTGGTCTGAGGGTCAGGAGGTTGAGGACCCAGTTGCAAAGGGCAGAGCCGGGACCTAGGTCTTGGAGTTTTGAGATCAGTCTGGAGGGAACCTTGGTGTTGAAGGAAGAGCTATAGTTCATGAGCAGGAGTCTGACGTAGGTGTCCTTTCTATCCAGGGATGAGTGCAGGGCTAGAGAAATGGCACCTGCTGTGGACCTGTTACGTTGGTAGGTGAATTACAGGGGATTGAGTCAGGCTGGGAGACTGGAGTTGATGTGGGCCATGACCAACCTCTCAAAGCACTTCATAATTATGGAGGTCAGAGCCAGTGGGCAGCAGTCATTAAGAAAAGCAATAGATCACATGAGAGGATCAGGTGGGCCAGACCACACAGTTGCAAAGGAATAAGTCTGATTTTCCTCCTCTGGGCCTGGTCACAATTAGGACCATCTAATCATAACTTCAACCACAACATAATCTTAGTAAAAGAAAGGACTTTGGATCCTTGAAATCTGAAACAAAGGCAAAAATTGCTGGAGAAACTCAGCAGGTCTGGCAACATCTGTAGAGGGAAAAACAGAGTTAATGTTCCGTGTCCAGTGCCTCTTCTTCAGAATGACACTTAGTGTTTGGTAGTCTTTTGACACAAAGATAAATAGGTTAGATTTTTTATGAAAGGCACAGACTATTGAGCTTAACTGCTCCATGCCAAGAATAGGTTTTCCCTTAATTAAGAATTTTGAATGATCCACATAGATGACACTGGTTAAAGGCAAGGTAAGCATTAAAGAAGAAAGGAAGCTATTGGCACCGTGGGCATTGGAGTGCATTATTTTGCTCTCCAACTCCATGTCAATTTAGTCCCCTCTCCTTGTATTTCATTAATTTAGAGACACAGATGATTTGGCGGCAATTTATTATGATAGGAAGTGGACTTTCATTCATCCAATTCCTCACATGATTACAGAACTTCCCAAATACTTTACGGCCAATTAAGTACTTTGAAGTGGAGTCACTGTTGGAAGATGTGCAAAACAGCAAGGTCCCACAACAACCAATGTGATAATGATCAGATAATTTGTTTACATTGATGTTATCAGGGGGATAAATACTGATGAGAACTCCAGGGCGAAATCTGATCAGGTACCAGGCACTGAGTTGATGATCACCAATGATCACATTAAATGGCAGCACAGGCTCAAAGAGCTAAACTGCTCACTCCTGCTTCTATTTCCTATGCTTCTATCCTCAAAATCGTACCATTGGTCTTTGATGGACAGAACAACCATGATTTTCCGAACGAGATGGGCGGCGAGTATCTTTTTCAGATAACTGATCTGATCGTAAACAAAGGAAGCATTTACGGGACCTTGAGATCTTGTTTTGATAATCCGAAATTCGGATAATGGATGTTCGGATTACCGGGATTGTTCTGTATACCTGATAGGCCAGAGCAGACCATGGAACGACACCTCCTCCAAAGAAAAGCATCTCTGACAGTATGGCACTCACGTTGTACTGCCTTATCTGTCTGCATTATGTAATCAAGTATTTGTAGAGTTGGAGAATCAGAGAGATGTACAGCACAGGAACAGACCCTCCAGTCCAACTTGTCAATGCCGATCAGATATCCTAACCTAATCTAGTCCCATTTGCCAGCACTTGGCCCATATTCCTCTAAACCCTTCCTATTCATATACCCATCCAAATGCCTCTTAAATGTTGCAATTGTATCAGCCTCCACCACTTCCTCTGGCAGCTCATTCAATACACTCACCACCCTCTGCGTGAAAAAGTTGCCCATTGGGTTCCTTTTATATCTTTCCCCTCTCATTCTAAACCTATGCCCTCTAGCTCTGGACTCCCCCACCCCAGGGAAGACTTTGTTTGTTTATCCTATCCATGCCCCTCATTATTTTATAAACACCTATAAGGTCACTCCTCAGCTTCCGACGTTCCAGGGAAAACAGCCCCAGCCTATTCAACCTCTCCCTATATCTCAAATCTTCCAACCCTGGCAGCATCCTTGTAAATCTTTTCTGAACTCTTTCAAGTTTCACACCATCCCTCTGATAGGAAGGAGACCAGAATTACATGCACTATTCCAAAAGTGGCCAATCAATGTCCAGTACAGCCGCAACATGACCTTCCAAGTCCTATACTCCATGCTCTGACTAGTAAAGGAATGCATAGCAAATGCCTTCTTCACTATCCTATTTACCTGTGACTCTACTTTCAAGGAACTATGAACCTGCACTCCAAGGTCTCTCTGTTCAGCAACACTCTCTCGGACCTTACCATTAAGTGTATAAGTCCTCCTAAGATTTGCTTTTCTAAAATGCATCACCTCACATTTATCTAAATTAAACTTTATCTGCCACTCCTTAGCCCATTGGCCCATCTGATCAAGATCCCGATGTACTCTGAGGTAACCATCTTCACTATCCATTACACCTCCAATTTTGGTGTCATCTACAAACTTACTAACTATACCTCCTATGTTCACATCCAAATCATTTATATAAATGACGAAAAGCAGTGGACCCAGTACCGACTCTTGTGGCACTCCACTGGTCACAGGCCTCCAGTCTGAAAAACAACCCTCCACCTCCACCCGCTGTCTTCTACCTTGGAGCCAGTTCTATATACAAATGGCTAATTCTTCCCATATTCCATGAGTTGGACTTGAACCTATAATGTCGAACTTCGAGATGAGTGCCATCCACTGAACCTTACACTTTGAGAATAAGGTTTCACCCACCGCAGTGAGGATTGTTAGCATCAGCACAACACTGATGCAGTTTTGCAGGTACTCCCAACCAGTTTCAATCCAGTTTCCCCTCACCAAATTAAAAGATTGCAGATGTTGGAAGTATGGACAAAAAAAACAGAATGCTGGAGAAATTTAGCACATCTGGCAGCATGAGTGCAGACAGAAACAGAGTTAATGTTTTAAGCCCAATGTGACTCTTCTTCAGGTCATACTGTTTGACAATGTGGTGGTTCAGAATCTCAATGAAATTTCAAAACCGGTCTCGGACCCACCCCTTAATTGTCCCGAAATCTGTCATTCCTCTTGTACAGCTTTCAATTATCCAATAAAGGTCAGTGGAAATGTGGAGCTCTGTTCCCCTCAGGAAGTTGTGGAGGAGCCAGTGGGTGTGGGCGTCAATTGAAAATTTCAAAACTGAACATTTCGCAACTGACTGATTGATTTTTGTGAGGTAAAGGTATTAAGGGTTGCAGATCAGCATTGACTTAAGCGAATGATGGAATAGGCCTGAGGGGCAGAATGGTCCACTCCTGTTCCTTTGTTTATTACATTATCAGCAGAAGCTCAATGGACCCCTTGCTGTCAGCGTCTACTATTCCAGACATAATGTTGCTGTATTGTATTATGTGGCAGCTTTCATTTGATAATGTGTGCCTGCTTTCACACAGCATAACCTATTCTTTTGTGTGAAGTGATTGAGAGACATTCACAGCCACTTTATTTCTTAATTAACTGATATTGGAGAGTTAATGTGTTCCTTTCAAACTGCATGTGGGAAATCTGCATTATTGATGGTTGATTCTGTTGCTTTCAGCTGGGTTAAATATAATATTAGTTGTTTTCAATTGGGGTAATTTAGTAGTTAGTAGCTAAAATGGAGGTTAATAACCTGAAGAATGGAATAAGTGGTAATTGGATTCTTTGGCACTTAAAGGAACCCCATACTTCGTTTCAGTTTTGCTATTTTTAAAAAAGAACTTGACTGTACTGTAGCCTCATTTTCTTTTAATTTAATGCTAATATCAAGATGGTTTTCTTCCCTAGTCCCCCAAGCCACGTTTTATTTATAGTCTGCCAACCTAAAGAGTAGACATTAAGGAATGGCTGAGAGTTTCCTCATGGCTATGGTTGCTAGGGTAAGTTTGATGGAGCTAGAGTTTCTGAACCTGTCAAACCCCCTTCAGATTCCAGATCTGAACCTGGTCTGATTGGAAATTTTAATCATAGATCTTCAGGCAGGAAGAATGACCATCCTGCATTTAAGATGATTATCCTGTGTCTCAGGTTGACAAGCAGGAGGCTGGAAGAATACAGCAAGCTAGGCAGCATCAGGAGGTGGAGAAGTCAATGCTTTGGGTGTAACCCTTCTTCAGGTTGTCTGCCATCATGACACTATTTGGCTTCTTTTTAATTCTCAGATTTTATGTACACACTGCGTTCTGCTTCGTGGTAGCACTCGCATGGGTACACAGCACCACCCACTTGCCCAATAGTTTTGCTTTCCATGGGCAGGCCAGCTCCTCCCACAGGGCTTCTTGACACACCTCCCTCTCCCTAGGGGCTTGCAATCCCACCGCAACAGTCTCCTGTGTCAAACTGTTCCTTAATTTATTCCTTTGGAGTTATTCAGCCTATCTTTGATTAGAATCAGAATCAGAATTCCCTACAGCGGGGGAACAGGCCCTTCAGCCCAACAAGTGCACACCAACCCTCCAAAGAGTAACCCACCCAGACCCATTCCCCTAACCTATATTTACCCCTGACTGATAACCTACACTATGGGCAATTTAGCATGGCCAATTCACCTAACCTGTACATCTTTGGATTGTGGGAGGAAACCAGAGCATCGAGTGGAAATGGGGAGAATGTGCAAACTCCACACAGACTGTTTCCCGAGGTGGGAATTGAACCCAGGTCCCTGATGCTGTGAGGTAGCAGTGCTAACCAATGAGCCACTGTGCTGCCCCTCTTCTGGAGTTATTTCTGACAGTGCTCTAGAATTCAACACTGAGTTGTCAGGGAGGGGGAAACTGGCTTTCATTGGAGGCTTGCAGCAGATTAAAAGGCCAAGCCACCTCACAGCACTTTAACTCAAACTCCAGCAATGTGGTAGTAATAATCCAGTTTCTCTATCATTGCCATTCTGCTTTTTTTAGAGATTCCCTACAGTGTGGAAACAAGCCCTTTGGCCTATCCATGCCGACCCTCCAAAGAGTAACCCAACCAGACCCATTTCCCTCTGACTAATGCACCTATCACTATGGGCAATTTAGCATAGCCAATTCACCTTACCTGCACATCTTTGGACTGTGGGAGGAAACCCACACAGAGACAGGAAGAATGTGTAGACTCCACACAGACAGTCATCCAAGGCTGGAATTGAACCTGGGACACTGATGCTGTGAGGTAGTAGTGCTAACCACTGAGCCACCGTGCTGCCCACTGTGTTTTGCTCTTAAACATTTGCCATGGCAATGCTGGACACGTATTTTCTTAAAGATAAGTGTGTCTGGGGCAGTTTTATACAGCAGATACAAGGCCCATATTTTGCTGTAAAATGGGAACTCTAATGGGAAGAACAAATATTAATGGCCAAAAGCCTGTCCAAGAGCATTCAGTATCAGAGACTTATACAACCCAAAAGGAGAACAAATAATGCCAGATCGAAACTGTTGAATCCAATAAGAACATAGATCACCAGCTAGACATTAATAATCAGCACATAATACTAACCTAAAAACACAAAATCTTGCATTAATATAGTGCCTTTAACACATATAGTAATACATTCCAAAGTGCATCACTGGAATAATTATTAGGCAGAGGAACTGACAGTGAATCACAAAGGGAGAACTTAGGGCAAATGGCCAATTGCTTGGAAAAAGAGGTAGAAGTATTCTAGAGGAGGAGAAAGTTAAAGGGTTTACTGAGGACTTCCAGAGATTAAGATTTAAGTATCTAAAGGTATAACTGTTAAGAATGGAGTAATTGAAATCAGGGATGCAGAATTGGAGGAGCACAGAGCTCACAGAACATTGGAGGAGAATGCCAAGATAGTGCAAGTTTAGTAAGTTTCTCTTCAACGTTTTGTTGAAGACATTATTTTGTGAATTTTCTGAGTTAAGATGCATGCTAATATCAACTGAGAGACTAATCAAGCTAATTGAAACTTCTGACTCTATAGCACTTGTTTCCTCAGTAGAAAACTAGACAAGCCACTGAGACCTACTCAATGGTAAACTTGCCTTTATAGCTGGCCTTTAACTTGCTTTTAACTGCCAAGTGCATGCCATGCTTTTACAAAACTCAATGACTCCACAATAATAAGTGAGGCTATAGAGGGATTTGAAATCAAGCTTGAGGATATTACAGATGAAACGTATGGTGTTGGAAAAGCACAGGAAGTCAGGCAGCATCCGAGGAGCAGAAGAATCGACGTTTCAGGCATCAGCCCTTCATCTGGAATGGATTATGCCTGAAACATCCATTCTCCTGCTCCTCGGATGCTGCCTGACCTGCTGTCCTTTTCCAGCGCCACACGTTTCAACTCTCATCTCCAGCATCTAGAGTTCTCACTTCCTCCTTGAGAATATTACAATTGAGCCATTCCTGGGTCAGGAGCCAATATCGGTCAGTGAGGTGAACAGAATGTGAGAGTTGCGGATGCTGCCTGACCTGCTGTCCTTTTCCAGCGCAACACGTTTCAACTCTCATCTCCAGCATCTAGAGTTTTCACTTCCTCCTTGAGAATATTACAATTGAGCCATTCCTGGGTCAGGAGCCAATATCGGTCAGTGAGGTGAACAGAATGTGAGAGTTGGATGGGGCAGCAGAGTTTTAGACAACTTCAAAAATGTGCAGGTGGCATAGATAGGAGGCTAGCCATTAGTACTCTAGAATTGACAAATCGAGAGGTTATAAAAGCATGAGGAAGGCTTTCAGGAGAAGATTAAATGAAGTAGGGACAAAGTTGTCAACATTAGGAGGTGAAAATAGATCATCTTAGAGATGGTGTTTGATATCTCATTCAGATTGAGATATCACCGCAAGGTTGGTTCAGGCACAGACAGTTGCCAGAGAGAGGGATAGAGTGGGTGGCAATGGAATGGAGGTTGTGCAAGGAAACAATGCCTTCTGTCTCACTCAGTACTTAGGACCAGAAAACTTTGTAGAGGCAGTGGAAAAGGTGTGACAAGGTAGAGCTGGGTGATGTCACATGCACATGTGAAAGCTAATGTTGTTTTTTCACAGGATGCCACTGGAAGGCTGAACAAGAAGTGCAAGTGAACCACAGATAGATCCCTCAGGGGCACAGAGGAAGCTAAACCGTTGCAGGCAATCCTCTGGCCATGGTTGAGAGATAAGAATGGAGCCTGGTGAACACATCCAACCGGATCACAGTGTTGGAGAAGGATGGTGTGGTAAACCATAGAGTCGGAGAGTCATAGAGCTGTGTAGCACGGAAACAGACCCTTCAGTCCAATTCATCCATGCTGACCAGATATCCTACATTAATCTAGACCCATTTGCCAGCATTTGGCCCATATCCCTCTAAATCTTTCCTATTCATTTATCCATCCAGATGTGTTTTAATGCTGTAATTGTGCCAGCCGTCACCACTTCCTCTGGCAGCTCAATCCATGCAAGCACTACCCTCGGTTTAAAAAGGTTGCCCCTTAGGGCCTTTTCAAAATCTTCCCATCTCACCCTAAACCAAAGCCCTCTAGTTTTGGACTCCACCACCCCAGGAAAAAACCTTGTCTTTGTACCTTATCCATGCCCTTGATGTTTTTATAAACCTCTATAAGGTCACCCCTCAGCCTCCCATGCTCCAGGGAAAACAGCCCCAGCCTATTCAGCCTCTCCCAACATCTCCAACCCTGGCAAAATCCTTGTAAATCTTTTCTGAATCCTTTCAATTTTCACAACATCCTTCGTATAGCATGCAAAAGCTTGACACTTACCCTGTTTCTCTCCAAATGGTGATGTGGGATTTATCTGTATCTACCTGAGATATGATCTGAATGTCTCACCCCAAGAAAAATGTAATGTAGGTGAACCTCTCAAAATGTGTTGTGAATATGGATGTAGTTGGGCTCATCATTTTCTTCAACAAGTAGGTACTTCCTAATATTAGGAGAAAGTGAGGACTGCAGATGCTGGAGATCAGAGTCGAAGAGTGTGGTGCTGGAAAAGCACAGCAGGTCAGGCAGCATCCGAGGAGCAGGGTTCCTGATGAAGAGGTTATGCTCGAAACCTCAATTCTCCTTGAATGCTGCCTGACCGGCTTTTCCAGCACTACACCCTTCGACTTCCCAATATTAACCAGTATTGGACTGATCTCCTGGACCAGATTCAATTGCCAAAGGAAACAGAGAAGAACTTCCCAGGTTTCTCATTCTCAATTTGACCCACAACTTTTTTTGCCTTTCTGTGGGAGATCACACGATTTTTGGGGAAGGTGAAATGGGTGATGCAAGTATGGTAAATGCATAACCCTCAGAAACTGTGTGGGGCAAGTTGGAAGAGGCTTTTTTCCCTGTCTGTCATTGCTCATGTGTTCAGACAGTTAAGCATTTCCCATACATTGTTAAAGCTGTTCAGCAAATCCCTGGAGCTTTAGTTTTTTTTGTTGTGTTTTTGTCAAAGTATAGAGTGGAAATTCATTTTGTCAACACAGCCTCATTAGTTATCCAGAGAGGAGCTTTCAGTTGCACCGTTAAACAGCTAACATGTGAATTGCTGTGCACAACAGTTTATGTAAAAACATGCACTTCATATTTATGCTGATGACATTTGGCTCTTTCTGCACAGCTAAACAGTCGATCTTCCTGCAGAAGGAATCTGCCTCCTTGGAAAGAAGGAACTTGCATAATGAGTTCCTTGCATTTTACGAGGAGATGGCAAATTAACACATTCGCGCCGAGACAGTTTCAGGAGCCTGGTTTGAGGGCTTTGCTGACGGAAGTAAATGTCAGCGGTTGCCCTGTTGTGTGAAAACAAAAGGAAAATTCTTTAAGAGGGAAATAAAAACTTTCCCCTGTAACCAAAGAGGGAGAACAATGTTGTTTTAATGTGTTTATCTATTAATGTCATTCCAAGAGATGGGAATTATGTACGAAGTGATGAGCAGCTGTGTTAAAAGCTAGGAATGGATGGTGGGATTTGTTGATAGCCTGGAATGTATTCCCCACCTCCCTCTCTCCCCTGGTGATGAGTTCTTGATTGTACAGGGCACTCACCTTTCCCAGTTTGCTGTGTGTGGTATGCTCCCATTGGAGACCTCCCACCAGTTATGGTCAGGACGTCAATCTGACCCTTTGAACGTGTGGGTCAATCGCTGATGATTTGTGGCCACCTCGGGATCAAGGCAGTGACAAGTCTATTGTACATTTTACAGGATGCAGTTTGAGTCTGCCTCAGGCAGGCACCAGGCCCCAGCTCTCCAGAGGTAGGCTGCAGAAAAAAGATACCTTTGTGCTGTTCTTCCGATTCAATTGAGTGTGGTCAGGAAGGCCGCCTCCGTGTTAGTTTTTGGTAATGAGCTATGCAGCACGGCTGGGGCAGCCGGCTCAGACCACGGAGACAATCTTCACATTCAGTTACACTGGGGCTAATGGCTTAAACAGACACCTTCCCTCCGCCTGAAGGAGAGGGAGCAGGAGCTCTCTTCAATGCTCAAGGCAAAATCAGCCCAAGTATTACACAGTTCATCAAACATATCCAATGAGAGAGTTCAAAGCAACTTGCTCCACTGGCACGTTTAAATGCTAAGGTCCCATGCTTTCTACCTGACAGCTAATGTCACATCTACAGCAGAGACACAGGCCATTTGGCCTAGCAGGTCTGTGCTGTCATTTACCCTCCACATCAGCCCTCTCCACCCAATCTTTATCAGCATTTCCTTCGGATTCTTTCTCCTTTATGTCACTAATCAGTTTTCCCTTAAATGTCTCTGCTCATCACCACAACTCCCTCCCTATGTTATAAGTTTCACAAACTCCCCCATCACTCTCTGGATTTGAGGTTTCCCTCTGGATGTATTCGTGACCATCTTATATTAATTGGAATCCCAAAAGTTGAAATATCCTTCTTGAAGTCCTTATTGAAGTCTCTTCGTGATTTTCAGGACAACAATCAGGCCTCCCCTTAGCGTTCAGTCTTCCCAAGTAAGGAGCCCTCACCTACTCAGTCTTTCCTGATGAGTATGCCCTGTTGAATGAAAATGGTTGTTTTTTTTTCAGACTGGATGTGGAAGTGGGACTGAAAGCATTAGCGACGTCCACTCAGGGACGAATTGGTTTTTCTCACACAACCACCTTCCTCAGCTTATTGCATTTTCATATGTGGGTGAAATGCCAGTGAGCAGGAAGTTTTATCTCCATGGGTACCAACTCCTGGGCAGCCTATTTAAACAACACCTGGACAATAGTTCATACTTGGTAACCCAGGAGCATCATTCGATCTCTGCTTGCTGGTATTTTCTTGTCGAGTCTGGCATGAGACCAAATGGAACCAGGGAACTGATAATTAAGGGATAATTGGGTGAGAACTGGGTGAGTATATTTGTGGAGCACGAGTAATCAGAATGTTGGAGTTTGCCGATTTTTAAAGAGATTCCTTGTTTTATTCACTTCTGGAATGTGGGCATCGCCAGCTGGGCCAGCATTTATTGCCAGTGCCTAGTTGCCTCTTTGAGGTGGTGGTGGTGAGCTGCCTTCCTGAACCACTGCAGACCATTTGCTATGGCTTGATGCACAATGGCCTTAGGGAGGGAATTCCAGGACTTTGATCCAGTGACGTTAAACTCTGACCAAAAGGTAGGGTCAGGCTTTCACAAGGTTCTCCTGAAAGCTGTGCCAGAGATTCAGGAAGTTCCTTTCCCAATGGAATGGCAAGAAAATGCCATCCTGAATAACAGAGGTAGCCTGGACTGAGGGCCCTGTAGAGGGCTGTGCCATGGGTGACTCAAGAACCTGGCTCTAGCGCCTCAGCAAGATGAATGATCTGCTCACCTCTTTCAGGAGATGTACCACTGTCTACTCCAATGCTTTAGGTCCCTGAGTGTGAGTTACCATTCCAAGGTTGCCATTATACCAGACTGTCACACTGTCCCCTTGGTATTAGGCATTACTGTCAGATGCCTCGTGTTCAATCTCTGTCATTTCATTGAAGCACTATTTGAGGCACAGCAGCAAGGCCCCATGCTCATCCACCAGGGTTCAAACCGAAACTGTGAAAGGAGCTGTAGCTTACTGACCTTCCATCACAACTAGGAGAACAGATATGTCTGATCATCTTCGGCCTGCATAGGACAATGGCACAACTTCAACAGATTCCGTTTTGAGTTGAGCCGGCCCCAATCAGGATTGCTGGAATAGGCCAGGGTGGTTGCCTCACATGAACAGTCCCAGTCACGTCCACAAAGTAATCATTTAACAACAATCAGCAAGACCGCAAATGACTGAAACTTTCTGAGAGCTGATTAATGTGGTCAAGTTTCACCCCTTACACTGTAAGTATCTGTGTTAAGGAATGGCTTGGTCATAAAGGAGTCAGGTAACTGAAGAAAATTGTATTCACCAGAACTTGGAGAAAGCTATCTACCCTGCCAACTGCATATACAGCCCGGTTTCTGAATACGTTTTCAGATTCTGCCTGACAAGACTGTGTCCGTGAATAAAATTCCAGTGGGCTCTGGTATTAATGAGTGCAAGAGAGATGAGACCATCTGCCTGAAGGTTTCTGAATTTAATGACAAAACTTTAACTCCCTGTCACGTAACTGAATTTTTGTTTCCTGCCCAACTAGGTTCTGCAGCTCACCCTGCTAAATGTTCCGGGGAACCCAGAAGTTTCTATCCTCTATTTTACTCGCGTTCTGGTATATTAGAGAATCCTAGGTTTGCTGAGTGCTGCAGTTTTGTCATACAGTGTGTAAGTGCTCAAAGAACTCTGAAAGTCATGATGCAGGTTGTCAAAGTCAAAGAATCGCCCAAATGATTTTTCGCACTTTCCTCAGTTCCACTGGGATCTCACAAAACCTTCTTGTTACAGATAATCAGGTCTGTAGCTGCACACTCCATAGTTTCATTGTTCTGAGCATTTTCTCCTTTTTTTTTTAATTTTAAAGGGCCTGCTGTCTTCACAAGTGGCTGGCTGGCATTTTGCTTGGTCAGATTTGTAAACATTGGAGATAGCAGTGTTGCTGACCCTCTCCCCATGCCAACAGTTCAGAGGAAACTTGTGTGACAGACACAATGCAATAGCTGACTGTGTTGCAGACACCAACTGTAGCCTTTCCAAGTGCTAAGTGGTACCATCTCAGAAGCAAAACTTTCCCAAGGTGACAGTCTCTTTTTCTCCCTATCCCCCACGCACCTACCCACTCCCCCAGATATGTCTTTTATTATGTACCTGCACAACTGAAAATAGTCAAAATGGACCCTACTCTACTTCTGAAATTCAGATTTTAAATACCCATAGAAAAATAAGAAGGAGCTGCTTTTATATTGTTCCTTCCTAATGATATGTTAATGCGTTTTACAATCAATGAAATAAAGTTTGAAATGTAACTGTTATATATGAGTTGAAAGGCCCCATGATGTAAGAATGCCTTAAACACTACCCACTATGATAAGATCATCTGAACTGATGGGCAGAACAGCTGAGGATGTGGAAGAAGTGAGACCTAATGTCCAGGTCCTCTTTCTACTCTCCGTAACAATGTCTGTCATATCAAAGTAACCCATAACTCATTGCTAACATGTAAAACACTACCTCTTGTTTAATACAATAGCATTTTGAGGTAGACCAGAAAGTAGTTTTCCTGTACCACATTGGGCCAAGCGAGCCTTGTAGATTCCTTCACTTACAGCAGGTGGCGACAGCAAAGCTACCACATGGTGAGATGCAGATGTAGTTTAGCTGCACTTATATTGAATAGTGATGAATGTAATGTAGGAAATGCGACAGCCAATTTGCACACAGCAAGTTCTCTGAGACAGCTGTCTGAGAACTACCAAATAATGTTTTTATTGACCTTGGTTGAGAGATAAATTCTGGTCAGGACTAAATCTCCTTTTCGTCTTTGAAATAGTGTCATGGGATCAGTTTTGTGTAAATGTATGGGTGGATGGGGCCTCAGCTTAATATCTCTTCCTGTAGACAGCATTTCTGACTGAGCAGCACTCATTTCAGTCTAGACATTTGTGCTCAAGTGGGTTGAAACTCACAAACTACTAACTCAGAGGCCATACAGCACGGCTCACTGAGCCACAGCAGGAGAAATGATAACTGTATAGGCCATCCTAGTCTGTGACACTTTATCAAACAACCTATAGAACACAAACTTTAACTCCTATTTTGTGTTATGTGTGAAATAGTGAACGTTTTTGAGTGAGTTTCTGTGTGTATGTGAGTGTGTCAATGAATGTGTATGAGTATGTAAGTGCATGTATGTGCAATTTGTGCATGACTGGGTTTACATGTGAGAGAGTTTGTGTAAGATAGTGTGCATGTACATTTGTGTTGAACATGCAACAGCATGTGAGTAAATGTGTGACAAAGTGTGCACCTGAGTAATTGTCTGTGTGTGCTGACTATGTGAGCGCAGGTGTAACAGTGTGCATATGTGTGTAATTGTCTGTATGTTACTGTGCACTAGTGTATTATCTGTCTGTGCAAGATGTATATATGTGTTAATGTGTCCATCTGGGAGTTAAAGTATCTCTGTGTCAATGTGTCTGTCTGTGTGTTAGTGTGTCTGTCTGTATTAATGTGTCTATTAGTGTGTCTGTCTATGTGGTAGTGTGTCTGTCTGACTATGATTGTGTGTGTGTGTGATGTGTGTCAGTGTGTGTGTGTGTGTATGTGTGCGCATGTGTGAGTGTGCGTGTGTGTGTTTGTGCGCGTGTGTGTGTGCTCGTGTGTGTGAAACCTGAGCAGAAACAGGATCTTGGCGAGACATGCAGACATTGAGATTCAATAAGAGTTATACATTAGCCCCTAAAATTGGGGCTGGTTGCCATAGCTCTCTTGTCATCTCAGCAAACTGAACTTCATTCAAACTCTTCAAGCAATGTGACATGCCTAATATACAGAAGAGGGAATTGGTGTATTAGTCTGGCTGGTGCTAACTATAAAACTCATACTGTGAAAACCAACAAGAGGGAACCTGTCTCCTTAAATTAACTGCATCTGCATCATGTTTCAGTGAGGCCCAGTTATGGGCCGTCACAAATAGACACAGAGCAGTCAAGCAGGCTTATGTTAGGAGGAGATGTGAAGGCTCAGTTACGGCGCTTGAGGGTTACAAGGTAGCCAGGAAAGACCTAAAGAGAGAGCTCAGAAGAGCCAGGAGGAGACATGAGAAATTGTTGGTGGATAGGATCAGGGTAAACCCTAAGGCTTTCTATAGGTATTTAAGGAATAAAAGAATGAGGAGAGTAAGATTAGGGCCAATCAAGGATAGTAGTGGGAAGTTGTGTGTGGAGTCAGAGGAGATAGGGGAAGCACGAAATGAATACTTTTCAACAGTATTCACTCTAGAAAACGACAATGTTGTCGAGGAGACTACTGAAATACAGGCTACTAGACTAGGTGGGATTGAGGTTCACAAGGAGGAGGTATTAGAAATCCTGCAGAGTGTGAAAATAGATAAGTCCCCTGGGTCGGATGGGATTTATCCTAGGATCCTCTAGGAAGCCAGGGAGGAGATTGCCGAGCCTTTAAATCGTCATTGTCTACAGGAATAGTGCCAGAAGACTGGAGGATAGCAAATGTGGTTTCCCTGTTCAAGAAGGGGAGTAGAGACAACCCTGGTAATTATAGACCAGTGAGCTTTACTTCAGTTGTTGGTAAAGTGTTGAAAAAGGTTATAAGAGATAGGATTTATAATCATCTAGAAAAGGGATAGTCAGTACGGTTTTGTGAAGGGTAGGTCGTGCCTCACAAACCTTATTGAGTTCTTTGAGAAGGTGACCAAACAGGTAGATTTAGAGTAAACCGGTTGGTGTGGTGTATATGGATTTCAGCAAGGCATTCGATAAGGTTCCCCACAGTAGGCTATAGTACAAAATGCGGAAGAATGGGATTGTGGGAGATATAGCAGTTTGGATCAGTAATTGGCTTGCTGAAAGAAGACAGAGGGTGGTGGTTGATGGGAAATGTTCATCCTGGAGTCCAGTTAACAGTGGTGTACCGCAAGGGTTGGTGTTGGGTCCACTGCTGTTCGTCATTTTTATAAAGCGTAGAAGGGTGGGTTAGTAAATTTGCAGACGACACTATGGTCAGTGGAGTTGTGGATAGTATTGAAGGATGAAGGTTACAGAGAGAATAGATAAGCTGCAGAGCTGGGCTGAGAGGTGGCAAATGGAGTTTAATGCAGACAAGTGTGAGGTGATTCACTTTGGTCGGAGTAACCGGAATGCAAAGTACTGGGCTAATGGTAATATTCTTGGTAGTGTAGATGGGCAGAGAGACCTCGGTGTCCAGGTACACAGACCCTTGAAAGTTGCCACCCAGGTTGACAGGTTTGTTAAGATGGCATACAGTGTTTTAGCTTTTATTAATAGAGGGATCGAGTTCCGGAACCATGAGGTTATGCTATAACTGTACAAAACTCTATTGCGGCTGATCTTGGAGTATTGTGTACAGTTCTGGTCACCGCATTCTAGGAAGGATGTGGAAGCTTTGGAGGGGGTGCAGAGGAGATTTACTAGGATGTTGCCTGGTATGGAAGGAAGGTCTTACAAGGAAAGGCTGAGGGACTTCAGGTTGTTTTCGTAAGAGAGAAGAATGTTGAGAGATGACTTAAATAGAGACATATAAGATAATCAGAGGGTTAGATAGGGTGGACAGGGAGAGCCTTTTTCCAAGTATGGTGACGGCGAGCACGAGGGGGCATATCTTTAAATTGAGGGGAGATAGATATCGGACAGATATCAGAGGTAGTTTCTTTACTCAGCGAGTAGTAAGGGTATGGAATGCTTTGCCTGCAACGGTAGTAAATTCACCAACTTTAAGTATATTTAAGTCGTCATTGGACAAGCATATGGTCGTACATGGAATAGTGTAGGTTAGATGGGCTTCAGATTGGTATGACTGGTCGGCACAACATCGAGGGCTGAAGGGCCTGTACTGCGCTGTAATATCCTACGTTCTATGTTCTATGAGTCCTGGAAGAAACAAGGTACATCAGCGGGTCTGTCGAGCTCAGGAAATCTTGACAAGAACATTGAAAGGAGGCAGCTCGGGCACAAACCCAATTCTGAAAACCTTGGTGCAGAAGGGAAGGGCAAGTAACCCAGGCAAGAAACAAGAATCAGAGGAAAACTGTCCACTCGGAACCATAGCTAACAAGATGGGAGATGGTTGTGGTTGTTGGAGGCTAATCGTCTTAGTACTAGGACATCAATGCAAGAATTCCTAAGGATAATGTCCAAAGCTCAACCACCTTTGGCTGCTTCATGATTGACCTTGCCTCCATCATAAAGCCAGAGGTAGGATGTTCACTGATGTTTACAATTGCATCTCCTCAAACAATGAAGCAGTTTACACCTGCATGTAACATGACCTGGATGGTATTTAGATTTTTGCCGAGTTAGTGACAAGTAATATTCACACCACTCAAGTGTGGGACTCGACGCATCCTCCTTTGATATTCACCAGTGGTCCATACCACTGAAAACTTCACTGAGGATTACTTTTGACCAGAAACTGAAGTAAACTGAAGCTACAACGGCAGAACATTCTGTGGTGAATCACTCATCTCTTAACTCCCCAAAGCAAGTCCACCATCTACAGGGCACAGGTCAGAAGTGTGGTGGGGTACTCCCCACTTGAGTGTAGGAATGACTTCTGGATTAGTGGTGCTACTCCAACAACATTCAAAAAGCTCAGCACATCCAGGAAAAACCACTCGCCAAAATCGCACCACATCCACTGCCTTCACTATTCACTCCTTCCACCACCAATACACAGTGGCAGCAGTGTGTACCTTCAACAAGATACACTGCAGTAACTCGCCAAGACAACATTGGCAGCATCTTCCAAACCCAAGACCTCTACCACCTTGAAGAATAAAGGCAGCATATGCACCATCTCAACTACAGAAACAATTTGCTGTTCCTTCACTGTGGTTGGGCCAAAATCCTGGAACTCCCTTGGTATCAACACTTTGGGTGTCCCTACGCCACATGGACCGAAATGATTCAACCAGGCTAGGCAGAAAAACCCAAAACTACTTCTTCCTTCCGAATTTTCTCCTTTCTGTTTTCAGTCAGACATTTCATGCTAAGGGTATTATTCAATGTTCCTGCTGGTTATCTTTCATTCCAGGTCAATGATTTGTTTAAATGCGTGGGCCCTTTAAATGTTGCTCATGGTAACCTAAAGAGACTGACTTACACATGACACCAATTACAGTTGCTGGGTTTAGGGAAACCATTGGACCTGTCGCCTTCCGCTGGGTCTCCCAATATTAAAAATTAAAGGAAAGGTCCTTGGCTGGTAATCCAATCACATGGAAGGGATTGGGTGTCGAGGCGGTCTCAGTGATAATGCTGATGGGGAGGGGGGTGGTTGCTGTCGGAGGCTTCCTCACATCTGTGAATCTTGGCAGTGGCTGACCCCAAGCTTCAATGGGACACAGTTGAGAAATGTGTAACACAGCAGTTTACATTCACTGACAAAGCTGATGAAGCTGTGGTGAGTCAAGTGCAGATGGATTGCAAATTGTGTGACCTCTGCCCCATCCTCCTTCCCAATCTCTCCAAAGTGTATTTGATTATATTGTGTTTGGTGAGCGTGGAGTGTCGGATTAGAGAGACGGGGATTCAGCACACATGCTTGGAAGTGTGCTATGACTGGGATCCTGCAGGGTCCCCTTGCATGACTCCCATCTATCCTGGAACAATGTCTGATTGGCCTGTAGAACATGGGGCCTTTGGCCTGTGTGACTGTGCCAGCTGAGATAGCTGGGTCTGCCAGTGCCACACAGTTAGTCATCACTTTCAGACTGGAAAGCTTGGGCTTGAAGCTCTCCATGATGCTCTGCGTCAACCCACATCTGGGCTCCTCCTCCCTCTTTGACAATGCGCAGAGGATCTGTGATGGAACCTGCCAATGCACAAAGCATCTCAGAGACCATGCTGAAATTAGATTAGATTAATTTAGGATATCTGGTCAGCATGAATGAGTTGGACCAAAAGGTTCTGCTTCCATGCTACACATCTCTATGACGGTATAATCAATGCTGTCTTGTATGCTGCCCCAAGTCCTGATCTCAGCCTTCTACAATAATTGTGACCTTGTCCTCTGGTACAGACATCATTGTTGCCCCAACCTCCCCCAGTCTGGGTGCAGTTCACCCAATGACCAGTGACTTACTCCCTACTGCTCCTATTGCACAGTGCCTGAACCTGACCAAACCAACTAATGGCGCTGCTTCCTCAGAGTCATGTAGCAGTGGCTTCCTTCCTCCAGCCTCTGAGGACTGGCCAGAAGGCAGTTCTTGAGTCTCTGAAAGTGAAAACACTGAAACAGGGTGGGAGAGGGTGTTGGGCGAACAAGTGGAGGAGATTGGGGCTGGAAAGTAAGAGGTCAAACCACTTGCAACTGGCACTCCCTGTCAGATAGCAGGATGTGGGTGTGATGGAAATTGAGAAGGTGGATAAAGCTACAACACCTCATCATCCTGAATGGTTTCCATCACTCCCATTACAATGGCCTATATCACAGTCAGTGCTAAAAGGCAGAGCACTACCTATTCAGGAACCAGTAGACACAGGTGTACTTGCCCCCTTCTGGTTCAGTTACACCCTGCAGTCACCACCGTGAGGAGAGGTTGGTGGTTGGTAGCACAGGGTGTGATTCACTGACATGCCATATACGGTCAGGGAACATTTTCCAGTATTTCCACCAGGTCTTTAGTCCCAGTCTTCAAACTCTGGCACCCATCCCCATTCCTTTCGAAGGATATGTCCTAACGCAGCTGTGGAACTGTGAGCTCTCTTCTTTCCTTATCCAGCTCAGAGATCTCTAATGATACATCAGAGAACTCAGGAGTCCTCTTTTTCTGGTGTGTTGTTCCATTTGTAGTTTCCTTATCATCCATCTTACTGAGGCTGATCCAGTGCCTGCTATAGCCTGAGTGCACCTCTCATTTAAGACAGACAGGTTACCTTGAAGAAAATTAAGTTAGTTGTATATTGTATGAGTCAAGTATCAAGCTGGATGCCACACTGAATGTGCAGCCCGTCAGCAATCAAGGTCAGGCTGAACAATGGTGGTGCACTGCCTACCTCAACCTGACTGGGTGCAAGGCACGCACATACTCGTGCCTGTTGGAGTGAAATCAAATTTGTCTTCAAACTTATTCTGGTTGAAAAATAAGGAGACCAGGAAGAACTCTCCTGCTTTTCTTCATATAGTGCCTTGGGGAGACAATCAATAGGCTCCATTTAGGTCCCAGTCAGCTGTTAATTCTTAGTCACCTTCAACTGTAAGTTGCTGCCATCTCATTGACTTTCAACAGAGTGTAATAGGGCCTCCTGCAGCAGTGTGACAAAGGATACTGAGCAGGGGAGCATGTGTAGTTGGGTAGACCCACTCTGGAGCAATGGGTGCCTTTGTTGGAAAGAGGGAGAGATAGACAACCAGATGTAAATTAAAATAATTCAATGTAAATATCTTTTGCTAGTTTTATCTTAATTTTCCTTCATGCTTGTAAGTAGCTGATGCCAGTGAAATAAAGAATCCCTACTTCATGATTTTTATGCCATCTGTGTGCTTGTTTCATACTACAAGAAACCTCCTCGGTGCCCCAAACTGGGATGGGGGAGCAGTGGCTAAGGGACTGCTGCACCCCATCGCTATGCAGTGTCTCCTGCTGCCCAGGAAAGGAGTGACGGCCATGCACAGGACATGTGAGGATTGGGTAGGTTTTGCATTGTGATGCCCCTACTGTTGAGTAGCAACCTGCTGCTATTACCTCCACTCACAAATGGAGGGAATGACTGCTGAGACGGGTATTGGGAAAGGCTCCTCCAGACCTACCCAGAGAGAGAGCCAGCACCCTCAGGAGAGCAGAGAGCAGACCAGGGAATAAAGGAACGCAGAGCCATCTATCCATTCAGAGGAACATATTACATGATGAAAGGAATCTAAAGTAAACAGCTAGCCGCAGTAACAAATAGTGGACATTGAGGTCAAAGCAGTAATTCAATCCAGTGAGGCCTCCACTAACATTCATAAACCATTCGAGCTTTGCAGTTCTACTTTATAGCCTTGTCAGATGACCGTGATTGAATTACAGTCTTGTAAGTCCTCACTGCCAATTGCTATTCACTGTATAATATTCATATGACAGAGTAATGAAGCTCACAGTAAAATTTACTCTCTTTTGTGAAAACTGCCTTGTCACTGTTGAATGAAGTAGCAAGCATCCTGCATTCAGGACATTTGCTGTCTCTATACTCAGTTCCCATGTCAGTACAGGGCTGTAAACTGAGTTATGTAATAGCAGAAATCATGCTGATATTTTCGTCCATTAGTATCAACATCTTCCAGGCATGACATTGCCCCTCATCCATGTGTCCCAGTGAGGGGTTGTGGGTGTTGGGAATACAGGCAGTGCTGGACAGGAGGCTTGCAGCTCTTGTTCGATTGCTTACCTGGCCTGGATGACCACTCCTTGATATACACAGTTCATAGGGGAAGGTGATGATATGAAAGGTTGGGTGGTGGGAGGAAGCGACAGGGATTTGGATAATTGCAAACCTGCCAATTGTGAGTTACCATGAACATCAAGGGACCTTCTGTTGGGTCACCTGACCAACAAGTTCTATGAAAGTTCTATGACCAGTCAGAACAAACATATCAATCCAACAAAGCACCCTTCATCTCAAGGGCAGCAATGTTCCATTGGTACAACCATTTGCAGTTAGTCCATTGCAATTTGTGTGTACTTGTAATGTGCAGCTTCTCACTCACTCAGAATGTTGTAGGATCAAGTTCCACTCAAGACCTGAGCCCCCAATCTAAGTTGATGTGTCTCATGTAAAACTGGGGGAGTGGTGCACTACTGAGTGTCAAATGATTATAAATGACCTGACAGCATCAACTAAAGGAAAGTAAAGAGTCTACTTTGTGTTTTTGTCAATTTTTCTTTCTCAGCTCGCATTGCCCTGTTCAATAACACATTGCTGTTTGTGAGTCCCTGCAGTGTCCAAATTGAATACCACTTTTTCATACATTGCAATAGTGACTGCATCTCAAAAAATGCCTTTGTTCGCTGCTAAATTCTTTGGCGTGCACAAAACATTAAAACAGGCCTCAGACTGTTGTTTCTCCTTTTTGATTTGTTTCTAATGGTGCGGACAATTTTGGCAAACACATAATTTGTTGTTTATCAAAATGGTGTGGGTCTTCTGCAGGTGAATTCTAAAACTTCTGTGTATTGTTTTGTAGAAGGTCGCGGCATTTGTCATATTGTTCTGGTCAATATTCAATCCTTAACCTGTGTCTTCAGAAGCGGATTAACCTCCTAACCATCTCCTTGCCATTTGGTAGGATATTGCTGCATGAAAAACAGCTAATGTTTATAAAAAGACATTGTTGTGCTTCTGAAAGATGTGGTAAGGCATTTAAAAACTTCTGTTTGCTCACTGTCTCTCAGCAGAGGAGGGGAAGCTGGGGGCTAGAGTTAGTTATTCCTTTGATTACATGCAAGAGATGTTTCATGTAGACTGTGCAACTCCCTGTCAGATGCTTACCATCCAGCTCAGTGCAGAGGAAAATTCGAGTTAACGGGTCGGGAGAGTGAAAAACAATTGGAGAAAAGAAAACTCTGTGGAGGGATATAGCAATTTGATCATGACTAAATCCGCTACAGAATGCACATGACTACAGCAACTGTCCAACAATGACTTGCCTTTAAATATTTACAGTGTATCTAATTGGCCGTAACACAAGCATGTCACACAGCTTTCAACACAGAACAATCTCTGAATGCTTAAGGTTGTCATATTTAAGCCGGGAAGATGGTATTTCCTTCTGATCTGAGTAAGTGCTCCTCTGAAGGCTTTAGGAGTTTCCACTCTCCTTTATCATTGCCCTGATAGGTCAGCAACTAAATGTAGAGCCCAGTAGGAAGCTACACTAAACTTCACGCCTCCCCCCACCCATCCCTTTCCCCTACTGTTTGACCCCGATCAGCAGAGTTTTAGCTGCTCTCATCCAGATGATGGTAGGAATGTGCAAACGGCCCACGGCCTTCGATAGGCAAAATCAGGGAGGTTTCCTGTTTTCAGCTGTTAGCACTGACCCTTCCTGGAATTCATCCGTGTGTGTGTGTGTGTGTTTGTGCACCATCAGGTTCAACTGCAATATCCCCCGCTGATTAAACAGCTTATTGAGCCTTAAAGAGGCAATCTGCCTGTATGGAACTGTGTCTCAGTGGAAGGAGTAAAGAAGGCAAACTAGTCACTGTGCTTGGGCGCTTTTCAGTGGTAGTGAGGGGGGAGGTGTTTCAATGAGGCACTGGAAGCTTTCAGGAAGAAATTCCACAGGCCAGTGACTGAAGGAATTAACTTACTCTGGGGTAAATGAGGTTGAACAGTAAAATAAAAGTGAGCGACATGGCGCCTTGAAACTGATTTTGAAAGATTATCTTATCTACACTCACAAACATGAAGTAAACTTTTCAAATTTGTCTTGCCCCAAGTCTGACTTCTCATTTATGCGAGTAAACAGGGTGTTATGGACATTTCCATTCAGCTCCACTTCTTGGATTCTGAATTCACAACAGGAAGCCTGGTAGACAATGCAGGGTTGAAGTCTCGGCAATTACATAAAGGTTATGTCAGGTATCAGGTTCACTGGCAGGTTCTCAGTAACCATGTGTATAACATGGTCCCGATGGGATGGAAAATCTTTAAAACATTACACACTGTTTGGGAAATCACATTCTGGACATGCATAGCTCACCATCTGACAGGCAATCATCCCCTTGACTCTTCCAGCCCACAAAGACTCCATCTGTGGCTGATGTTCTGGTTTTTATTTCATCACCAACACTGTGGGCATTGCTCTGAACTTTGCCATCTTAGGAACTCCTATTCTTTTAAGTGTCTTCACTGTATTGAAACCAGCACCACACATTTTCAGCTCTGTCTTAGTCTCTCCCAAGACCAAAAATGTCCAGAGATAGATTTAACACAGTGAAGGAGACCATATACTCATCCTGGATATGCCAATTCATTGAAAGAAGTTATTCAATTACTTCCATTTCTCCCTCTGTTTTCCCAGAATCCTGTAAATAATTCCATTTCAAATTTTTTTATCCAATTCCCCTTCCATTACTTGTGTTAATTTTGCTTTCACATGCCTTTCAGGCAGTGCATTCTAAATCAGAGTTATTCTATGTGTTAATACGTCCCTCTGATTTGTGTGCAAATGGACAATTATTGCTCACTTATGGCCTTCTCAGACTCATAGGTAGCAGAAGAGGCCTGTACTCAACATGCAGCCTGGCAGGTTTGACCCTGGAGGCTGCTGCCCTGTGAAATCTGGTGGGTGCCTCCTTCTGGTGCCAATCGGAGGCTCACTTTTGTTTTCTACTCCCCTATCAATCCCCTGACTAGTTTAACCTGCCTACCTCCTTCACAGGGGCTTTCCAGATATAATGGGAGATTTGAGGCCACCACTGAACGCCTCCCATTACCAGTCATCTCTCTCTAATGCTACGGACTGGTAAACTTATGGTGACTTGGCCTTTTTATCTTCTTGGTCGAGATGCAGCACCAACGGTGGCTACCACTACTAGTGGCACTCCCAGTACTGTTATACTACTGACCTTTGATTGGCTAGCAGCAATATGAGGCTGGTTGTACTCTTGGTAAGAGATAGAAATCTTGCCTCATGATAATTAACGGTTAGGTGTACCAACAGACACAGCTTCACCCAATTTATAATGATTCCAGACGATATACTCCAAATAGCTGAGGGGGGAGTGATAAACCTACTCTCTTCATTAATTCAACCCCTCTCTCTCAGTTGGTTGTTACAAGGTTAATTTAAACAAAGGGGTAACTACCCTCATGGATACATTTTCCTAATCAAAATGTATTTATGTTTTAGAAAGAGCCAAATAATAACTAAGGTTTCTTCAATTAAAGTAGGTGCAAATTTAAATGTGGGCAAAGATGCGACCATAATTATATTCGTTTTAAAATAGTGATGGAAAAGGATAGACCAGATCTAAAAGTTGAAGTCCTAAATTGGAGAAAGGCCAATTTTGACGGTATTAGGCAAGAACTTTCAAAAGCTGATTGGAGGCAGATGTTCACAGGTAAAGGGACGGTTGTAAAATGGGAAGCCTTCAGAAATGAGATAACAAGAATCCAGAGAAAGTATATTCCTGTCAGGGTGAAAGGGAAAGCTGGTAGG
>NC_057730.1:37666103-37681132 GCF_004010195.1 Chiloscyllium plagiosum
CAGGACATTGGTTAGGCCACTGTTGGAATATTGCATGCAGTTCTGGTCTCCTTTCTATTGGAAAGATGTTGTAAAACTTGAAAGTGTTCAGAAAAGATTTACAAGGATGTTGCCAGGGTTGGAGGATCTGAGCTACCGGGAGAGGCTGAACAGGCTGGGGCTGTTTTCCCTGGAGCGTCGGAGGCTGAGGGGTGACCTTATAGAGGTTTACAAAATTATGAGGGGCATGGATAGGATAAATAGACAAAGTCTTTTCCTGGGGTTTAAGAGTCCAGAACTAGAGGGCATGGGTTTAGGGTGAGAGGAGAAAGATATAAAAGAGACCTAAGGGGCAACTTTTTCACGCAGTGCGTGGTACGTGTATGGAATGAGCTGCCAGAGGATGGGTAGAGGCTGGTACAATTGCAACATTTAAGAGGCATTTGGATGGGTATATGAATAGGAAGGGTTTGGAGGGATATGGGCCGGGTGCTGGCAGGTGGGACTAGATTGGGTTGGGATATCTGGTCGGCATGGACGGGTTGGACCGAAGGGTCTGTTTCCATGCTGTACATCTCTATGACTCCATGACTCTATGATATAACATGACACACATTTACAGAGATTAGAAATGTGAATTGCATAGAAAGATGTCAGTTAAAAAAATATACACATCAGGCTCTTGATTCTGTGAAGAGTCAATAGTGAAATGTCGAGGTCATGAAGTTGGATGATACCGATGGAGATAGTGAAGCAGGTGATTTGAAGACTTGGCTCTGCTGTTTATCTGACAGGCTTTTGTCTTGTTTCCTCCTCAACAACAACTTATTGGCTTGCTTGTCCTTCAGGGCTCAAAGCTATGGGTAGTCTTTCTTTTACCTGCAGTGCAGGGTAGTCAGGCATGTCACAACTGCACTGAAAAGGAGTAGTTCCATAGTTCATCACAGAAATCCCAATGAGACCATAACAATGCCCAAATTGCTTGATAGACTGCAGTCCAGCACAAAAGCAATTCATGCGTGGTTTCTAAAAATAACTTAGTTATTGTTATTCATTCACAGGATGAGGTCATCACTGGTTTAGACCAGCATTTATTGCCCATTCCTAATTGCAGAAGGCAGTTAAGAATCAACCACATTGCTGTGGGTCTGGAGTCACATGTAGGCCAGACCAAGTAAGAATGGCAGATTTCCTTCACTAAAGAACTTTAGTAAACCAGATGGATTTTCCCCAACAATTAATTAATGATCAGCGTTAGAACCTTAATTCCAGATTTTTATTGAATTCCAATTCCACCATCTGCCATGGGTGGATTCAAAACCAGATTTCCAGAACATTACCTGGGTCTTTAGATTAACAGTCCAGCAAGAATACCACTAGACCATTGCCTCTTTCTACAGTTTAACAAGATCAGCAAAAAGATCTGCTTTCTAATTTGTACAATTTAAACTAAAGCCTCTCAAACCCTAAACACACGTGCGCTCAACCACAATCAAGACAGACACAAGACAAACAGCATAATAAGTATACTATGGTTGGAAAAAAATATATGCAGGGTGAATAAAATTCCGAAGATCAAGAGTCCAGACCATAAGACCATAAGAAATAGGAACAGCAGTAGGTCATTCAGCCCTCTGTGTCTGCTCCACCATTCAGTAGGATCATAGCTTATCTGACATTCCTCATTTCCATTTCCCAGAAACCCTTGATTCCTCTATTTTTCAAAGATCTATCTACAGTAGCGCCTTGACATATGAACGACCCCGTTCACGAACAAATCGGTTTATGAACAGGATTGTACATAAAATTTTGCTTCAACGTACGTACGAAATCCAAGGTACAAACAAATGGAGTGAAGTGCAGGCTTTTGTTGAGAGGCATCACCCTAACAAAACTGTGACCAACAGAGCAGTGAACATTTTAAATGACAATGTGATGTCCCATTTTCGGAAAATTCTGCAACAAAGAAAAAAACAAGTTTCTCTGGATCATTTTCTTGTGGCATCACCAACCTCCAAGAGACAAAAAAGAGAAAAGACTCCGGAAATATCCGTACAATGGGAAAAATTGATTCAGTTCGCCAAGAGTCGTAGTTGAATTTTGAGCCTGTTTTTGTTCGTTCCTGGGAAGGTAAAACAGAAAGATGTCTGCAGTTTGGAAAACAATCCTGCAGGAAATGGCTTCCAGCTGGGGGTGAAAGGAGATGGAGGGGAAAGTCAGCCTCTCGCCATCTCTTCTTTTTAAATCTTTTCGTTTGAGCTTTCCATGACACTTTCCAGATGGTTACATCCATGCCCCAACAGCCAGTGAAATTGCATACTTTCATCTTTCTGGGATGTGGGCATCGCTGGCTAGGCTACCATTTCATGTCCTCTCTTGTTTCCTTTGAAATGGCTCGCTAGGCAAGTTCTGAGGGCAGTTAAGAGTCAACCACATCACTGTGTATTTGGAGTCACATGTAGGCCAGACCAGGTGAGGATGGCAGATATTGAGCTGAGAGAAAGTTTCTTCTCTTGCTGTGAGTGCAGATAGTTGAAAGAGTTGTGGTTCTGAAAGCACTTACCCTCCAGGTTAGACCTTGCTGTGGTACAGGAGTGCTTCTATTTCAGGTAGAATGGCCAATCAGCAAGAAACAACTGCTTCACTGCAACTGGGAAGGGAACTTGGCGATAAGGTCAAAGTGGTGAAGGATAGTGGCAGTAGACAGAAGCACTGGCCTTTGAGTCAATGTGACAGTGCTAGCAGGTTTAATCTTCTCATTGACACCATTCCTGCTGGTAACAGGGATGGGCAGGGGGTGGGTTGACATCAGAATATTGACATCACTATATTTGTAGCTGGTTTTGGGATTTTCTGGCCTTGGGTTCTGGATTCACCATTATTTATAGCCGTGTTGATAATGGCAGCTTATCTTTATGACTAACTTGAAATCACAGTGGCATCAAGTCAAATTGTTATTGTTTCCATTTAATGTGGTTGTTTTATCAGCCATGTTCTTCTGTGTGTTTAAAGTTCCCATTTCTTATGCAGTATCACTTGTATGTGCATACACACACACTCTTACAGACAGCTTCACACACAGACACATTCACACTCACAATTGCACACACATGCATGCTCAAACACATATGAACAGGCACATATGTGGACACGTACCCACCCAAGTGTTCATGCATACATCCACACACATACGCTCAGAATTATGTGTTCATTCATATGAATTGTACAAAAATGTAAGGGTACACAAATGGAAAAATACTGGATTAAAGTGGTGCTGAAACAGCAGTTCAGACAGCATCCAGGGAGCAGGAAAATTGACATTTCGGGCAAAACCCCTTCATAGGAATAGAGGCAGAGTCCCTGAAGGGTGGAGAGATAAATGAGAGGAGGGTGGGGGTGGGGAGAAAGTAGCATAGAGTACAATAGGTAAGTGGGGGTGAGGGTCTCCTTCAAATCCTCCCACTTCCTCCAGACCAAAGGGGTAGCCATGGGCACCCGTATGGGCCCCAGCTATGCCTGTCTCTTTGTTGGCTACATAGAACAGTCCATCTTCCGTAATTACACCCGCACCACTCCCCACCTCTTCCTCTGCTACATTGATGACTGCATTGGCGCCACCTCGTGCTCCTGCGAGGAGGTTGAGCAATTCATCAACTTCACCAACACATTCCACCCTGACCTTAAATTTACCTGGACCATCTCTGTCACCTCCCTCCCCTTCCTGGACCTCTCCATCTTCATTAATGACGACCGACTTGACACCGACATTTTTTACAAACCCACCGACTCCCACAGCTACCTGGATTACACCTCTTCCCACCCTACCTCCTGCAAAATTACCATCCCATATTCCCAATTCTGCCGCCTCCGCCGTATCTGCTCCCAGGAGGACCAGTTCCACCACAGAACACACCAGATGGCCTCCTTCTTTAGAGACCGCAATTTCCCTTCCCACGTGGTTAAAGATGCCCTCCAACGCATCTCATCCACATCCCGCACCTCCGCCCTCAGACCCCACCCCTCCAAACGTAACAAGGACAGAACCCCCCCCGGGGCTCACCTTCCACCCTACCAACCTTCGCATAAACCAAATCATCTGCTGACATTTCTGACACCTCCAAACGGACCCCACCACCAGGGATATATTTTCCTCCCCATCCCTTTCTGTCTTCCGCAAAGACCGTTCCCTCCGTGACTATCTGGTCAGGTCCACGCCCCCTACAACCCACCCTCCCCTCCTGGCACCTTTCCCTGCCACTGCAGGAATTGCAAAACCTGTGCCCAAACCGCCTCCCTCACCTCCATCCAAGGCCCTAAAGGAGCCTTCCACATCCATCAAAGTTTTACTTGCCAATCCACCAATCTCATTTATTGTATCCGTTGCTCCCGATGCGGTCTCCTCTGGACACCTCCTAGCAGAGCACTTTAGGGAACATATCTGGGACACCCGCACCAATCAACCACACCGTCCTGTTGCCCAACATTTCAACTTCACCTCCCACTCTGCCGAGGACATGGAGGTCCTGGGCCTCCTTCACCACCGCTCCCTCACCACCCGAGGCCTGGAGGAAGAACGCCTCATCTTGCGCCTCGGAACACTTCAACCCCAGGGCATCAATGTGGGCTTCAACAGTTTCTTCATTTCCCCTTCCCCCACCTGACCCCAGTTTCAAACTTCCAGCTCAGCACTGTCCCCATGACTTGTCCTACTTGCCTATCTTCCTTCCCACCCATCCACTCCACACTCCTCTCTGACCTATCAACTTCATCCCACCCCCATTCACCCCTCATTTATCTGTCCACCCTTCAGGCTCTCTGCCTGTATTCCTGATGGATTTTGCCCGAAACGTTGATTTTCCTGCTCCTTGGATGCTGTCTGAACTGCTGTGCTTTTCCAGCACCACTCTAATCTAGAATCTGGTTTCCAGCATCTGCAGTCATTGTTTTTACCAAATGGAAAATTACACTCACTTACACACGTAGACACAAATAATACAGAAATTCACAAAATGTACACACATGCATGCACTCATATAGACATTTGTGCAGACAAATGCACAAACACCCACATGCATATGAATAAACGTACACAAAAACACTAAAAAAAACAATTTGTGTACACATTTACACACACTTGTGTGATCACACACATACTCACACAATCTCGTGCATTCACATGTGCTCATACACAAATATGCATCAAACACACGTGTATCCATCATATACACACAGATACCTTTGTGCATGCATGTTGCTGCCTGAAAAAGCAGCTGGTATACTTGTCCCAGTTGTAGGAGAAGCTATTTTTTAGGCAGTGTCCCTGAGAAACACACTCCACTGGCAAAGGTAAATCTGCCATAGCTCGATCTTTTAGATTGCAGGGACAGTCTCGTGGGCCTTGTTTGCACTGCCTCCACATTGGGGCATTGCCCTTTTCTCTGAGTGACTGAAAAGAAAGAAAGGACTTCCACTTATTCAGCTCCTTACACAATCTCAAGATGTACGTCTCTATGAATCTATGATTCTATAGTGTCCCAAAGCATTTGCAGCCATTGGGATATTTTCTTCTGAAATATAACCACTTGTTTCAGTCACATTTTTTGGGGAGGAAGGCACATTTGGAAGTCTATGTACAGCACCTCACATTGCCTTTCTCCTCTCCATTTGGAGGTAATCTATTAATAGATAAATTGGAGACTTAAAAACTGGTGGCTCATGGGATGAACGCACATCCCTGTGCGAGACTCAGGCTGATTGATCAGGAAGGATCATGCCGAGCACATTGATCCCAGTCATACAGTCATACAAGGAGGCACAGGAATTACAATTGTCCTCATGCTAATTGTCAATTGCCTCTGAATCAATACTGTGGATTCCGGTCGCACTCCTGAAACCTGAGCATATAATTGGACTGACCTCCCAGCGCAGTCCTGAGGGAATGCCTGGGTGGTGCTGATTTGTGAATGAGACTTTAAACTGATGTCTCACCTGCACTTTCAGGTAAATGTAAGAAGATCCCAAGGTAATATTTTGAAGGACAGCATGGCATCCCATCTAATGTTTAAACGCAAACATCGTCACTAAAAAAACGATTATCTGGTCAATTATTTTGTCATCATTTATGGTACCTTTCTGTGCACCAATTGACAACTTTGTTTCCGATTTGACAACACAGGGAATTGAAAGCACTCTATTGGTCATGAAACGTTTTGGCAAGTCCAGAGGTTGCGAAGATAATGACAGCTCTTTCTCTGTAATTCTGAGCTCGAGAGAACAAACATCAATAGGTTTCTGGTTCTGATCACCCAGGAGAGTACCTGGGTACCTATGTCAAGTCAAAAGTGTGGTGCTGGAAAAACACAGCAGGTCAGGCAGCATCCAAGGAGCAGGAAAAGTGACGTTTCATCAGGGCTTATACCCGAAATGTTGTTTCTCCTGCTTCTCGGATGCTGCCTGTTTTTTTAGCACCACATTCTCGACTCTGATCTCCAGCATCTGCAGACCTCACTTTCTACTACCTATGTCAAGTAAGGACTGAATCAGGCAGTCCCACCTGTTCCATTCAGGCTAGCCAGGATTGTACCTCTCATGAATGAAGTCTGGTCCACACAGGTGAGTATGGGGTACTCGTAGATACAATGCACTACATTCTAGAACAGCCTAAGATTCTGTCTGTAACTCTATGGTAGCTTTAGCCTGTGAGGGGACAGTTAACAAGGTGACAGGCAACTTGCTCCACACAGGCAGGAGGTCATTGTCACATTAAATAGCGGAACCCAACCTTTCAGCGCCAAAAAAAAAGGTGATTTACAAATGAAGCTGGAAGTGAGGGACATTTTACTGATTATCTTTTGATAATTGTCATGGTTTTTATTGCTGGTTGTGGCAACAAGAGGCTGGGGTACAAGGTAATATTAGCTTTCAGATTGATGACTTTTGGAGAACAGTTCTAATAGATCCTGGAGCCACTTCTAAACAGCTGCTGCTGCACTTCAAATACAAACTCACTGTGTTTGTGTGTACATGTGCGTGTTGGGACATATGCATGCGTGTGCTTGTGTATATGGATATGTGAGTGTGTGTTTGTGTCTGTGTGTTTGTGCGTGGGTGCATGTGAGTGCGGTGGAGTGTGCAGAAAATAGTTACCCAATAGAGATTTTGTCAAGTTCACACAGAACGTATCCATATTATATAAGGAGACCGTTCAACCTGCTATACATGTATGAGCTCCCAGCCATCTGATTGATTCCATTCCCCTATCCTTTCCACAGAGACTTGCAAATTTTGTTCTTTCAAGTATTTACCCTACTCTTCCTTCAAATGTAAATATGATTCCATTTTTGTAGGAAAAGGGATGACTGAGCATTTGGATTGCATTTCTGAAATATCTAAATGTATAGCACACAAAGTTTGTGAGAAGATTTGTAATGATTTTGATTATGGCTACGATAGTGCATATATTGAAATATGGCTTGTAGCCAAAGGAAGTGGCTATTTTACACACTGCAGCCAATGTGCAAGTGACAGCTATTTCAACTCCCATTTGTACACACAGCAGGAAACTATCATAAGTTGAATGCTGGCAATAATTAAGGGTTGAATGTTGGTCAGGCCCGCCCTCCAAAACTCCACTGTTATCCACAAATGTAACAAACAGAAGCAGCAGCAAAATAAGAAGATGTTAGCAAGAGTATGAAAATCTTTTCAACTTCCTTAATTTTACACGACTGAGAAGAAGGGTTTTGAACTCTGATTGCAAATAATCCAGCCAGCGCTGCAGAATTAAGCAAACTAACAGGTAACTCGGCAAGGAAGGATAATTTCTTTTAATGGTGTGGTCTCCCGACATGATGGATGGCCGCTAGATCGAGATGGGATTGGGTTTCACTTGGTCTGGATGTACCGAGCACCTGATACTTTGCCTGCACTTGATTGATATTATCAGGGATGACTTAAACTTGAGAGCGGGGGGCTCCACAACTGACCTTCAATGTAATGTGTACAGAGGGGGTCTAGTGGACTGAGGTGGGGGGTGGTAGAGTTGGTCAGGACAGGAGGCGGTGCCTGGTAGTTACTTAATTCCTCTGTTCCCACAACCATTTGAACTCATCGGCTGCCTGAGTGTCCCTTTCATGTTGGATTTGAAAATTGAATTGCTCCATTCTCCTCCCCTCCTCCACCATCTTTCTGAGGTTATGTCAAATTGAGCCCTCATCTACTCTCAGAAAAAACCCCACAGCACTATTTGAAAAGAATCATTGAATTCCTACAGTGTGGAAACAAGCCATTCAGCCCAACAACTCCACACTGACCCTCTGAAGAGTAACCCACCCAGACCCATTCCCCCACCCTATTACTCTGCATTTGCCGTGGCTAATGCACCTAACCTAAACACCCCTGAACCCTAAATTGTGGGCAATTTAGCATGGCCAATTCACCTAACTTGCACATTGTTTTGGAGGAAACTCACACAAGACACAAGGAGAATGTGCAAACTCTGCACAGATGGTCGCCCGAGGCTGGAATTGAACCCAGGTCCCTGGCACTGTGAGACAGCAGTGCTAACCACTGAGCCACCATACCACCCTTATGAAGGAGGACTAGGGCAAGCTCTCTGTGTCCCAACCAGCATTTATCTAATGTCACTAAAGGACAACTTTCTGTTCATTTTCACTTTGCTGTTTGTGGGTCCTTGATGTCCATAATTGGCTGTCATCATGCCTCCATGACAACTGTGGCTGCACTAAAAAAATTGGAGTACTTCATGACCGTGATGGGCACTATAGAAATGCACATTCCTTCTTTCAAATCGGCTGCACTATGACCGCTGCATGATACAATCAGATTGGAGTTTTGTGGATTGGAGTGTATTAAACTCGGGTCATCGATTGTTAATGGTACCATTGCCAATGTTTGCTTACCGTATTCTGGCTGGTTGGTCACTGCATGAGAAACCACTGACAAAAGGAAAGGCATTAGAACAGAAAAATAATGCCAAGCAGAATCAACCTAGCCCATAAAATTCACCTCATATTAAAACGAATGGACAGCCTGTCATGAATGTGAGTCTGCATTTGCACCTGGGGGTGCATGGGACAGTTATAAAGTGCAGCAGCAGCACAGTATTGCCGTCATGCAGGCTCCTGGTGCTGCCATGTTATTTCAGTGAATTACAGGAGATTTGTTACCTTATGTGGAAGCAAATTGTCAGTGTATTCTGCAAACACCCCCCCAGGTCAACACTTGATTGCTTCCCTCACCAACTGCAGTTAGTATTTATACCTGTACTGTGTACAAGAGCTTATGGTCCTCCTCAAATAACATATAGTCTACTTGTTGGCAGCGAGGTGAGAGGTTGAATTGTTTGTGATCTGACCTTTCCCCATCACAGTAAGTTGCTTTGGAGTAAACTATTTCTTCCCCCTGTCACTACCAACAACGCCACCCAGAAGGACCCTGCAGATCAGATAGCATTTGTATGGAGAGAACCAGAACCAAAACTTCATGAAAAGTGAACATGAAAAGATTTCAAGTATTTACGAAGACAGTGTGAGACCGGGAAACAACTGTGAAACTCTCTCACAGGACATAGAATACACGCCAGCCTGGCAGACTTCAGTGTCGATTATCAAGAGTGGCTGGGTAGCACCATGTCTGAATGGGCTGGCTGAGTCCTTTGAGGACATAGCTGTGAGACTGGGTTTACAGCAAGTAGTGGGAGAACCAAGAAGAGGCAAACATGCTTGACATCATCCTCACTGAGTTACCTGTCAATGGTGCATCTATCCGTATTGGGAAGAGTGATCACCATGCAATCCTTGTGGAGACAATGACCTCCAATATTGACAATATCTTTTGTGTGGTATGGCACAACCACCATGTGAAATGGAATCGATTCAGTCTACATCTAACAACACAAAAATGGGCATCCTGGAGATGTTGTGGGGCAACAGCAGCAGAATTGTATCCAATCACAAACTGTGACCTCATGTCTCGCATGTCCCCCACTGGGTCATTACCAGCAAGTCAGGGAAGCGGCCTGGGTTCAATGAAATGTGTAGGAGAGCATTACATATACCTTAAAATGGGACACCATCCATAGGACTATCAGCACTTTAAATACCAGAAGCAACAATGTGATTCCATAACCAACAGATCAGGTCTAATCTCTGCAGTCCTGCCACATCTAATTGTGAATGCTGGTGAACAATTAAGCAACTCACTCCACCATATCCCCATCCTTAGTGATGGGACAGCCCTGAATGTCAGTGCAAAAAGACAGGGCTGACATATTGGCAACCACTTTCAGCCAGAAGTGATGACCAGGAGATCCATCCCTGTCTCCTGCTGAGGCTCCAGATTCACAGTCGCCTATCTTTAGTCGGTTCAGTTCACTCTGCATGATGTCAAGAGAGTTCAGTTGTCACTGGATACAGCAAAGGTTCTAGACTCTGATCCCAGCCAGACAGTAGTGACCAAGAATTTTACTCCAGACCTAACTGCACCCTTAGCCAAGATGTTCCAGTACAACCACAAGGCATTTATGCAATAAGAGGGAAACTTGCCCAGGTTCGTCCAGTTCATCAAAAGCAGGTCAGTTCCAATCTGGCCAAATATTACATCATCTATCTACTCTCGATCATCAGCAAAGTGACTGAAAGTGTGGTTGAAAATGCTACCAAGTGGCACTAATAATATATCACCATCACTGGTGTTCAGTGTGGATTTTGCTAGGACCACTCTGCTTCAGGCCTTATTACAATCATGGTTCAAACAAAAGAGTTCAACTTCTGAGGTGCGGTGAGAGCAACTGCTTCTGATGTCTTGGCAACGTTTGACTCAGGATGGAAGCAAGTCCCAGGATAGTTGAAGTTGGTGGGAAACAAGGGGGAAGCTCTACACAAGAATGCAATTGTGACTATTGAAGGCCAATCATCTTAGTGCCCAAACATCACTGTAAGATTTCCTCTGGGTAGAGTCCTTGACTCAACCATTTTCAACTGATCTTCCCTCCATCTCAAGGTCAGAAGTGGGAACATTCATTGATGTTTGCACAATGTTCCGTAGAATTTACGAATTTCGGAGTGAAGCAGTCCATACCCATAAGCAACAAGACCCAGAAAACTATTGGGTTTGGGTTGACAAGTGGCAGGGAACATTCACACCATGTGAATGGGGTGGGGGAGGTGGCATGGTGGTTCAGTGATTAGCACTGCTGCCTCATGGTGCCAGGGACTCAGGTTCAAATCCAGCCTTGGGCGCTATATGAGTGGAGTTTGCATATTCTGCATGGGTTTCTTGTGGGTGCTCTGGTTTCAACCCACATTCCAAAAATTTTTGCAGGTTAGGTGGATTGGTCATTCTAAATTGTCTGGGGATGTGCATGCCGGGAGGGTTAGCCAAGTAAAATGCAGGGATAAGTTCAGGGTGGGATGTTCTTTTGAGACTCAGTGTGGACTTGATGGGCCGAATGGTCTCTTTCTGCACTGTAGGGATTCTATGATTCAAGTCACAATAAAAGTGCAAGGCAATGGCCATCTTCAGCAAAAGAGAGTCTAACCATTTTCCATTGATGTTCCAATATTTACCATCTCTAAATCTTCCAATCACAACTTGTTAGGAGTTATTATTGATAAGATACTTGATTGATTCAGCCATATAAATACTGTGACTATAAAAGCAGGTACGTTAATAGCTTTCAAAAGGGAAACGTCTTCAGTGCTACAAAGGCAGTGCAGTTGACTGGGACTAATTGGATAGTACATTCAAAGTGTGGAACAGGCACAGTAGCCTGAATTGCCTTTTTTCACCAGGGTTGTTGAACATGCAAATGAAATAGCATCTGAAGTAGATATTTTGTCCCTTTGAAACTGCTGTGCCATTCAATAACGTCAGAGCTGATCAATTTGTTTTTTGAATTCCATGTTCCCATCTACCCCTGGTAACCTTTGATTCCCTTCCCTTGTCAGCATTTGCATGTAAGTATGCTGATGTGTATGCTTACATATGTGTGTGCAATCATGTTTCTGTGCGCACGTTTCCACAGGCATGTGTATGTGTGTGTCTGTATGTCTGTGTGTGTGTGTGTGTGTGAGGTTTATATTAATCCAGCCATGGGGCTTGTGCGATTATGTAGTTGGGACATTACACAAGTGAATGTGTAATGCTCATCAGCAAACTCAGCTAGTGTCTGTGGTTTCTTAATGTTCAGGGGACCTCCAACAGGCAGGATTGTGAAAACAGCATGACACCTGTCTTCAGCCCTCAAAGATGAAAGGTCTCTTTCTCGTTTTGATGCATGCAGTCTCACGGTTTAGCTGTGGTTGCTACATGGGAAGACTGTCAGTTGTTGATGATGGGAGAGAGTTGGCTGGTTCTGCAGCAGAGGTGGGGGGGAGGGGGGGGAGATCAAGGTACGTATCAGATATCAACAAGTTTGAAAACTATCAACAAGAAGTCTGAAGGAGGAATGAATGAAAGCAGAGGGACAGAGACCAGAAATCAGTTGTCAGTTTCATTGAGTTTCACAAAGGACTTCTCTCCGTGAGCTAGCTTTCTCGTGCCATTGTTACAAACCCACCAAATGACTGGCCTGTCCCTGTGGCACCCCTCTGGTCCGTTGCTAGGCTCCCTCTCAGAAGTGCTCACCATTGCTGGGATCTCCTGGCATCCCTGGTGCCGATGTAATCCCTAAAAGGCCATTGCACACACCTAGTCAAGAGCTAGCCACCTGCAGCTACCTTGCACCATTGGAGACTTTCACAACAGACATGGTAGACAATGGGAAATTGTCCGCCCCACTTTGCGGGCAGGCATTTGGAGGCTGGACAGAGTGGTACACAAGAGGGTGTCCTCTTCCCTCTCCACTAGAAGAGGTGACCGCCACACCACAGCCTGTCAGCCTGGTCTGAGGTTACCAACCTCAGTGTTGTCTCCACAGTCTGGAGGGACAGCCTGGAGGGACAGCCACGAGAAGGTCAATGATCTTCAATGCTCTGCAATGGTAATGTAATGTGAAAAGATTAAATTGGACTATCTCTCTGAACATTAATTTAATAGTAAAGAGTTAAACTGCACTGACTGAATATTCTGGAAGTGGGTGGAAATGACATTCATACAGGAATGTGGATGAGTCTCACTCCATTCCGACAGTCATTTACTACTACTCCCTTACTATTATTAAGTTAAACTATGATTCAGTCCCTTTCATTCAGAAATGCTTTCATAGCCATCCCCCAAAGTGAGGACATAGCACACCTACATTGGCTTGGAGGATTACCGAGTCAGGAAATTGGCTGCATCACGATTCCCCAGGATTAGGGCATTTACATTTACATTATTTCCCAGGATGATCTCATCCTACCATTGTACCTGGGGTAACATTTGACTGTGAGGGAGTGGATGAGGGTTGTCTTGAGTGACATGTGACTATGGGGGAGTGGCCAGTGTATCTGTAAGCATTACCAACTGATCTGTATAAAGGGGATGTGTCTTCTTTGTTCAGGGCCTCACTTTGACTCGACTTTGCACACCTGTGACAAGGGTCAAAGGGGGTCACTTAGCTTATACGAGCTTTAATAAACTTTAACTGTTTGCAGGAGCTGGTGTGCGCGAATTGCATCTCGTGTGTGAATCCTCGAGAAAAGAATCGAACATATGGTGGCAGTGATGTGATTCCAACATACAGGCAGCTCCCAGGTGGACTGAACAAGCGATTGTCTGAGGGTTGGTTGCGTGAGACGGGATAAGCTTCTCTTATAAATTAAATTGGGGTTAGAGACCCCAGAGTTAAATCGGGGTTAGAGTCCCCAGGGTTAAATTGGGGTCAGAGTCCCCAGGATTAAATCAGGGTTAGTGTCCGCAGGGTTAAATCAGGGTTAGGGACCACAGGGTTAAATTGGGGTTACAGTCCCCAGGGTTAAGTCAGGGGTTAGAGTCCCCAGGGTTAAATCAGGGTTAGTGTCCCCAGGGTTAAATCGGGGTGAGAGCCCCCAGGGTTAAATCAAGGTTAGTGTCCCCAGGGTTAAATCAGTGTTAGGGTCCCCAGGGTTAAATCAGGGTTAGTGTCACCAGGGTTAAATTGGGGTTACAGTCCCCAGGGTTAAATCAGGGTTAGGGACCGCAGTTTTAAATTGGGGTTAGTGTCCCTAGGGTTAAATCGGAGTTAGTGTACCCAGGGTTAAATCGGGGTGAGAGTCCCCAGGGTAAAATCAGCGTTAGTATCACCAGGGTAAAATCAGCATTAGTGTCCCCAGGGTTAAATCAGGTTTAGAGTCCCCAGGGTTAAATCAGGGTTAGGGTCCCCAGGGTTAAATTGGGGTTTGTGTCCCCAGGGTTAAATCAGCGTTAGAGACCCCAGGGTTAAATCGGTGTTAGGGACCCCAGGTTTAAATCAGGGTTAGAGTCCCCAGTATTAATTTGGGGTTCGGAACCCCATGGTTATAGATTCTAGATTAGTGGTGCTGGAAAAGCACAGTAGTTCAGGCAGCATCCGAGGAGCAAGAAAATCGACGTTTCAGGCAAAAGCCCTTCATCAGGAATACAGGCAGAATGCCTGCAAGGTGGAGAGATAAATGAGAGGAGGGTGGGGTTGGGGAGAAAGTAGCATAGAGTACAAGAAAATCGACGTTTCAGGCAAAAGCCCTTCATCAGGAATACAGGCAGAATGCCTGCAAGGTGGAGAGATAAATGAGAGGAGGGTGGGGTTGGGGAGAAAGTAGCATAGAGTACAATGGGTGAGTGGGAGTGGGGATGGAGGTGATAGGTCAGGGAGGAAGGTGGGGGAAGGTAGCAAAGAATACAATGGGTGGATGGGGGTGGGGATGAAAGTGGTAGGTCAGAGACGAGGGTGGAGTGGATAGTTGGAAAAGAAGATAGGCAGGTAGGACAAGTCATGGGGACAGTGCTGAGCTGGAAGTTTGGAACTGGGGTGAGGTGGAGGAAGGGGAACCAACTCATCCCACACAGACTCTGGACCACCTTTAAACCAGCAGAGTTTGGATCTGAACAGGACAAACAGTACAGACTACAGATTCAAAACCACCAGCAAC
>NC_057730.1:37695583-37704549 GCF_004010195.1 Chiloscyllium plagiosum
CCCTGATTTAACCCTGGGGACACTAACCCTGATTTAACCGTGGGGACTCTCAGCCCGATTTAAGCCTGTAGACATTAACCGTGATTTATCCCTGGGATCCCTTACCCCGATTTAACCCTGGAAACTCTCACACTGATTTAACCCAGGGGCCATGAACCCTGATTTAAGCCTGGTGACTCTAACCCTGATTTAACCCTGGGGACTCTACCCCTGATTTAACCCTAGGTACCCTAACTCCGATTTAACCCGAGGGACCCTAACCCCGATTTAACCCTGGGGACTCTAGCCCCGATTTAAAATTGGTGATTCTAACCCTGATTTAACCCTCGGGACACTGACCCTGATTTAACCCTGGGGACACTAACCCTGATTTAACCGTGGGGACTCTCAGCCCGATTTAAGCCTGTAGACATTAACCGTGATTTATCCCTGGGATCCCTTACCCCGATTTAACCCTGGAAACTCTCACACTGATTTAACCCAGGGGCCATGAACCCTGATTTAACCCTGGGGACTCTACCCCTGATTTAACCCTAGGTACCCTAACTCCGATTTAACCCTAGGGACCCTAACCCCGATTTAACCCTGCGGACTCTAACCCTGATTTAAACCTGGGGACACTAAACCCGATTTAACCCGAGGGACCCTAACCCTGATTTAACCCTGGGGTCCCTAACCCCAATTTAACCCTGGGGACCCTTACCCTGATTTAACCTTGGGGACTCTCACCCTGATTTAACCCTAAGGACACTGACCCTGATTTAACCCTGGGGTCCCTAACCCCAATTTAACCCTGGGGACCCTAACCCCGATTTAATCCTGGGATCCTGAAACACGATATAACCCTGGGGTCACTAACACAGATTTAACCTTGGGGACTCTAACCCTGATTTACCCCTGGGGACACTAACCCTGATTTAATCCTTGTGGTCTCTAACCCCGATTTAACCCTGGGGAAACTAACCCTGATATAAACCTGGGGTCCCTCACTCCGATTTAACCCTGGGGACACTAACCCTGATATAACCCTGGGGACTCTAACCCTGATTTAACCCTGGGGACACTAGCCCTGATTTAACCCTGGGGACTGTAACCCCGATTTAATCCCAGGGACAGTAAACCCGATTTAACCCGGAGGACACTAACCCTGATTTAACCCTCAGGTCCTTAACCCCGATTTAAACCTGGGGACACTAACCCTGATTTAACTTGCAGGTCCTTAACCCCGATTTAACCCTGGGGACACTAACCCTGATTTAACTCTGAGGACTGTAACCCCGATTTAACCCCAGGGACACTAACCCCGATTTAACCCTGGGGACACTAACCCTGATTTAACCCTAGGTGCACTGACTCTGATTAAATCGGGGTGATTGAACCCAGGGTTAAAGCAGGGTTAGAGTCCCCAGGGTTAAATCGGGGTTAGGGTCCCTCGGGTTAAATCGGATTTAGGGTCCTTAGGGTTAAATCGGGCTGAGAGACCCCAGGGTTAAATCAGGGTTAGTGTCCCCAGGATTAAATAAGGATTAGAGTCCCCAGGTTTAAATCGGGGTTAGTGTCCCCAGGGTTATACCAGGGTTAGAGTCCCCAGGGTTAAAGCAGGGATGGTGTCCCCAGGGTTAAATTGGGATCCAGTTCCCAGGGTTAAATCAGGTTTAGTGTCCCCAGGGTTAAATCGGGGTTTGTGTCCGCAGGGTTAAACCAGGGTTAGAGTCCCGAGGGTTAAATCAGGGTTAATGTCCCCAGGGTTAAATCGGGGTTAGTGTACCCAGGTTTAAAGCAGGGTTAGAGTCCCCAGGGTTAAATCGGGGTTAGAGTCCCCAGGGATAAATCGGGGTTAGGGTCCCTCGGGTTAAATCGGGGTTAGTGTCCCGAGGGTTAAATCAGGGTTAATGTCCCCAGGGTTAAATCGGGGTTAGTGTACCCAGGTTTAAAGCAAGGTTAGTGTCCCGAGGGTTAAATCAGGGTTAATGTCCCCAGGGTTAAATCGGGGTTAGTGTCCCCAGGGATAAATCGGGGTTAGGGTCACTCGGGTTAAATCGGGGTTAGAGACCCCAGGGTTAAATCGGGGTTAGTGTCCCTGGGGTTAAATCAGGGTTACAGTCCCCAGGGTTAAATCGGGGTTAGTGTCCCCAGGGTTAAATCTGGGCTAGAGTGCCCAGGGTTAAATCAGGGTTAGTGTCCACAGGGTTAAATCAGGGTTAGTGTCCCCAGGGTTAAATCAGGGTTAGAGTCACCAGGCTTAAATCAGGGTTCATGGCCCCTGGGTTAAATCAGTGTCAGAGTTTCCAGGGTTAAATCGGGGTAAGGGATCCCAGGGATAAATCAGGGTTAGTGTCTCCAGGGTTAAATTGGGGTTAGGGTCCCCAGGGTTAAATCGGATTTAGGGTCCTTAGGGTTAAATCGGGCTGAGAGATCCCAGGGTTAAATCAGGGTTAGTGTCCCCAGGATTAAATAAGGATTAGAGTCCCCAGGTTTAAATCGGGGTTTGTGACCCCAGGGTTAAATCAGGGTTAGAGTCCCCAGGGTTAAATCAGGGTTCATGGCCCCTGGGTTAAATCAGTGTGAGAGTTTCCAGGGTTAAATCGGGGTAAGGGATCCCAGGGATAAATCAGGGTTAGTGTCTCCAGTCTTAAATCAGGTTTAGAGTCCCCAGGGTTAAATCAGGGTCAGTGTCCCGAGGGTTAAATCAGGGTTAGAATCCCCAATTTTAAATCGGGGTTAGGGTCCCCAGGGATAAGTCAGGGTTAGGGCCCCTAGGGTTAAATCGGGCTGAGAGACCCCAGGATTAAATCAGGGTTAATGTCCCCAGGGTTAAATCAGGGTTAGTGTCTCCAGGGTTAAATCAGGGTTAGAGTCCCCAGGGTTAAATCAGGGTTCATGGCCCCTGGGTTAAATCAGTGTGACAGTTTCCAGGGTTAAATCGGGGTAAGGGATCCCAGGGATAAATCAGGGTTAATGTCTACAGGCTTAAATCGGGCTGAGAGTCCCCACGGTTAAATCAGGGTTAGTGTCCCCAGGGTTAAATCAGGGCTAGAGTCCCCAGGGTTAAATCAGGGTTCATGGCCCCTGGGTTAAATCAGTGTGACAGTTTCCAGGGTTAAATCGGGGTAAGGGATCCCAGGGATAAATCAGGGTTAGTGTCTCCAGGGTTAAATTGGGGTTAGGGTCCCCAGGGTTAAATCGGATTTAGGGTCCTTAGGGTTTAATCGGGCTGAGAGACCCCAGGGTTAAATCAGGGTTTGTGTCCCCAGGATTAAATAAGGATTAGAGTCCCCAGGTTTAAATCGGGGTTAGTGTCCCCAGGGTTATACCAGGGTTAGAGTCCCCAGGGTTAAAGCAGGGTTAATGTCCCCAGGGTTAAATCGGGGTTAGTGTACCCAGGGTTAAAGCAGTGTTAGAGTCCCCAGGTTAAATCGGGGTTAGAGTCCCCAGGGATAAATCGGGGTTAGGGTCCCTCGGGTTAAATCGGGCTGAGAGACCCCAGGGTTAAATCGGGGTTAGTGTCCGCAGGGTTAAATCAGGGTTAGTGTCCCCAGGGTTAAATCAGTGTTAGAGTTTCGAGGGTTAAATCGGGGTAAGGGATCCCAGGGATAAATCAGGGTTAGTGTCTCCAGGGTTAAATTGGGGTTAGGGTCCCCAGGGTTAAATCGGATTTAGTGTCCTTAGGGTTAAATCGGGCTGAGAGACCCCAGGGTTAAATCAGGGTTAGTGTCCCCAGGATTAAATAAGGATTAGAGTCCCCAGGTTTAAATCGGGGTTAGTGTCCCCAGGGTTATACCAGGGTTAGAGTCCCCAGGGTTAAAGCACGGTTAGTGTCCCCAGGGTTAAATTGGGATCCAGTTCCCAGGGTTAAATCAGGTTTAGTGTCCCTAGGGTTAAATCAGGGTTAGTGTCCGCAGGGTTAAATCAGGGTTAGTGTCCCCAGGGTTAAATCAGGGTTAGAGTCCCCAGGCTTAAATCAGGGTTCATGGCCCCAGGGTTAATTCAGTGTTAGAGTTTCGAGGGTTAAATCGGGGTAAAGGATCCCAGGGATAAATCAGGGTTAGTGTCTCCAGGGTTTAATTTAGGTTAGGGTCCCTCGGGTTAAATCGGATTTAGTGTCCTTAGGGTTAAATCGGGCTGAGAGACCCCAGGGTTAAATCAGGGTTAGTATCCCCAGGATTAAATAAGGATTAGAGTCCCCAGGTTTAAATCGGGGTTAGTGTCCCCAGGGTGATACCAGGGTTAGAGTCCCCAGGGTTAAAGCACGGTTAGTGTCCCCAGGGTTAAATTGGGATCCAGTTCCCAGGGTTAAATCAGGTTTAGTGTCCCCAGGGTTAAATCAGGGTTAGAGTCTGCAGGGTTAAATCAGGGTTAGTGTCCACAGGGTTAAATCAGGGTTAGAGTGCCCAGGGTTAAATCAGGGTTAGAGTCCCCAGGGTTAAATCAGGGTTCATGACCCCAGGGTTAAATCAGTGTTAGAGTTTCCAGGGTTAAATCGGGCTGAGAGACCCCAAGGGTTAAATCAGGGTTGGTGTCCCCAGGGTTAAATCAGGTTTAGACTCCCCAGGGTTAAATCAGTGTTAAGTGTCCCCAGGGTTAAATCAGGGTTAGAGACCCCAGGGTGAAATTGGTGTTAGTGTCCCCAGGGTTAAATCTGGGTTAGCTTCTCCAGGGTTAAATCGGGGTTAGGGACACCAAGGGTGAAATCAGGGTTAGTGTCCCCAGGTTAAAACAGGTTTAGAGTCCCCAGCGTTAAATCAGGGTTAGTGACCACAGGGTTAAATCGGGGTTGGGGACCCCAGGGTTAAATCAGGGTCAGTGTCCCCAGGGTTAAATCAGGGTTAGAGTCCCCAGGGTTAAATGGGCGTTAGGGTCCCCAGGGTTAAGTCGGATTTAGGGTCCTTAGGGTTAAATCGGGCTGAGAGACCCCAGGGTTAAATCAGGGTTAGCGTCCCCAGGATTAAATCAGGGTTAGGGTCCCCAGGTTTAAATCGGGGTTAGTGTCCCGAGGGTTAAAGCAGGGTTAGTGTCCCCAGAGTTAAACCAGGGTTAGAGTCCCCAGGGTTAAATTGGGATACAGTTCCCAGGGTTATATCAGGTTTAGTTTAAACTTTATTGCTGGAACAGCACAGCAGGTCAGGCAGCATCCAGGGAACAGGAGATTCGACGTTTCGGGCACAGGCCCTTCTTCAGGAATGAGCAGAGAGTGTTCAGCAGGAGAAGTGAGGGGGGAGGTGTGGGCGCAAGTGTTGCACCTCCTGCGGTTTGGCGGTTGGAGGGGCGGGGCTCAAGGGCGGAGGAGCGGGAAGTGGAGGAGATGCGGTGGAGGGCACCGTCGACCACGTCGGGGGGGAAATTGCGGTCCTTGAAGAAGGAGGCCATCTGTGTTGTACGTATTTTGAACTGGTCCTCCTGGGAGCAGATGCGGCGGAGACGAAGGAATTGGGGGAATGGGATGGCGTTTTTACAGGGGGCAGGATGGGAGGAGGTGTAGTCCAGGTAGCTGTGGGAGTCGGTCGTTTTGTAGTAGATGTCCGTGTTGATTCGGTCACCCAAGGTAGAAATGGAAAGGTCTAGGAAGGGGAGGGAGGAGTCCGAGACTGTCCAGGTGAATTTGAGGTCGGGGTGGAAGGTGTTAGTGTTGTGGATGAACTGTTCAACCTCCTCGTGGGAGCACGAGGTAGCGCCGATACAGTCATCAATGTAGTGAAGGAAAAGATGGGGGGTGGGGCCAGTGTAGTTGCGGAAGATGGATTGTTCCACATACCCTACGAAGAGGCAGGCATAGCTGGGGCCCATGCGGGTGCCCATGGCTACTCCTTTTGTTTGGAGAAAGTGGGAGGATTGGAAAGAATAGTTGTTCAGGGTGAGGACCAGTCCCATTCTCCCAATTCCTTCGTCTCCGCTGCATCTGCTCCCAGGAGGACCAGTTCAAAATACGTACAACACAGATGGCCTCCTTCTTCAAGGACCGCAATTTGCCCCCCGACGTGGTCGACGATGCCCTCCACTGCATCTCTTCCACTTCCCGCTCCTCCGCCCTTGAGCCCCGCCCCTCCAACCGCCACCAGGACAGAACCCCACTGGTCCTCACCTACCACCCCACCAATCTCCATGTACAGCGCATCATCCGCCGTCACTTCCGCCACCTCCACACAGACCCCAGCACCAAGGATATATTTCTCTCCCCTCCCCTATCAGCTTTCCGTCGAGACCACTCCCTCCGCGACTCCCTTGTCAGATCCACACCCCCCACCGACCCAACCACCACTCCCGGCACCTTCCCTTGCAACCGCAGGAGGTGCAACGCTTGCGCCCACACCTCCCCCCTCACTTCTCCTGCTGAACACTCTCTGCTCATTCCTGAAGAAGGGCCTGTGCCCGAAACGTCGAATCTCCTGTTCCCTGGATGCTGCCTGACCTGCTGTGCTGTTCCAGCAATAAAGTTTCAACTTTGATCTCCAGCATCTGCAGACCTCACTTTCTCCTCAGGTTTAGTTTACCCAGGGTTAAATCGGGGTTAGTGTCCCCAGGGTTAAAGCAGGGTTCATGGCCCCAGGGCTGAATCAGTGTTAGAGTTTCCTGGGTTAAATCGGGGTAAGGGATCCCAGGGATAAATCAGGGTTAGTGTCCCCAGGATTAAATCAGGGCTGGATTTCCCAGGGTTAAATCAGGTTTAGTGTCCCCAGGTTTAAAGCAGGGTTAGAGTCCCCAGGGTTAAATCAGGGTTAGAGTACCCAGGCTTAAATCAGGGTTCATGGCCCCTGGGTTAAATCAGTGTTAGAGTTTCCAGGGTTAAATCGGGGTAAGGGATCCCAGGGATAAATCAGGGTTAGTGTCTCCAGGGTTAAATTGGGGTTAGGGTCCCCAGGGTTAAATCCGATTTAGGGTCCTTAGGGTTAAATCGGGCTGAGAGACCCCAGGGTTAAATCAGGGTTAGTATCCCCAGGATTAAATAAGGATTAGAGTCCCCAGGTTTAAATCGGGGGTAGTGTCCCCAGGGTTATACCAGGGTTAGAGTCCCCAGGGTTAAAGCAGGGTTAGTGTCCCCAGGGTTAAATTGGGATCCAGTTCCCAGGGTTAAATCAGGTTTAGTGTCCCCAGGGTTAAATCAGGGTTAGAGTCTGCAGGGTTAAATCAGGGTTAGTGTCCACAGGGATAAATCAGGGTTAGTGTCCCCAGGGTTAAATTGGTGTTAGTGTCCCCAGGGTTAAATCTGGGTTAGTGTCCCGAGGGTTAAATCGGGGTTAGGGAAACCAAGGGTTAAATCAGGGTTAGTGTCCCCAGGGTTAAATCAGGGTTAGTGAACCCAGGGTTAAATCGGGGTTAGGGACCCCAGGGTTAAATCGGGTTTAGGGACCCCAGGGTAAAATCAGGGTCAGTGTCCCCAGGGTTAAATCAGGGTTAGTGTCCCCAGGGTTAAATCAGAGTTAGTGACCACAGGGTTAAATCGGGCTGAGAGACCCCAGGGTTAAATCAGGGTTGAGTCCCCAGGTTTAAATTGGGGATAGGGTCCCCAGGGTTAAATCGGGTTTAGGGTCCTTAGGGTTAAATCGGGCTGAGAGACCCCAGGGTTAAATCGGGGTTAGTGTCCCTTGGGTTAAATCGAGGTTACTGTCCCCAGGGTTAAATCAGGGTTAGTGTCCCCAGGGTTAAATCAGGGTTAGAGTCCCCAGGGCTAAAGCAGGGTTAGTGTCCCTAGGGTTAAATTGGGATACAGTTCCAGGGTTAAATCAGGGTTAGTATCACAGGATTAAATCGGGGTTACAGTCCCCAGGGTTAAACCAGGGTTAGAGTCCCCAGGGTTAAATCAGAGTTAGTGTCCCCAGGGTTAAATTGGGGTTAGGGACCCCAGGGTTAAAACAGGGTTAGTGTCCCCAGGGTTAAATTTGGGTTAGGGACGCCAGGGTTAAATCAGGGTTAGAGTCCCCAGAGTTAAATCGGAGTTAGTGTCCCTGGGGTTAAATCGGGGTTAGTGTCCCTGGGGTTAAATCAGGGTTAGTGTCCCCAGGGCTAAATCAGGGTTAGAGTCTGCAGGGTTAAAGCAATGTTAGTGTCCCCTGGGTTAAATCGTGGTTAGAGTCTCCAGGGTTAAATCGTGGCTAGTGTCCCCAGGGTTAAACCAGGGTTAGAGTCCCAGGGTTAAAGCAGGGGCAGTGTCCCTAGGGTTAAATCAGGGTTAGTGTCCCCAGGATTAAATCGGGGTTAGAGTCCCCACGGTTAAATCGGGGTTAGTGTCCCCAGGGTCAAAACGGGGTTAGTGTTCCCAGGGTTAAATTGGGATTAGGGACCCCAGGGTTAAATCAGGGTTAGTGTCCCCATGGTTAAATCGGGGTCAGTGTCCCCAGGGTTAAATCGGGGTTAGGGTCCCCAGGGTTAAATCAGGGTTAGGGTGCCAGGGTTAAATCAGGGTAAGAGTGCCCAGGGTTAAATCGGGGTTTGGGACCCAAGGGCTAAATCGGGCTGAGAGACCCCAGTGTTAAATCGGGGTTGTGTCCCTGGGGTTAAATCAGGGTTAGAGACACCAGGGTTAAATCGGGCTGAGAGATCCCAGGGTCAAATCGGGGTTAGTGCCCCTGGGGTTAAATTGCGTTAGTGGCCCCAGGGTTAAATCAGGGTTAGGTCCCTAGGGTTAAATCGGGGTTAGTGTCCCCAGGGTTAAATCGGGGTGAGGGACCCCAGGGTTAAGTCAGTGTTAGTGTCCCCAGGGTCAAATCAGGGTTAGACTCCCCAGGGTTAAATCAGGGTTGGTGTCTCCAGGGTTAAATGGGGGTTAGGGAATCCAGGGTTAAATCAGGGTTCGTATCCCCAGGTTTAAATCGGAGTTGGGGACCCCAAGGGCTAAATCAGGGTTTGTGTCCCCAGGGTTAAATCAGGTTTAGAGTCCCCAGGGTTAAATCAGGGTGTGTGACCACAGGGATAAATCGGGTTAGGGGCCCAGTATTAAATCGGGGTCAGTGTCCCCAGGGGTAAATCAGGGT
>NC_057730.1:37705049-37725593 GCF_004010195.1 Chiloscyllium plagiosum
GGGTTAAATCAGGCTTAGAGTCCCCAGGGTTAATTTGGGGTTAGGGACCCCAGGGTTAAATCGGGGTTAGGGTCCCCAGGGTCAAATCGGGGTTTGGGACCCCAGGGTAAAATCAGGGTCAGTGTCCCCAGGGTTAAATCAGGGTCAGTGTCCCCAGGGTTAAATCGGGGTTAGGGTCCCCAGGGTCAAATCGGGTTTAGAGTCCCCAGGGTTAAATCAGGGTCAGTGTCCCCAGGGTTAAATCCGGGTAAGAGTGCCCAGGGTTAAATCGGAGTTAGGGACCAAAGGGTTAAATCGAGCAGAGAGACCTCAGGGTCAAATCTTGGTTAGTGCCCCTGGGGTTAAATCGGGTTAGTGTCCCCAGGGTTAAATCAGGGTTGGTGTCCCCAGGGTTAAATCGGGGCTAGAGTCCCCAGGGTTAAATCAGCGTTAGAGTCCCCAGGGTTAAATCGGGGTTAGGAGCCCCAGGCTTAAATCAGGGTTAGTGTCCCCAGGGTTAACTCGGGTTAGTGTCTCCAGGGTTAAATCAGTGTTTGAGTCCCCAGGGTTAACTCGGGGTTAGTGTCTCCAGTGTTAAATCAGTGTTAGGGTCCCCAGGGTTAAATCGGGGTTAGGGACCCCAGGGTTAAATCAGTGTTAGTGTCCCCAGGGTTAAATCGGGGTTAGTGTCCCCAGGATTAAATCAGTGTTAGGATCCCCAGGGTTAAATTAGGGTTAGGGTTGAAACTTTATTGCTGGAACAGCACAGCAGGTCAGGCAGCATCCAGGGAACAGGAGATTCGACGTTTCGGGCACAGGCCCTTCTTCAGGAATCCTGAAGAAGGGCCTGTGCCCGAAACGTCGAATCTCCTGTTCCCTGGATGCTGCCTGACCTGCTGTGCTGTTCCAGCAATAAAGTTTCAACTTTGATCTCCAGCATCTGCAGACCTCACTTTCTCCTTAAATTAGGGTTAGTGTACCCAGGACTAATTCGGGGTTAGAGTCCCCAGGGTTAAATCAGGGTTAGTGTCCTCAGGGTTAAATCAGTGCTAGGGTCCCCACGGTTAAATCAGGGTTAGGAATCCCAGGGTTAAATCAGGGTTAGAGTGCCCAGGGTTAAATCGGGGTTAGAATCCCCTGGGTTAAGTCAGGTTAGGGTCCCCAGGGTTAAATCGGAGTTAGAGTCCCCATGGTTAAATCGGGGTTAGAGTCCCCAGGGTTAAATCAGGGTTAGTGTCCTCAGGGTTAAATCAGTGCTAGGGTCCCCACGGTTAAATCAGGGTTAGGAATCCCAGGGTTAAATCAGGGTTAGAGTGCCCAGGGTTAAATCGGGGTTAGAGTCCCCTGGGTTAAATCGGGGTTAGTGTCCTCAGGGTTAAATCAGTGCTAGGGTCCCCACGGTTAAATCAGGGTTAGGAATCCCAGGGTTAAATCAGGGTTAGAGTGCCCAGGGTTAAATCGGGGTTACAGTCCCCTAGGTTAAGTCAGGTTAGGGTCCCCAGGGTTAAATCGGAGTTAGAGTCCCCATGGTTAAATCGGGGTTAGAGTCCCCAGGGTTAAATCAGGGTTAGATTCCCCAGGGTTAAATCTGAGTTAGAGTCCCCAAGGTTAAATCAGGGTGAGAGACCCCAGGGTTAAATCAGGGTTAGAGTCCCCAGAATTAAATCGGGGTTAGAGTCCTCGTGAGAAGTAAAGTGAGACAGCCATTAGGGTACCCTAGGTAAAAGAGGGTTAAAGCTCTCGACAGACAGGAGGTTTTAGCATCCAGTGCATAAAAAAAGTTACAATTTGCTACTTCTGAAAGCTATCATCTTTATCCCCCACCTCTCCCCTTTGAAGTACTTTGGGACAGCATGGAGTCACTGAAAAAGGGGAGAGAAAGTGGAGCAGTCTGCTCGTATCCTACAGTGAAGTGCATTCACTGCCGTGGATTCCTGATGAAGGCCTTATGCCTGAAATGTCGATTCTCCAGCTCCTTGGATGCTGACCAGCTGTGCTTTTCCAACAACATACTCTTGACTCAAACAGCAACATCTCCATCCATTGACTGATAACTGCTGATGAGCTTTGTGTCTGTGCTCATTGACACGGCAAGGCTGCAAACTTTAAGATGAGGCTGAGGGGGATAAATCACAACAAGTCCAGCTAGATGAAAGTGAATGAATGCTAAGGGACTGAACTGGAAATCCTGAGGTAAATCCTGGTCCGGTCTGTGCACTATCCAAGTGCACATAGTATCCTCGCAGCAGCATTGCACTGAGAGGCACCAATGCATTCCAACAAATGTACTGCAGATCAGAGATGTGTCATCATGCTGTGATGAGGTTGGTTTGTGTCAGATGGCAACATTGATGGATGTGAGATGGTAATGACACTGCCCACGGAGCATGTCCAGAGATTGCCAGTGACTGGTATCCAAGATGAAGGTCTGGAGTCGGTCGGGACTTCATGACGGAAATTCTCGATCTGTTCTGTTCAGAGGATGAGAGAATACGAGTGTGCCATATTATTGAGGTGAGCTTTATGTAATGATGAGGATAATAATGAGCAGCAATTCCTGATAATTAGCCTTTTGCTGCTCACCAGCGAGAATATCATCTCGAAGTCCGGAACCTGGTTGGAAAATGTGACTTTTTGATTTCAACATTGAGAAGGGCCTTGCTTGCCACTGCACCAAGTTTTCCCAAATTTCTCACCATAGCCCACGCTGGTGAGAGGCTGGGGAGACTTCGTCCATAAGAGACAGCTCCTAAGAGTTTCAGTTTTACAGATTAGGAATATTTTTTAGTTGAACTGTTGCAAGTAATCCAGGTTCGTGCGTCAGGAGGTCGTATTGCAGAGACTTGAGAAGAGAATCCCAGCTGGCACTCCAGTGCAATACTGAGGGAGTGTTGCCCTGTCAGAAGTGTTGGTTATTGAACATGCTCGATCAACCCTTCTGGACAGTGTTGGGAGCAAAGCAAAGGAGGATTCACTGTTGTCCTGGCCAATCATTGTTGCTCAACCAACATCAGTTAAAAACAGAATCATAGAGTCATAGAAATCTACACATGGACACAACCTGCCCAGTTTTCACAATTCAACTAGTCCCATTTGCCTGCATTTGGACCACATCCCTCCATACCCAACCCATTCATGTTCCTATCTAAATGTTTCTTTCGTGACAAAATTGTACTCCCGTCCACCACTACATCTAGCAGCCCATTCCAGACACTCACCACCCTCTGTGTGAAACTTAAACCTATGCTCTCCCCTACCAAGGGGAAAAGCTGTTGGCTATCTGCCTGATCTATGCCTCTTATGATTTTATAGACCTCTATCAGGTCACCCCTCAGTCTCCCGCACTCCAGGCAAAATAGTCCCAGCCTATCCAACCTTTCCTTATAAACTCAAGCCTTCCAGTCCAGGTAGCATCCTTGATTTCACTCTTTCCAGTTTAATGATATCCTTTCCATAGTCGGGTGACCAGAATTGCACACAGTACTCCAAATCATTTAATTGATTGCTGTTTGTGAGAGTTTGCTGTGGGGTCAGATGGCTGCTGCCAATCTTACATTGCAGCAGATGACTCACGTCAGAGAGCGCTTCCTTGGCTGTGAAGTGTTTAGGAATGTCTTGGGATTGTAGGAAGTGCTGCAGAACAGCAAGGCTTGACTTTGGTGCAATATGGACTGTTGAATTCCCAGAGGCTGGAGTCCAGGTCCATGATGAGGGTGATCTTGAAGATTTCGGAGCCACAGTAAAGAGGCAATTGGAGGTCAACATGGTTGTGAACTTGAGCCAAGATCAGTCCAGAAATCTCAGGCTAAGATTGATAGTTAATAAAATAAAGGCTTAATGTTTTATGAAACTGTGCTGACATGCCTTGATTATTGCGACAAAAAGCCTCCCGAGTTTAGATCAGAGTGGTGCTGGAAAAGCACAGCAGGTCAGGCAGCATCTGAGGAGCAGGAAAACCGACCTTTCAGGCAAAAGCCCTTCATCAGGAATCTGCAGTCCTCACTTTTGCCTAAAAAACCTCCCGGGCCCAGTGCTATTGGGTTGATGAGGATTTAATGTTTCTAATGAGTATATGAAAACACCTTCACAGGCTGGGCTAATACAAACATAAGGAAGTAGCGAAGGAAAAGACAGCTGACAGCAGAGGACTGGTTGCACCTGGGATGTTTACTGTGAAGTCTCGGATGTGGCTCTGTTTGGAGTGTAACTGCACAAGATCAGCAATAACACCCACGCTGCCAGTTAATCAATTAGAGGCTGAGTGAAAAGCTTTCCAAACTCTTTAGTGCAAATGGGCAAGAAAATGAAGCGGAGGGGACAGCGGGTGGCAGAAGTAGGAGGAACACCCAAGCTCAAATAGACTTAGTAGGAACATCACATGAGGCCAGGATCCACATGGGGAGATTCCATGTCCTGACTAATAATCCAAATGTTTTCCTGCTTTTGCTTCATTCCTGACTAGGTCAGTAGCCCCACCAAGACAAGAACAATGCACATGTGGGATTAGCTTTCTGCAAGACCAGTCGTCCCTAAAACTCTGAAAAGGTGCACCTCATCCCATACTGAACAATGCCTGAAGGTGCCGGAACTGAGTGGTTATAATTAATGGGAAAGATCGAATAGAGTGTTGCCTTGACTGTGTAATTTATTGAATTTGCTGATCTGACTTTTTAGAAGGAACACTGAATTTTCCAAACTGCCTCCAAGAGGTCATGTGATTACTCTTCTTCATTCATTGCAGACGAAAATCAGACAGACTGATGTGCTATCTTAGTTATAAAAAGAGCACATTTGGTTACCCCCTTGGAAAACTCAATTGTCGAAAAGTCTAAGCTTCACTGAAATGCCAAGCCTAGAATGCCAGGCCTCTGGCATGGGACAGTAAATGAAGAATCATCAAATCCTGAAGATTATTGAAGGAAAATTGACTGAACCAGAGACCCTGAACTAATAATCCATGTTAGTGAGTTCATATCCCACCATGACAATTTTAGAATTTGAATCTGTATTAAATTTTAGCCACACTTTGAGAGAGATTCCTGAAGTGATTATGATTACAGAGGGTTACGCCAAATTGTTGCTTTCAAGCATGAGGAAAGATGAACTGATTCCAATTTTCTTTCAGTTACCCATCCCCTTTGTCAATAACAACAAGGTTCGTTTACAAAACCATTCTTCCATTATGTCGCCTTTCTTCCTGACTAAATGATTTTTTTTTAAAAATTGTTTTAAAGGGAGCCAATTTAACCAGGCCCTCTTCATTATCAAAAGCGTACATTTGTTAGTTAATGAAAGGAAAAGAGAATGCAGCACACACACACACACACACACAGAGATTAAAAATAAGAAACTAGTCCAAAAAATAATAACAGTTACATAAAAGATATATGGATCAATATTTCTGGGTAGTTTGTGAAGGGGAGATTGAGGAATGTCGATAGTTGAACCGTTGATTTTGGGATTCTTGGCTTTTTTAGTTCATTGATATCTTTTTGTCTTGTTTCCTTTGATGTTGGCTGTCTGGTAGCACTCAGAGAAGACAATCCATCTGTTGCTCTGTTTCTTCTTAACTTGGTGGCTAGTGGGCTTCAAGCAAGCAGAGTTAGAGATTCCTTTTACCTGAAGTGCAGGGGTGATTAGTGAATGGTTCTGCATTTCTGACTTGCACAGAACTCAAGCACTCGAACCCAGGCCAGTAAACCTTCCACCAGCACATCTTCTACCACTACTACACATAGGCTAGTTACTTGTTAATACCTTTTGTACCTGTTCCTGAAAAGGCAAACCATGACGGCAAAAGGTGGCTTTCTGCTGAAGGGCTGGGGAGGAGGTGGGGAATAGTCAGACTCGTCATTGTCTCCTCCTATTATGTATCTCTCTCGATGTTTTAATCATCATAATCATTATTGCTGTATCGCTGTGATATTGAGAGACTGCTACACTGAGAAACTGCGACACTGAGAGTCTGTGACACTAAGAGACTGCAACACTGAGAGACTGCAACATTGAGAGACTACAATATAGAGACTGTAATGCTGAGAGCCTACAACGCTGAAAGATGCGACACTGAGACTGCAACATGGAGTCAGCAACACTCAGAAACTGCGACACTGAGAGACTGTAACACGCAGAGACTATGACGCTGAGAGACTGTGACACTGAGAGACTGTGACATGGATTCTGCAACACTGTGACACTGTGACACTCAGAAACTGTGACACTCAGAGACCGCGACACTGAGCGACTGCAACACGCAGAGACTACGACGCTGAGAGACTGCGACGCTGCGGGACTGTGACATAGAGACTGCATCACTGAGAGAATACAACGCTGTGAGACTGCGACATGGAGACTGCAAAACTGAGAGAATGCGACACTGAGAGACTGCGAAAGTAAGAGACTGAGACACTGAGAGATTGCAACACTGTGAGACTGCGACACTGAGAGACTGTGACCTGGAGATTGCGACGCTGAGAGACTGCAACACTGAGAGACTGCGACACTGAGAGACTGCGACACTGAGAGACTGTGACATTGAAAGATTGCGACACTGAGAGACTGTGACACGGAGAGACGACGATACTGAGAGACGGCAACATAGAGACTGCGACATTGAGAAACTGTGACGCTGAGAGACTGCAACACTGAGAGACTGCGACACTGAGAGACTGCAACCGGGAGATTGCGACGATGAGAGTCTGCAACACTGAGAGACTGTGACACTGAGAGACTGTGACACTGAGAGATTGCGACACTGAGAGACTGTGATACTGAGAGATTGCGACACTAAGACTGTGACACGGAGATATGACGATACTGAGAGACGGTGACATAGAGACTGCGACATTGAGAAACTGTGATGCTGAGAGACTGCGAAAGTAAGAGACAGAGACACAGAGAGAGATTGCGACGCTGAGTGCCTGAGAGACTGCGACACTGATAGACTGCTACACTGAGAGATTGCGACCTGGAGATTGCGACACTGAGAGACTGCGGCTTTGAGAGACTGCAACACTGAGAGACTGTGATGCTGAGGGACTACGATGCTTAGAAACTGTGATATTGAGAGACTGCGATGCTAAGAGACTGCAATGCTGAGAGATTGCGACACTGAGACTACAATATCGAGACTGTAATGCTGAGAGCCTGCAACGCTGAAAGACGCGACACTGAGAGACTGCAACACGCAGAGACTACCATGTTGAGAGACTGCGAGACTGAGAGACTGCGTTGCTGCGGGACTGTGACATAGAGACTGTGACACTGAGAGAATACAACGCTGAGAGACTGTGACATGGAGACTGCAAAACTGAGTGACTGTGACACTGAAAGACTGCGAAAGGAAGAGACTGAGGCACTGAGAGATTGCGACACTGTGACATGGAGATAGCGACGCTGATAGACTGATACACTGAAAGACTGCGACACTGAGACACTGCGACACTGTGAGATTGTGACACTGAGAGACTGCGACACTGAGAGACTGAGACACTGAGAGACTGCAACACTGAAAGACTGTGACACAGAGAGACGGCAACACTGAGAGACTGTGATACGGAGGGACTACGATGCTTAGAAACTGTGACACTGTGAGACTGTGATGCTAAGAGACTGCCATGCTGAGGGACTGTGACACTGAGAGACTGCAACACTGAGCGACTCCCATATGGAGATTGCGATGCTGAGAGACTGTGATACTGAGAGGCGTGACGCTGAGAGACTGCGGCTTTAAGAGGCTATGATGCTGAGGGACTGCAACACTGAGAGACTGTGACACTGAGAGACTGTGACACTGAGAGACAGGGACACGAAGAGACTGCGACACCGAGAGACTGTGACACCGAGAGACTGCAACACTGAGAGACTCCGATATGGAGACTGTGACACCGAGAGACTGCGACACTGAGAGACAGCGACACGAAGAGACTGAGACACCGAGAGACTGCGACACTGAGAGACTGCGACACTGAGAGACTGCGAGACTGACAAACTGCGAGACTGAGAGACTGCGACGCTGAGGGACTGTGACATAGAGACTGTGACACTGATAGACTACAACACTGAGAGACTGCGATATGGAGACTGCAAAACTGAGACACTGAGACAGTAAGAGACTGCACCACTGAGAGACTGCAACACTGATAGACTGTGACATGGAGATTGTGACGCTGAGAGCCTGAGAGACTGCGACACCGAGAGACTGTGACGTTCAGAGTGTCTTTCCGTGTCGCAGTCTCTCAGTGTTGCAGTCTCTCAATGTCACAGTCTCTCAGTGTCGCAATCTCTCAGTGTCGCAGTCTCTCAGCATCACAGTTTTCATGTTGGTCTCTCTCGGATGGTCAGAACCTGTGATGCAGAGAGATGCGACACTGAGACTGCGACATGGAGACTGCAAAACTGAGAAACTGCGACACTGAGAGACTGCGACATGGGGACTGCGACATGGAGATTGCAACACTCAGAGACTGCGAGACAGAGAGACAGCGAGACTGAGAGACTGTAACAGAGACTGTGACATGGAGATTGCGACACTGAGAGACTGCAACAGTGAGAGACTGCGACATGGAGACTGCGATACAGGAGACTGTGACACTGAGAGACTGCGATGGTGAGAGACTGCGACAGTGAGAGACTGCGACACTGAGAGACTGCGACATGGAGATTGCGACAGTAAGTGACTGCGAAACTGAGAGACTGCGACACTGAGAGACTGCGACATGGAGATTTCAACACTGAGAGACTGCGTGACTTAGAGACTGCAAAACTGAGAGCATGCGACACTGAGAGACTGCGACAGTAAGAGACTGTGACACTGAGAGACTGTGACACTGAGAGCCTGCGACGCTGAGAGACTAGGACACTGAGAGACTGTGACACTGAGACACTGCAACACTGAGAGACTGCGACGCTGAGAGACCGAGACACTGGGAGACTGTGATACTGAGAGACTGTGACGCTGAGATTGTGACAGTGAGAGACTGCGACACTGAGAGACTGAGACACTCACAGACTGCGACACTGAGACTACGACACTGGGAGACGATGACGCAGAGAGACTACGAAATTGACAGAATATGACACTGAGAATCTGCGACATGTAGAGACTACAACACTTAGAGACTGCAACACTGAGAGTCTGTGAAACCGAGAGACTGCGACATGGAGATTGCAACACTGAGAGACTGTGACACTGAGAGACTGTGATACTGAGAAACTGCAACACTGAGACACGATGACATTGAGAGACTGCGACACTGAGAGACTGTGACACTGAGACACTGCAACACTGAGAGACTGCAACGCTGAGAGATGGTGATGCTGAGAGACTGAGACGCTGAGAGATTGCGGCACTGAGAGACTGTGACAGTAAGAGACTGCGACACTGAGACACTGCGAGACTGCGAAACTGAGAGACTGCGACACTGAGACACTGCGACACTGAGAGACTGTGACACTGAGAGACTGCGACACTGAGATACCTTGACACTGAGAGACTGCGACACTAGGTGACTGTGCCATTGAGAGACTGAGACACTGAGAGACTGCGACACTGAGAGACTGTGACACTGAGAGACTGCGACGCTGAGACAATGCGACACTGAGAGACTGTGATCCTGAGAGACAGCGACACTGAGAGACCGAGACATTGGGAGACTGTGACACTGAGAGACTGCGACGCTGAGACAATGCAACACTGAGAGACCGAGACACTGGGAGACTGCGACACTGAGACACTGCGACACTGAGAGACCAAGACACTGGGAGACTGTGATACTGAGAGACTGTGACGCTGAGAGACTGAGACACTGAGACACTGAGACACTGGGAGACTGCGACACTGAGACACTGCGACACTGAGAGACCGAGATACTGGGAGACTGCGACACTGAGACACTGAGAGACTGCGACACTGAGACACTGCGACACTGAGAGACCGAGACATGGGAGACTGCGACACTGAGACACTGAGAGACTGCGACACTGAGAGACTGCGACACTGAGAGACAGTGACGCAGAGAGACTGCGATCGACACTGAGAGACTGCGACGCTGAGAGATTGCGACGCTGAGCGACTGAGACACTGAGAGATTGCGACACTGAGAGACTGCGACACTGACAGACAGTGATGCTGAGAGACTGCGACACTGAGAGACAGTGACGCAGAGAGACTGCGATGCTGAGAGACGGTGACGCAGAGAGACTACGAAATTGACAGAATATGACACTGAGAATCTGCGACATGTAGAGACTACAACACTTAGAGACTGCGACACTGAGAGTCTGTGAAACTGAGAGACTGCGACATGGATATTGCAACACTGAGAGACTGCGAGACTGAGATTGCGACACTGAGAGACTGCTACATGGAGACCGCAACACTGAGAGACTGCGACACTGAGAGACTGTGACACTGAGAGACTGCGACACTGAGAGACTGTGACACTGAAAGACTGCGACACTGAGACACTGCGACACTGAGAGACTGCAACACTGAGAGACTGCAACACTGAGAGACTGCGACGCTGAGACACTGCGACACTGAGAGACTGCAACACTGAGAGACTGCGACAGTAAGAGACTGTGACACTGGGAGACTGCGACACTGAGAGACTTCGACGCTGAAAAACTGCGACGCTGAGAGACAGTGACACTGAGACACTGCGACACTGAGAGACTGCGACGCTGAGAGATTGCGACGCTGAGCGACTGAGACACTGAGAGATTGCGACACTGAGAGACTGCGACGCTGACAGACAGTGATGCTGAGAGACTGCGACGCTGAAAAACTGCGACGCTGAGAGACTGCGACACTGAGAGACAGTGACGCTGAGAAACTGTGACATGGCGACTGCAAAACTGAGAGACTGCGACACTGAGACACTGCGACAGTAAGAGACTGCAACACTGAGAGACTGCGACACTGAGAGACTGCGACAGTAAGAGACTGCGACACTGAGAGACTGCGACACTGAGAGACTGTGACACTGCAACGCTGAGAGACTGCGACACTGAGAGACTGCGACATGGAGACTGCGATGATGAGAGACTGCGACACTGAGAGACTGTGACACTGAGACACTGAGAGACTGCCACACTGAGAGATGGGACACTGAGAGACTGCGACACTGAGAGGCTGCAACACTGAGACACTGCGAGACTGCAAACTTGAGAGACTGCAACACTGAGAGACTGCAACACTGCGAGACGGTGACACTGAGAGACTGCAACACTGGGAGACTGCAGCACTGAGAGACTGCGACATGGAGACTGTGACACTGAGAGACTGCAGCACTGAGAGACTGCATCATGGAGACTGGGACACTGAGAGACTGCGACACTGAGAGACTGCAACACTGAGACACTGCGAGACTGCGAAACTGAGAGACTGCAACACTGAGAGACTGCAACACTGCGAGACGGTGACACTGAGAGACTGCAACACTGGGAGACTGCAGCACTGAGAGACTGCGACATGGAGACTGTGACACTGAGAGACTGCAGCACTGAGAGACTGCAACATGGAGACTGCGATGCTGAGAGAATTGACTTGGGGACTGCGACATTGAGGGACTATTATAATGAGATACTGCGACACTGTGAGACCATTATCCTGAGTGACTGAGACATTGAGAGACTGCGACACTGAGAGGCTGAGATACTGAGAGACTGCGACAGTAAGAGACTGTGACACTGAGACACTGCGACACTGAGAGACTGCGACACTGAGAGACTGCGACGCTGAAAAACTGCGACGCTGAGAGACAGTGACACTGAGACACTGCGACACTGAGAGACTGCGACGCTGAGAGATTGCGACGCTGAGCGACTGAGACACTGGGAGACTGTGACACTGAGAGACTGAGACACTGGGAGACTGCGACACTGAGACACTGCGACGCTGAGAGACTGTGACACTGAGAGACTGTGACACTGAGAGACTGCGACACTGAGAGACTGCAACACTGTGAGACTGCAACATTGAGAGACTGCGACGCTGAGAGACTGTGACACTGAGAGACTGCAACACTGTGACACTGCGACGCTGAGAGACTGTGACACTGAGAGACTGTGACACTGAGAGACTGCGACACTGAGACACTGCGAGACTGCGAAACTGACAGACTGAGACACTGCGACACTGAGAGACTGCAACACTGAGAGACTGCAACACTGAGAGACGGCGACACTGAGAGACTGTGACACTGAGAGACTGTGAAACTGAGAGACTGCGACACTGAGACACTGCGAGACTGCGAAACTGAGAGACTGCAACACTGAGAGACTGCAACACTGCGAGACGGTGACACTGAGAGACTGCGACACTGAGAGACTGCAACACTGAGAGACGTCGACACTGAGAGACTGTGACACTGAGAGACTGCGACACTGCGAGACTGCGAAACTGAGAGACTGCGACACTAAGACACTGCGACACTGAGAGACGGCGACACTGAGACACTGCGACACTGAGAGACGGCGACACTGAGAGACTGTGACACTGAGAGACTGCGACACTGAGACACTGCGACACTGAGAGACGGCGACACTGAGAGACTGTGACACTGAGACACTGCGAGACTGAGAGACGGCGACACTGAGAGATGGCAACACTGAGAGACTGTGACACTGAGAGACTGTGACACTGCGAAACTGAGAGACTGTGACACTGAGACATTGCAAGCCTGCGAAACTGAGAGACTGCAACACTGAGACACTGACACTGAGAGACTGTGACACTGACACACTGCGAGACTGAGAGATGGCGACACTGAGAGACTGTGACACTGAGAGACTGCGACACTGAGACACTGCGAGACTGCGAAACTGAGAGACTGCGACGCTGAGACACTGTGACATTGAGAGACTGCGACGCTGAGGCACTGCGACACTGCGATACTGCGACACTGAGACACTGAGAGACCGAGACACTGGGAGACTGTGATACTGAGAGACTGTGACACTGAGAGACTGTGACGCTGAGAGACTGCGACACTGAGACACTGGGAGACTGCGACACTATGACACAGGGAGGCGATGACGCAGAGAGACTACGACATTGACAGAATATGACACTGAGGATCTGCAACATGTAGAGACTACGACACTTAGAGACTGTGTCACTGAGAGACTATGAAACTGAGGGACTGTGACATGGAGATTGCAACACTGAGAAACTGCGAGACTGAGATTGCGACACTGAGAGACTGCGACATGGAGACCACAACACTGAGAGACTGCGACATGGAGACCGCAACACTGAGAGACTGCGACACTGAGAGACTGCGACACTGAGAGACTGTGACACTGAGAGACTGCGACACTGAGAGACTGCGACACTGAGAGACTGCGACACTGAGAGACTGCGACGCTGAGAGACTGAGACACTGAGAGACTGCGACACTGAGAGACAGCGACACTGAGAGACTGCGACACTGAGACACTGCGAGACTGAGAGACTGCGACACTGAGAGACTGCGACACTGAGAGACTGCAACACTGACACACTGCGACACTGAGACACTGCGAGACTGAGAGACTGCGACACTGAGAGATTGCGACACTGAGACACTGCAACACTGAGACACTGAGAGACTGCGACACTGAGAGACTGCGACACTGAGAGACTGCGACACAGACACTGAGACACTGGGAGACTGTGACACTGAGAGACAGCGACACTGAGAGACTGCGACACTGAGAGACTGCAACACTGAGAGACTGCAAAACTGAGAGACTGCGACACTGAGAGACTGCAACACTGAGAGACTGCGACACTGAGAGACTGCAACACTGAGAGACTGCGACACTGAGACACTGCGAAACTGAGAGACTGCGACACTGAGAGACTGCGACACTGAGAGACTGCGACACTGAGACACTGTGAAACTGAGAGACTGCGACACTGAGAGACTGCGACACTGAGAGACTACGACACTGAGAGACTGCGACACTGAGAGACTGCGACACTGGGAGACTGTGACACTGAGAGACTGTGACACTGAGAGACTGAGACACTGGGAGACTGTGACACTGAGAGACAGCGACACTCAGAGACTGCGACACTGAGAGACTGCGACACTGAGAGACTGCGACACTGAGAGACTGCGACACTGAGAGACTGCAACACTGGGAGACTGTGACACTGAGAGACTGTGACACTGAGAGACTGAGACACTGGGAGACTGTGACACTGAGACACTGAGAGACTGAGACACTGAGACACTGGGAGACTGTGACTCTGAGAGACTGAGACACTGGGTGACTGTGCCACTGAGATACTGCAATACTGAGAGACTGCAACACTGAGAGTCTACGGCTGGAGACTGCGACACTGAGATACTGCAACACTGCGAGACTGCGACACTGAGACACTGTGACACTGAGAGTCTACGGCTGGAGACTGCGACACTGAGAGACTGTGTCATGAGTGACTGCAACAAGGAAACTGCGACATGAGGTACTGCGACAAGAAACGGCAACAAGAAAGGCTGCGAGGCTGAGAATGCCATTGGCAGGGGCATGGGATCAAGTGTCTTCTCACTTTCATACTTGGAAAAAGCTGGGAAAGAATAGCAAGACCTCAGTGGAAGAACATTGCTCACCCTCTCTAATGAAATCAAAGATGCTTTTTGTCCCGTTTGCTATGATGTCCAATATGTCATGACAAAAAAGTGACTCCTATATTGACCAGAAATAATTTTATTAGATTCCTTGTGTCAGAGAAACACATTATGCAGAATCATTACTGTAAATGAAATCTCTCGGTTGAACAGAAAGATCCATTTACAATGCCTGCATTCTGGTCTCTGTCAAGATTCAAATAGTTCTGGGTAGTCAGTCAGCCACAAGGACCTAAAACTGACAGACCCCACAAAATTTCAATATACTTTCACTTTGTAAAAGGCTTGTAATGAAACAATCTTCATGTTTCATTGTAGGGAACTAGATTTCATTCTCCGTTGACACACTGCCTCAGCCTGTCAGTTTCTAAACATCACTCCTTCTCCTGACTGAACATATTCATGGCATCTGCAGCATATTCAAATTTCAACCCTCTATCATGTTGCCAGACATCAAAGTGATGAAAAATTAATTTCATTTCCTTTCTTGCCTGTACCCCTGCTAACTCTGTCCTCCTTTCCCTATTCCATAGTTTTATAATGCTCAGCGCAGATATTAAATTAGACGGACAATTATTTCGGATTCTCGGCAGCCAATGAAAAATCTCTTGTGTTTTCACTCTGCTCTCCAACTTCGTTGCTGTCTGGCTCAAGGCAACACGTGGTTGGAGCGATCAGGGATGCAGAATAGGTGAATGAGTAAGTAGAGGAAGGATATCAGGGCGGTTACCAAGTGTGAGTTAGAAATTGTCCAGATTAGTTAGTATGTGGAACTTGCCAGCAGACAGAATTATTGAGATGAATAGCTTTGAAGCATTTAAGAGGAAGCTGGATGAGAGAGATGGACATAAAGGTTATGTTGAGAGAAAACAGTTAATATTTAAAGTCCAATAAGCCTTGAGGGCAAACAGGGTCTACCATAGGACAAGGTGTCTCCAGTCAGGCTGTGGTTCCTGGACATGCATCTGGTCATAATGGGAGAGCAAGGGAATAGGAAACCTTCTGACAGCAGCATGGGCAACACTCCATTTTAAATAGATTATTAGATATGCAACTACATTTACAATTTAAATCATCACCTGCCTGATCGACTGTCATTTTAGCTGAAGGATGAAGATTCAAGAGACAGAACCTCATCTTTGCCATGCCAAACGATGTTAAAACCCTTTCTGAAGGAGTGCTACACTTGCCCTGTGTGTCAGCCTCAGAAGTTGTGAGGCCTTGAATCAATTGTTAACTTTGGAAAAGCAAAGAAACTGCAACAAAAATAAAGCAGTGCTGGCTTTTGGGATGAAGCAGTGGCTGAAGCAGCAACGGATTTATCGTCAGTGAATGATAACTGAACCAATCTTGGAATTAGAAGCGGGTACCAATTCAGTCATCCCTGGTGTGTTGTGCCCAATGCTGCACCACACTATCATGACGATGCTGATGTTCTTCCTGCTTATTTGTCTTCATCTTCCACCTCAGAAGATTTCTGCTGCTTTCCTAGCTCTTCATAACCATCTTTACCTGCTCCAGTTGTGCACAGCACAACATGCAAGGACTGTGCAGCAATTTACGGCCTACAGGCCTCGATATTGAATGTCTGACTGTATGACTGGGAAGTACCTCAGCGGGCAATGCTTTGTGCTTCATTGGAACTTTGCAACAGCCCAGGTTGGAAATAGTAGCACAAGAGCAAGGTGGCTTCTTGAAATGGTTAGCAACAGGAAGGTCTGCGTTATTCCTATGGAAGGAGCGAACGTGTTCCACAAAGCGGTCACCCCATCTGGATGTTGCCAACATATAGGCAACTGCACTGAGAGCAGCAAATTGTTGTTGTGTTGCCATAGTCTTACCAGACCATACAGGCTGCTCTCTCATTATAGAGAGAAGCGATTGGTGGTGATTTTACCTGAGGGCCACCAGACCTCAAGCAAGGGAAGAGGTTGAGAAGGAGAGTCCTTCATGGTAACCTCAAACTAGAGATGGGAATTGAACCCACGCTGTTGGCATCACACTGCTTTGTAAACCAACAATCCAGCCAACTGAGCTCAACTGATTCCCTGAGAGCAGCAAAAATGGTATAACTGATTGAAAGAAGTACAAGCAAAATGCTGCTTCACCTGGAGGGTATGTTTGGAGCCTTGGACAATGAGGAAAGAGGAGGTCAATCAGCAAAGATTCCCTCCCTAACCCTGCCCCATGACTGTGTCTTGGTTACTTTGTTCTTGGCAGAAAGGATCCAGCCCTTATTCCCAGGAGCAGATGGCCGCCGTTCCAGAGTTTTAAAGCAAGTGAGAAAAAGCATTGTCAATGTCCGCCAGTTAGGCCCCGACCTAGCCATCTAGACTGCCCATGTTATTACAGTTCCAGATAGGATACCCCAAATTCTCAAACTTCAAGCTGGGGAGGAATGAACTGGCTTCCCCTTTCGATTCATCTGAAAATGTTCAGATGATCAGGGTGATTCAGCATGGATTAGTATAGGATAGCTCATGCCTCATGTAGCTAATTGAGGTTTTTGAAGAGATAAGGAGAGGAGAGGACAAGGAAATGTTATGTTAGGTTTTAGATGTTATTTGGGTGAACCTCCAGAAGGCAGTTGACAAAGTCTCTACCAAGGGACTGTTAGCTAAAGTTGAAGGTCATGGATTGGTGAGGAAGTTACCAATTACAGATAATGGACAGTTACTCTCATTAGCAGGCTCTGATGGCTGGTGATCCACAATGATCTGCAAATTTGATCATATTTATTCATGGCTTAAATAATGAAATCAAAAGCCACACATTCTGATGGCCACAGCTGGTAACATTGTATGCAGTGTAGAAAGCGGTATGAAACTATGAAGAGTTAATAATTGATTATTATTGCACAAAGCCGTGATACATCTGTTTCAATGTTGATAAATATAAGGTTATATACTTTAGACTTAAAAAAAACAGTGACAGGATACTGTCTAAATGGTGAAGAGCTAGAAACTGGAAGCTCAAAGAGAATTGATGTTCAGCTGCAATCACAGTGAAATGTCATAAATAGGTAGAGAGCCAGACCTTTTAGCACTAGAGTTACAAAACATTTCTATGCACAATAGATGATAGAGGGGTGAAATCTCTTGCACACACATCAATGACACCAGAACAATTATTCATCTTTAACTTGAGATTGACAGATTTTTGCTAATTAAAAGCATTAGCAAAAAACGGCTTCAGTGGAATATGGAATTAGACCCTGGATCAACCATGATCTCATTAATGGTTACAAGCTCAAGGATAGAATGGACTTCTTTGTATCCCTATATACTTATTTCTGATGCTTTTGATAAACTCAATCCCTGATTTTCACCATGAATTGAAAGAACTTCCACTGTGGTTAAAAACAAATCCAGAAGAAGTCAGGATTCCCAAAGTCCTGGCACCAAACTTGGCATTTCTCATTTCTGTGGGAATGGGATGTGGAGTGGGCAAAAGTTTGTGTCTACGTGTTTCTGAGAGGCAGCATCCCATTTCAATGGCCAGCTGCAGCAACTGAAATCAGATTGTGGCCTCTGGAACCTGGTGGGAGCAGGTTAGACCAGAGTGAAGCAGATTCACAGTACATTTCCTTTGTAGAGACACAGCACTGCTTTGGAGAGCTGCAGTAACCCTGCAGGTATGGACACAGAACAATTTGGAAATGGGAGTCAGGAATCATCTGGGGAGGTCTCAGCTGTCCTTTGAAGGTGACCATCAGGAATTCATTTTGCTGGGGGTGGGGGGGGGGGGGGGGGGGTGGGGGGTGAGGTTCAAGTGTCCCTGTTAAGATTGTTAACTGTGAAAGTGTGCCTGGACTGAATGACTCATTTATGAAAATATTATTGAATGAAAATATTTGTTGGTATAAGTGATGAAGCACTTAAGTGAAAGTGTTTGTATACACAAGGGATTAGTTGAAGCAATTTTACTACATTGGCTGATTTTTCCATCAATGAGAATGTGCTTCTTTCAAAAGTGACATTGTCAAGAGACTGACAATGTTATATTCTGTCAGTGTGCCTCCTGAGCTATACCAATGTTGGACAATAAGTGGGTTGGCATGGAGATGGAAGGGCAAAGGGGGGCATTTTATACTTTAATCTTTATTGTTAAACTTTGAACACAGTTCTGGAGCTCTGAGTCAGGATTTCCCCCAGCCTACCTCAGGAAGTGGCAGCCTCTTACTCTCTCCTTCGGTCGTCTGCTGCGTCTAAGCTCCTCCCTTCCTCCCACCCACACCATCCGAGAATAAAAGTCAGAAGTACCACAGCTTTTTTTAAAAGTCGCATTCGTAAAGATGGAATTTCTTCTGACATTTTGCACTGACAGGGTTTCATTGTCTCCTGCTTTGCATCTTTAACTCAGCACTTTAAATAAATTAGAAATATTGATGAAGGACCAGGCCCATTGGACAGGAAGACATCATGGCTAAAAGGGAGAGGAGATCTGGTGAAATGGGGATAGATCCCATTCACAGCCGAGGAGGGACTGGGCTTGGGATTTGAGCATTTGAAGTTTTATGTTCTCCAAGTACAACCTTCTCCACTTTGATAATGAGGCCTGAACTGCACAAAGAAGCAGCTATTAATTGTTTGGAAGCTGGGTTGAATGAACAGAAAGAAGGCTTCAGTTTGTGCTCCTGAGGAAGAATGTTAAATGCTCAGAGAAGCATTAATGTCATTAAAATGAGAATGCAAGACAATGGAAGAATTATGAAGTTCAAAGTCTACAGATAAACTTTGTGAATTCTCTTCCTGTCAGTCATTCTCTTTCCTGTCAAAGTCACAATGCTCTCAATGAGCAAAGTGAATCGATTGTGTTTTACACAGTGTCCTTCAATCAGTCTGAAACCACAAACCGTGAGATCTCCTATGAAAGCCCAGGTCAGATCTGATTTCTAAAAATCTACATGTCTCAGCACCCATTCTGCTACTGAATAGTGATAGCAAACCCAGATTAGGAGCTCACTACTGGAGAACTGAGAGGAACCAAACATTAGTAAGACACATGATAGTGTTTGGAACCAGGTTTTACTTCCTATGCAGATCCAGTTCTGGTGCATGAGGTTTCGCTCAGAAGCATGGAGCCATCAGAGAACAGTTTATGAACCATGAGCTTATTGATAACTGTATAATCAGTTCATCTCACTCCACATTAGGGTTCAGATCAGACGAATGACGTCCTGGACATATTCTCAACATATTAATGTGAGGCTCAACAATCATTCTGGGAACCCATTCAATTTTCTTTTCACCCCAACCAACCTTTCAAGACATTGACCCTCAATGAAGTCTACAACCTGCCTAACAATGCTCAGCAAATTGATAATGTTGTTTTATTATATTCTGAGATTGTCATATATTGTCTAATTGCTAGATTGCGAATGCAATCAATGGTTAAAAGCTGTTGCAGCAGTGGATTCAGAAAGATAGAAGCACAAATATTTAAACTCCACAGCACAAAGTCTGCTTTGTTAATTCTTTAACAGGTCTCTTTACTGTTCCTGGGTCTGGCCAGACTGGCTGTTTTTACCTCTTATAATCAGGTCCAGTCAATGGGCTGTGAAAGAGGTCATATCTGCTGCCCCTCTACCTCGATTATGTTCTTGTCCATGTGTCATTGGAGAGGGTGCACTCGATGTCTACCAATGCTGTTGATGCCTCAGTAGAGAAGTGAGCACTGTAGGGAATACTGCACGTTATTTCCCCCCGATTCTATTTTGATTTAGACCCTTCCCTTTCCCTTCCCTTTCTTCATAGAACATAGAACAATACAGCACAGAACAGGCCTTTCGGCCCACGATGTTGTGCCGAACATTTGTCCTAGCTTAAGCACCCATCCATGTACCGCTTAAAGGTCGCCAATGATTCTGACTCTGCCACTCCCACAGGCAGCGCATTCCATGCCCCCACCACTCTCTGGGTAAAGAACCTACCCCTGACATCCC
>NC_057730.1:37726304-37849381 GCF_004010195.1 Chiloscyllium plagiosum
GCAAGACCTCCCCTTCACAAATCCGTGCTGGCTGTCCCTAATTAAGCAGTGTCTTTCCAGTACTCATAAATCCTATCCCTCAGTACCCTTTCCATTACTTTGCCTACCACCGAAGTAAGACTAACTGGCCTGTAATTCCCGGGGTTATCCCTATTCCCTTTTTTGAACAGGGGCACAACATTCGCCACTCTCCAGTCCTCTGGTACCATCCCCGTTGACAGTGAAGACGAAAAGATCATTGCCAATGGTTCTGCAATTTCCTCTCTTGCTTCCCACATAATCCTAGGATATATCCCGTCAGGCGCAGGGGACTTGTCTATCCTCAAGTTGTTCAAAATGTCCAACACATCTTCCTTCTTAACAAGTATACCCTGCCTCACTTTTGATGGTTGGCATTGTCCATAATTGGCAATCAGGTGTTTTACTGGTGACAGTTGATAGTCAGAAATATTTTTTAAAAAGGTTATGATGGTGGGAAAGTCATTGTGTATCTGTGTGTGTGTGTGTGCGTGTGTGGTAAAAACATAGAAGAAAAGGTCTCTTTAAAATGGTCACACAACACAGCTTGCATTAATGCAGCACCTTTAACATTACAAAAGATCCCAAATCTCTGTTGACAGACACTGACTATGGGGAAGCAGGTAACATCAGGAAAACACAGGAGTACACACACACAGATCTGCACACAGACATCTGCACACACATTTGTGTACATACACTCAAGCATTCATACATATACACACATCTGCACACACATATACACATTGAAACATCTACGCACAGAAACGTGTACACATGCATCTGCAGACACTAGTCCAGGTACATATGGACGTACACATATCCAGATTTGCAAACAAAAACATCTACGCCCAGATGTCTGGATACACACATCCACAACCGTATCTGCCGACATATACTTTCACATGCATTCATCTACACATACATCCATGATTACGTAGAGCCACACACAATTATCTGTGCACATTGACCTGCAGGTGTGCACACACATTCATGTACACAACATGTACAATAAAGCCGCACACTCACCCATCCAAGAATGCACACACTGCACCCCCACACCCAACCCCTCACACACACTATACACAAACACCCACACACACAAACGCACATGTGCAAACATATCTCCCATGTGTACACAAACATGTCCATGTACATGTGCACAACGTGCCAAGCTGCTTTTCTGCATTCGAGAGACTCAATGCCAAATGTTGTTTGACCATTTAAACATAGGAGGCATCACAAGACAGTCCGACCCACCTTCTCCCTATTGGACCAATTCACAAATGCTTTCCAGCAGAGGTCAGTGGATAGCAATGAATATTGTTGTCTTTACTCACTTGGGGAGCTGAAAATGTCCCTTTTAATTAAAATAAAAATGAACAGAATGTATTTGATCTAAATCAGGCAACATCACAGCACAAGCCTTCTACAAAGGCAATGATACCGAATCTCATTATTCACTACCACAACCCCTGCCTGTCCTTATTCTGTCTGCAGATGAACTTGGCTGGTTCTTTAATTCATTTCTATCTTTTCCCTGGGGGCTGACTGAGAGAGAGAAAGAAAAAGGGAGAGCGAGAAAGAAAGAGGGAGAGGGGAGCCAAAGACAATTACAGTTAGGAGGGGGAATCTGCCCTCGGTATAACAGAACATTGCAAAAGTACTAATAAAGATGGTAATTGCTAAAAGTTGATATTACACAGAGATTTGGCAGGGAGATGTCTGAGAAGACAGTACTTGTGTGGAATAAAACTCCCGCTGGCAGACCCTGGTTCAAATCCAGATTCTTCAGCACAGCAGGTCCCAGTTTATTCACTTGCTGTTTTTATTAAAATATGTGAATGATCGGCAATACGTGTGCTGTGTTTTAGGTAAGCATGTGTTAAGCATGCACTAAGCATGCACTAAGCATGTGTCAATTGAGCGCAGAGTGCGCGGCAAGTGTGCAGTCAGTTTCATCCCAATGATCCCAAGATTATCCGTGGCAGGGGGAACAACAGTTGGCATCTGTACGAGCAGCAGGCAAAAAACAAGACCTGGCTTCTTAGCTGCTGCCAGCTGTCTGTTTTATGTGCCTTTTGTGCCATAGCCGTATCCCGCTGACTTCCTTTGCCATGACCAATTGCCCGTGATGGGGAAGGGAGGGCCTGGTTCCATTCAGTCTGTCAGCTTTGCCTGTTTGGTCAGGCTTATTGATATTTCCCAGCTGCCAGCTGTTTTAATATGGCTCCTGCCTCAAAGCGTTAACTGGAGAGGGAATCCCACTCAGCAATAACACGTGAAATGAAGAAATTCTGCCGAGGATGCAGCCTGTAAAACATAGAGGAAGTCACTTGATGCACTGCTACGTGGTTAGCTAGCAAAGAGAATGAGGAAGGTCATTTAAAATCAACACCAAGTTTTTGTGTTCACCAATTTAAAAAAGGAACAGACTAATATTTCTGTTGCTCTCTTTTACTCAGTATTTATGTTATTATCTGTTATAGCTAGGTCGGCTAGCATAATCAGAGACTCATAGAAATTTACAGCACAGAAGGAGGATATTCAGCCCATCACATCTGTGCTAGTCACCTAAGATCTGACCACACTCATCCCATTTCCCACCTTTTGGCAGATATCCCTGGAGGCTATGGAAATGCAGCGAATATCTAAGAACTGCTGAAATGTGATGAGAATTTCTGATTCAACCACCCTTTCAGGCAATGAGTTCCATACTTCCACTACCCCCTAGGTAAAAAAAAAATCTCCTCAACTTTTCTTTTAACTTTCAAACTCTCACATTAAATCTATGTATTTCCTATCCACACTATCTATGCCCCTCATAGTCTTACATACTTCCATCAGGTCCTCTCAAAACCATCCCTTTTCAAAGGAAAACAAATCCAACCTCTTCACATTGTTCAGACAACATCCTAGTGAATGAGGCATCAAGCAAACAGCAGAGAAGGGCTTTGATCCATTGACCTCTGGGTTATGGGCCCAGTGTGCAGCCACTGCACCACCCTGCTACAGCTTATCACCAGCATCTGCAGTCCTCACTTTCACCTAGCATCCTGGTGAATTTCCTCTGCACCTTCTCTCGTGCAATCAAGTACTTCCAAGAGTGCAGTTAGCAGAATTACACACCGTTTTCCACTTGTGGCTTAACCAGCGTTTTAAACAGTTTCAGCATTACACTCCTGCTCTTGTATTCTGTGTGTTGTCTGACAAAGGCAAGTATTCTATAATCCATCTTAACCACCTTGTCTATTTGCCCTGCTACCTTCAGGGATCTGCAGAACTGCACACCAAAGTGCCATTGATCTTCAGTAATATCCAGGATGATCATAGCGTGATCCCCCAGCCTTATTAGCCCTCTCCAAACACATTACCTGACACTTTTCTGGGTGACTCTTCTTTGCCATTGCTCTGCTCATCTAAGCAGTCTGGTGATATCCTCCTGCAGTTTATGGCTATCCTCGTCAGTGTTTACCACCCTGCCAAGTTTCGATGCACACGTGTGCTTCTTGATGATAGCTGCTACATTTAAATGCAAGTCATTATCGTCCACCACAAACAGAAGTGCCCCGGCCCTGAGGCCTGCACAATCCCACTGGAAACAGATTTCCAGTCACTGAAACATCCCTTTATTGTCATCCTCTGCTTCCTGCCTCTCAGCCAATTTCGGATGTAATGTGTCACTTTGCCTTGGATCCCAGTGGCTCTTACTTACTTGGCCAATCTTTCATGAGGTTCCTTATTAAAAACCTTATTTAAGGTCCATGTAAGACTCATCAGGTGCACTACCTTCATTAACACTCCTGGTTATCTCCCGAAAAACCTGATCAAATTTATCAAACATGACTTTCCTTTAACAAATCCATGCGGACTGTTGTGATTGTAAATGAGGTCAGTCAAGTGGACCTCACAGAATACAAGTTCCCTGACTGGGGCTGTTAACCTGGTCCAATCAGGGAGCCCTGGCTGACAGATATAAACAGGAGTGTCACACACACCATGGGTGCTGGGGAAAAAATTAGCACTACCGTACTTAAGTGGTAGTGTGGGGGTTAATATAAAAAAATACAGAGTGTTGGAAAAAATAAGCACTACCGCACTTAGGTGGTAGTGTGGGGGTTAAAAACAAAAAAAAACAGGAGTGTCAGGGGTTCTGTTCACTCAGAAAGCTGGCACTGAGGGAGCCAGACCAGTGTCAAGTACTATACACATGTAAATTAAGTGTGGCTTGGTGATGGCATACCAGCCTCTGTGGAGTTATTTCACAGATTATCCCTTGATAATATGTGTCCCTCCAAATGCAGACATATTTTGTCCATCAGAGTTATTTCTAATAACTTCCCCACCAGTGGGGTTAGGCTGACAGGCTTGTGACCTCCTGAACTATCATTTTTTTTAACAATGGGAAAGATAGTCTGTGAAAAGAAGAATAACCAGAATCAAGGAGCAAAGGGGCTTGGAGTTACTACTCTCATAACCACAAGCCATTCCAAAGCACTTTGCAACTCATAAAATATTATTGAATTGTTGACACCATTATAATGAGAGGGAATAAGATAATTATTTTAGGCATTGATTGAGGGGTAAATATTGGACAAACCCACATTGTTCTCCTTTGAATTACTTCGTGGGCTTCTTCAAGCCCATTTGACAGGGAAAACTGGGGCATCAGTGTCACATCTTACCTGAAAAATGGCATCTCTGGCAATGCAGCACAACCTCTGTAGGTGCTTAAATTTCTGGAAGAGAAAGCTGGTCTGGGATTCTGCACCCTGCTGTACAAATTTAAATCTGATTCTATTAGCTGTATGGCAACTCCAGAACTATCAAACGCACCATTTCAAAATGATTTTGCACAACCCTCCGGGGAGGGAGCTGGACAGGAGGAAGCTATTAATCTGTTCTGTGGGCAAATATTAGGAAAAGGCTAATTACAGAAAGCAGATTGGAGCCTGTGATTATAAATGGAGCTTCAGCATTAATTGTTAATACATTTCTGAATGTATATAAAAGATGACTGCCACTGTTTAAAAGGCTCGCTTTAGCTGCCATACAGGCAAGAGGTCAGACACAAGTCTTGAAGCAGACTTTGGAGTTTGTTCAATTAGATGGGATCCTGCACTAAACAAAGGTCTTTAAACACAATCAAAAACCCAAACTCTCTTTGCCAGAACCTAGTTTCTGGACAAAGTCTTCCCGGAAACGTGGAAATGGATTCAGCACTGTCTGAGGGCCAATACCAGCACATCACAATGGATGCCCAATATATATCTGAGGTTTATGATGTTTTAAAATGTTCCAATAACAAAAATGCAGCAGTATTCAGTAAAGCAATTGGCCAAGTACTGAGGAAAGACAAGACTATAACCATAGGACAAACGCAGAGAATGCTGGAGAAACTCTGCAGGTCTGGCAGCATCTGTGAAGAGAGGAAAAGCTGATTAACATAGGACACAAGGCAAAGTGGAACACAGGATTCAAAATTGGCTGACAGGCATGCAACTGGGGGTAGTTATAAAGGGATGTTTCTGTGCCTGGAAGTCTGTTTGCAGTGATGCTCTGTAGGCTTCAGTGCTGGCAACTATGCTGTGTGAGGTGTACATGAATGTCTAGGGGCGGATAAGATCACCCCAAAGTTTCCGCATCAATTTGGCCTGGTGGAAACAGCAGCTTATCCCTAACCTCCTTGTTTCATGAAATTGCTACTTTTGTACATGAGTTAATTAGTAAACTCGCCACGTAAACTTAATCTGATAGACCAGTTTACATAACTTTTTGATGAGGGCAGTTATGTTCTTCCAGTGCCATCTAACTAACCTCTCTGGTCCAGAAAGGTAACCGTTCAAATTATGGAATCTCATTCCTGAAGGTAGATAATTGTTCTTAATTATTTAAAAAGAAACCAAATACCTAGATTTTATTTTTTCTTTTGTTACTGTTTATTTGTTCTTTCTCAAATTATCCAACCTTATTTTCCCTCATTATTTTTCTTGTTGAACCTGGTTTGACTCAAATTCACCCTATTTTCTTATTTGTTATTTCTCTCTCTCATTGTTTATGTTCAATTTTGCAGGTTAAATAGACAGATGCATACTCACTAATATCTCTGATGCCCTGTAATCACTTTGAATGTCCAGAAACCTATAGGGTGAAATATTTTCAAGCAGAAGAGTGAGCAAAAAAGACTGACAAATGGGACAAGATGTCCCATTTCAGCCTGATCTGGGTCATTACGTTGTGTCAGAGAAAACAAAGCTCAGAGAAAACCTCTCAAGCCTGTGGCATCAAGGTAATGCTTGTCAACAGTAATACTTGTTCAGCAATCCGTGTAAACAGAGGACTATTTGATTGTACCATCTACAGAGTGCATACTTTCCGTCCTTACTGTCAGAAACAAGTGAGAGAATCTATCCTTAAATCCAGTCACCATGGCCTGACTGACCACATTTATAAGGGGGAGCTAGGCAAGGTTACACCTGAAATGTCAACTTAGCACTCCTCTCCACAAATGTTAGCTGTGTTTCTGAATAATTTCTAAGTTGAAGAAATAATATGGCGAGGTCAGTGGGGAAACCAACTTTACCTGACCACCTTGTTCATGATAGCAGACACCTGCAAAGCTGCACAGGGGTAATAAAAAACAAAGGAGGGCATGGACAATAAAGGTAGAGAGGTGATGAACTCCACTTGTATAGCAACAGGGCAGTAAGGACAGTTAAATGACTGAGATCTGCCTATGTACAATTCCCAAGCACAATCCATTATTATTTAAGTTAATTTGATCACAGTACTGCAGCAGCAGCTCCTACGAGGTTAACACATCTCTCAAGGTACTTTTTAATAAGAGAAAGATATGACAGTGGCTGCAGAGCTGACAGTACAACAGAGTTTCACTCAGTGGTCTCCACTGAGCATTCATATTGAAGATCTCTGTCTGCTGGAGTTGCCAACTCTGGTCGGACACATCACTGAGGTTTCATCACACTATCCATGCTCTTTAACCATTGGTCACATTGTCACTTGGCCAATTAGAAAGCAGGAAAATTCCTTATAACTGCTATTTGATGATTCGTGGCTTTCAATCCAACAGAATTTTTTCCTATGTCCAATATTTTTGCAACTAATAAACAGTAACTTTCAAAGGAAATTAAACAGAAGCATGTTTTCTAATCCACTAATGATTTTTCTCCCAGATGTCGATAGCAGCAGTGTTGTGGAAGTTAGATCTTATGGGCACTCTTTGAGGAAGAGTAACCATTTTGTGTGGAATTTTTCTTCCAACTCGGGAGGTATGATGTTGATCTAAAGACAGGAATATTGTGAACTGCATAATACAAAGATGATTCACTGTAAGGTACTTTGTAGATGAATTCACCCACAGTCTTGCGGTTTTATAATGAAAGAAAAGAGCTTGCATTCGTACAGTGCCTTTCACAACCTTAGGATGGCTCAAAGCACTTTACAGTCATTAATATCTTTAAACATAATCACTCTGGTTATGTAAGAAACATAATCAACATGTGCACAGGAAGCTCACACAAACAGCAATATGATCATAACCAGAAAATCTGCTTTTTAATGATGTTGGTTGAGGATTAATATTAGCCATGGCACCAGGGCAAAAATTCTTACATCTCTTCAAAACAGCACCACACGATCTTTTACACTCATTGAGAGCTAATGGGGCTTTGGTTTGCATTATTGAAAATAAACTCTGAGCACTTCAAGTTAGACTCCAGCTTGCAATTCACTCCCGAGTATCCATTTTATTCCATATGGAAACTATCAGAAGTCCTCAAATCAGATTCCAGTCTGCATTTCCTGGTATCCATTATTCTACACAGAGGCTGTCCATCGCCTTCAATTAGAATCCAGCCTGTAGCTCACTCCTGGGATATCCATTGTTGTTCTCCAGGATGCGTTGATTTTCTGACTGTGCAGCACTAACACAGTGCTTCTCCTGTCAGGAGCTCAAACTGGGAAACCATGCAGAGTGAGCCTTGAGTCCTCCATATGTGTTCCTGCCAACCAAGACCCTACACTGGGAACTTGCACTTGGAAAATCAGCCCAAACGTATAAGTGATTATAACTACTGGGTTAGATACAACCTGTAAATCTTCCCAGGCATCAACTCTTTTCTAATAATATAAATCACCTGAATCCCTCGATTAGACCAACCTGTAGTTCAATCACAGGTATCTGTTATTCTCAGTACAAACCACCAAAACCCTTCAATCAGCTTCTAGCCTATAACTGACTCCTGGGTATCAGCTAGTCTATATATAAACCATCTAAGCACCTCACTACAATTCCAGATTGGAACTCACTCCTGAGCATTATCTGTTCTATATATAAACCACCCAGCACACACTTTGATTAATCTTCAGCTTTCAACTGATACATGGGCATCCATTATTCTATATGAATAAATATATATGTAAACCCACTCGATAGTTTAGATTCCAACCTTTAAATGCTCCAACTATCTATAATTGAGCTTTGGACCAAAGTTTTAACTTTGTTTTAAAGAATATGATTTGTCTGGGAGGAGGCTTCGATTTGCTGTAGCTCTGGATTATTTATTTTCTGGCTGTTTAAGTGCAGACACAGGCTTGGCTGTAATGTGATGCCACATGAGGCTTCTCCGAATGATGGGCCCTCTCGCTTGCTATTTGTTTTCACTTTTTCTCTGAGACTGTTTGTTGGTGTCGTTCACGAGAAGGTGAGAAGGTTGCTAGTCTCCGATTCTCATGAACCTGGCTGACCTGTCGCGATTCGGATTGTGACGGTAGGTTTGGGCGCAGGGAAGGGGGGGGGGGGGAGGTGGGAGTTGGCGTGAGGTGGGGGTGGGGTGGTGGTGTTGCTGGGCTGGAAAGTGATTCCCAGACTGTCTTCGGCCTCTCGGATTGACTGATGATGTTGAGAAGCCGTTCAAACAGCCAGACACAAGTGTCGTCCAGATGCTCGGCTTTGCTTTCTGCCCACCCTGGTGTCACAGCTTGTGAGCCCATTCTGATAAAGGCTATTTTTTTTTAGTAGTTACGGTGGACAGTGTTTACTGCACTGGGCGCCTGATCACTACCGGGGGACACATTGGGCACATCTGGATGCACTTGGGAGGATCAGGGCTTGACTGTGATGCCCCTGTAGTGGAAGGGCCAGCCAACTGGCTGACACAGCTGTGGATAACCACTTCAGTAAGACACTTGAAAGGAATGAGTAAGCTGTTGTTTCAATTTTCTGTGGTACAGAGTTTACAATTTATAAAATCATGAGAGGCATGGATAGGGTAAATAGACAAGGTCTTTCCCATGGGGTGGGGGAGTCTAGAACTAGAGGGCATAGGTTTAGAGTGAGAGGGGAAAGATTTAAAAGCGACCTAAGTGGCCACTTTTTTTACGCAGAAAGTGATGTGTGTATGGAATGAGCTGCCAGAAAAAAGTGGTGGAGGCTGGTGCAACTACAACAGTTAAAAGGATAGATATATGAATAGGAATGGTTTAGAGGGATATGGGCCAAGTGCTGGCAAATGGGACTAGATTAATTTAGGATATCTGGTCAGCATGGACAAATTGGACCGGAGGATCTGTTTCCATGCTGTACAGCTCTGTGACTCTATTACTCAGCTCTGAGCCAGAGGATAGTGAGCTCAAATGCCACTCCGAAAATGTGAGCACAAGAGGGCACCTAGGCTGATAGTCTGACTGCAACATCTGAGGGAGTGCTGCCCTGAGGGAGGTGCATCTTTCAGATCAGATGTTAAACTGAGGGCCTTCCAGGTGGATGTAAAAAAATCCCATGCTATTGTTTTGAAGAACTGCAGGGGAGTTCTCCTCAGTACTCCTACCAATACCGACTCCTAAACACAGCATTACAGGGGAGGATCTGTTCCTTGCTGTTTGTGGGAGCTTGCTGTGCACAAATTGACTGTCACATTTCCTGAGGTACAACACTGATTATGCAGCAACTTTCCTTCATTGGCTGCAGAGTATTAAGGGAGCCCAGAGTGATGAAGGGTCCTATATAAATACAATTTTTTTTATCAGACAGTCCAGCATTTTATGGGGATTGAAGACTTTGAATCTGTTCAGCCCAGATCTCTCCATGGTATCTGTACCTTGCCAGTTCTGGCCTCTTGTACATTCTGATTTTAATGGTTCCACTGTTGGTAAGTGTATCTTGGAACTTACTCCTTATCCCTGAAAACACTCCATCAAACTTATCTCTTCAGCTATGTTTTTGAGTTACTTATATTACTTCCATGTTTTGGTTTCAGGACAGCGGAGCATGTGCAAGGGTATTCAGGCCATCGCCAACCACAGAACAGTATCGCCTGCTTGTGCTGGTGATGCCTATCCCCCGGGTGAGTTGAACAGCTTCTATGCACGGTTTGAGGCATGAAATGACATGGCAGCGAGGAAGTCCACCACCCACCCACAATGACCAGGTGCTGTGTCTTACCCCAGCCGATGAGAGGAGAACCCTATGCAGAGTCAACCCACCTAAGGCTGCTGGACCAGATAACATCCCTGGCAGAGTGCTCAGAGGATGCTCTGATGTGCTGGCGGATGTTCTAATGGACATCTTTAACATCTCCCTGAGCTGCACCAAAGCTCCAACATGCTTTAAGGCTGCTACCTTCATCCCCGTGCCGAAGAGGTCTTCAGTGTCCTGCCTCAACAACTACCTCCCCATTGCGTTAACAACCATCTTCATCAAGGTTTTCACAAGGCTCATGATAAGGCATATTAAGACCCTGCTGTCCCCCTCACTGGACACTCTGCAGTTCGTGTATCATCCCAACCACTCGACAGACGATGCTATCTCCACCAGCCTCCATCTGATTGGAAAACTAAGTCTGCTGGGTTTGAATACCTCCCTCTGAAACTGGATCCTGGACTTCCTGACTGGGAGGCCTCAGTCAGTCCGGATTGGGAACAGCATCTCCAACACCATCACACTGAGCATGGGGACTCCCCAGAGATAAGTGCTCAGTCCACTGCTGTTCACCCTGCTGACATACGACGATGCAGCAATGCACAGCGTGAATCATATTATTATGTTCGCTGATATCTCGAAGATAATGGGTCTCATTCGTAGGAACGACGAGTCAGCATGCAGAGAAGTGGTGCAGCAGCTAACAGACTGGTGCAGAGCCAACAACCTGTCTCTGAAAGTGGACAAAACGAAAGAGATAGTTGTTGACTTCAGGAGGGCTGGCCATCAGCTCCCCCGTGGAGATCGTGAAGAGCACCAAATGTCTTGGTTTACACCTCACGGAGAATCTCACCTGGACCCTCATCACCAGCTCCATAGCCAAGAAAGCCCAGCAGTGTCTCTACTTTCTGCGCAGGTTGAGGAAAGCCCACCTCCCATTCCCCCATCCTCATCACATTCTACAGAGGGTTCATTGAGAGTACCCGAGTGGCTGCATCACTGCCTGGTTCGGGAACTGCACCAGCTCAGATTGTAAGACCATACAACGGATAGTGAGGACAGCTGAGAAGATCATCGGAGTCTCTCTTCCCTCCATTTCAGACATTTACTCCACACACTGCATCTGAAAGGCTAAGAGTACTGTGGAAGACCCCACACATCCTTCAATCAAACTCTTCTCCCCCCTACTATCTGACAGAAGATACCGGAGCATTCAGTCTCTCACGGCCAGACTGTGCCATTGTTTCTTCCTCCAAGCTACCAGGCTCCTTAACACAATATGATCAGACTCTATTTCATTTGTACTTTTCAGATGACTTTTTGAATTGCTGCTAAAACAATGTTTTATCAATAATCATACATTGTTACATTGTAATTTGTCCACCACTGTGCCTATTGTCTTATCTTGTCAGGAATTACTGTGCTGTCTTGCATGTTTTGCACTTTTCTATGCACTTTACATTGCCCTGTGTACTCTCACGTTCATATTGCACCTGGGTCCTGGCGGAACACTGTCTCGTTTTTATTGTACCAGCTGGATATGGTAAAAACAACAAATAAAGTTACTCTACTCTACTATCGCCTCATGTGGCTCAGTGACAATTTTATTATCTGATAATCACTCCTGTAATGTGCTTTGCAACATCATTGACTACATCTTAAGGTGCTATGTAAATGTAAGTTAGGTGACTTACACTGGATGAATTTACCCAGTCAGGTCCCTGGGGAGGTACTCTCGGCTCAATGGACGGAGACATAACCAGAGATGAAGTTAGTTTTAACCTACAGGCATCAACCCAGCAAGTAGCAAGACAATAGGAACAGAGGTAGGCTGTTCAGCCCATACAGCCTGTTCTATCATTCATCTCCAATCATCTACCTCAGTTCCACTTTCTTACACAATCCCCTTTTCTCTCAGTCTGTTAGTGAGTTTTTTTGCACAGTTTTATAGCTCAGGTTGATGATCTGCATGTAGGTTTGCTCGCTGAGCTGGAAGGTTCATTTCCAGACGTTTCGTCACCCTACTAGTTAACATCTGGCTTTTGCCTGAGGCCCATTGAAGAAACATCTGAAAATGAACCTTCCAGCTCAGCGAGCAAACCTACATTCATTCTGTTTATCTCCAGAAATCTACTGATTTCTGTCTTGTACCTGCTCAATGACTGAGCTGTTCCATGGTTGAAAATTCTGAAGGGTGACCTCCTTCTGAGTGAATATCGCCCTTATCTCAGTCTTCAACGGCTTACACCTACTTTTGAGATTTTGACCCCTGCTTTCAGACTTGTCAGCCAAACATGTTATCCACATCCACTCTGTAAGGACTTTGTAAGTTCCAACCAAGTTACCCAACCTTTTTCAAAACTCTAGAGAATACACACCCAGTTTCCTCAATTTCTCCTTAAATGCTGATTCTACAATGTGAGGGACAAACCTGGTGAAGCTCTGTAGTACTCCCTTAATGGGAAGTATAGATATTTTTTTGAGTTTTTTTATTTCAAAAATATACTTTATTCATTAAATATATATACATCCATAGTCAGTAAAGCAGTTCGGTTCTGTACAATAGTATACTAAGAAAACAAACAACATTGGAGTTTGTCTATATCCAGCAAACAAACCAAAGGCACTCTGACTTGTACAAGGTTATATATACATGTATTTGAAGTACTCAAAGACTCCGATACTTGAATGGACCTCCATTTAATTTAGAAAGATGTTAGATGGTGGTCTTTCCCCACTGTGCCTTTGCAGCGTCTGCGCCAGGCTTTAGTGCGTTCCTCAGCAGATAATCCTCGACCTTGGAATGTGCCAGTCTGCAACACTCGGTCAGAGTCAATACCTTGCTCTGGAAGACCAACAAGTTTCAGTCAGACCAAAGAGCATCCTTCACTGAGTTGATGGTCCTCCAAGTGTTTATCTCGGAGCATGTCATGGGAAACCACTGATGTTATAAAACATTTCTGGAGCAGGTAAGACTTTAACTCAGACCTGCTAGTTTGGAGGTAGGGACACTACCACACTCTTACCTTTCCTTAGATAAGGTGACTAACACCATAGCTGAGAGTGTGGCGCTGGAAAAACACAGCAGGTCAGGCAGCATCTGACAAGCAGGAAAATTAACTTTATGGGCAAAAACCCTTCAGCTATACACAACAATTGCAGCTACTCCTGTACTCAAAATGACCAGCTTTCCAAAAGCAAACACTGAAAGAACAGCTATAAAGATATTTCTGGATGATGAGCACTCAGATAGTCGTCAGGAAGCAATCAATGCCTTCAAAGGAAACACAGACTAGCCAGCTTAAAATCCCAATCACAGTTCCACGCATTTTTATACCCATAGAGACTCTGAGAGCTTTGGTGGGCGGCACGGTGGCACAGTGGTTAGCACTGCTGCCTCACAGCGCCAGAGACCCGGGTTCAATTCCCGCCTCAGGCGACTGACTGTGTGGAGTTTGCACGTTCTCCCCGTGTCTGCGTGGGTTTCCTCCGGGTGCTCCGGTTTCCTCCCACAGTCCAAAGATGTGCAGGTTAGGTGAATTGGCCATGCTAAATTGCCCGTAGTGTTAGGTAAGGGGTAAATGTAGGGGTATGGGTGGGCTGCGCTTCGGCGGGTCGGTGTGGACTTGTTGGGCCGAAGGGCCTGTTTCCACACTGTAAGTAATCTAATCTAATCATCGGGGTTTAAACCAGAAGAGAGTGAGATTTCCCTAACACTGATTCCCCAAAGTGACCCTCTACAACTGAAAAACAACATTTCACTCAGGATCACACCAGATCACATTGCATCACATTTGATGCTTTGTAATAGCACAAAACAGAAATTAGCAGACACTGAGGTTTTAATATCGACAGAATTAAAGATAGAGGTCGAGCTGGGAGCAATGGGTCCTGATTCATTGCCACTTCTGTGGGATCTCCCTCAAGCTGAACTGGGACTGGAGGAGGGGGTGGGGTGGGGTTTGTGGGTTAGTCCAAAGAAGATCACATCAAAAGGCCCTTTTGCCCCACAGCATGTATTTCACTAGCATAAAAACTTAGAAAACAAAAGCAGGAATGGGCCTTTCAGTTCCTCAAGCTCATTCTGCCATTCAACGTGACCCTTTCTAATGTCATACTCCAGCTCTCATCAGACCCCTTGACATACTTAACCTCTCAAATGTATTTAATTACTCTTTAAAATATATTCAGTGACTTCACCTATGCAGTAGAGAATTCTACAGGTTCACCACCCTCCAAATGAAGAAAGTGCTCCTCATCTCAGTCCCACACCACAGTTGGAGAGACTGTGGCCTCTTTCCTGTTGCCCTATTCCTCACACCCTCCCCATCCCTGGGTAAGGGAAACAGCATCCGTGCATCCAGTCCCATCTAGCACTGTCAGAATGAGAAACATCCCAATGAGATTCCCTCTCGTTCTTCTAAACTCCAACGAATACATGACCAGTCAACCTAATCTCTCCTTAAATGAGAAGGCTTCTATCCCAGGAATAAGTCAGGTAAACCTTCACTGCACTCCCTCCGCGGCAAGAATATCTTTCCTTAAGAAATGGGACCAAACCTGCACAGAAAACTCCAGAGATGGTCTCATCAAGGCCCTGTATGGATGGAATAAAACCTCCTTGTACTTAAACTGCCTCACAATGAAGGCCAACACACCACTTTCCTTCATGGCTTGCTTGCCATGATTGCTGTGCAAGGATACCCAGGTCCATTTTTTACATCAACATTTCCCAAACTGCTTTCATTAAAATAATATCGTGGCATTCTGTTTTTCCTACCAAAGTGGACATGTTTACATGTATCCACGTTATACTGCACTTGCCATGCATTTGCCCACTCATTAAACAGGTCTAACTCACCCTGAAGCTTCTTTATATCCTCCTCACTATTCACAGTGCCACTCATCTTGGTTCTCCCTGATCTATTCCACTAGATACACCCCCAAAAGACTCCAGTAGCTTTGTCAAAGACAATTTCTCTTTGATAATTCAATGCTAATTTTGTGTAAACCTGTTGATATTTTCGAAATATTCTGTTCTCACACCCTTTATTTTAGACTCCAGCTTTTCCTTACGGTGGATGTTCTGCTCATCGGGATGCAAGTCCTGGTTTTCTCTCTCCCACCTTTTTAAATAGTGAGGTTACACTAGCTACCTTCCAATCAGCCGGGACATTTCCCAAATTTACAGGATTTTGGAATCTCGACTATTTCCATAGCCACTTCTTTTAGTAATAAAACAAACATTGCTGTAGAATCTCAGTAAGTCTGGCAGCATCTTTGGCGAGAAAACTGACTAACCATTTCAAGTCCCTTAACATTCTTCAGAGTTGACAGTGACTAGGAAAAGGTGGTGTATATGCTGAAGACGGGGGTGGGAAGGAGTGGGAGATAGGAGATGGAGCCGAGAGAGTGTGAGAGAGAGAGAGAGAGAATGACAGTTAGACAGACAAAAGGATGGATGATAGTAGCCAGAGAGAATGAAAACCTTGATAATGGTACAAGGGATGTAGATTACCAGGCCTTGGGAATTTTCCTGCTATCAACCTCATTTATTTCTCCAGTAGCACTTTTTGTACCAATACTAATTTCTCGTTTTCTTCCAATGCCTCCTTCTAGTAGAGCCTTACTTTCTTAACATTTCTAGAAAGTTACTGTGCCTTCTTCTATGAAGACAGAACCACAGTAGTTATTAATTTCTGCTATTTCCTTGTTCTCCATTATCAATTCTCCCATTTCAGATTGTAAAGGGCTTACATTTGTCTGTACTGATCTTTTTCTTTTTATATGCTTATAAAAGCTCTTACAGAACATTTTTCATGCTCCTTGCAAGTTTATATCTCATATTCTGTTTTTTCTCCTGTTAATCAATCTCTTGGTTTTCCTGTGCTGAATTCTAAATTGCTCCCAGTCCTCAAACTTGCTACTTTTTCAAGGAACTTTATATGACTCCTCTTTGAATTTAATGGAGGCAGTGGTGTAGTGATACTGTCACTAGACTAGCAATTCAAATCTCAGGCCAATGTTCGGGAGACCAGGTTTTGAATCTATGAAATTTGGATTCAATACAACCTGGAATAAAAAGCTAGTCTAATGCCAACCATGAAACCACTGTCAATTGTTGGGGAAAAGCCCAACTAATTCATTACTGTCCTTACCTGGCCAAGCTTCCACATGACTCCAAACTCACAGAAATGCTGTTGATTCTTAACTGCCCTCTGGGCAATTAGGGGTGGACAGTAAAGGCTGCCCAGCCAGTGGTGCCACATTCTGTAAGAAAGGTTTTAAAAAAAACTATCCTTAATTTCTTTTGTCAGCCTTAGTTAAGCCACTTTTTCTAGTGTTCTTTCAGGCGAAAGGAATGTATAACTGTACAATGTATGCTTTTGTTCCTTAAATATTAACCATTGCCTCTCCTCTGTCTTGCCTATTAATGAAGTTATCCAGTCTATCGCAGCTTAACTCATCAAATGCCTCCAGTGTGGTAGCAATCCATTCAGTCCAACAGGCCGACTCTGACACTCTGGAAAACATCCCACCCAGACCCACGATGTCACTGTAACCCTACATTTCCCATGGCTCATCCACTTAGCCTGCACATGATGGGCAATTTAACCTGGCTAATCCGCCTAACCTGCACAGCTTTGGACTGTAGGAGGAAACTGGAGCACCCAGAGGAAACCCACTCAGACACGGGTGAACACAGCAAACTCCGCATAGACAGTTGTCCAAGAGTGGAATCGAACCCAGGTCCTGGCGCTGTGAGGCAGCAGCACTACCCACTGTGTCACTGTGCCAACTAACTCAGCCTTCATACCTTCATAGCTCCCTTTGAGTAGATTTACAACCTGAGTTTCAGATTGAACAATTTCAATTTCTATGCCAATGAAATATTTTATCATATTGTGGTCACTTTTACCCTCAAAGACCTCTCACAGCAAGGTTAATAATAAACCCCTTCTCATTACAGAAAATCAAATCCGCGATAGCCTGTTCTCTAATTGGTTCCTCAACATACTGGTCTAAGAAATCATCCTGTAGCTATTTCAGGAATTCATCTACCACAATATTATTGCTAATGTGGTTTGCCCAGTCCACAAGTAGATGAAAATCACCCAGGATCACGAATATTGGAGTATTTCCCAGCCATATTGCACACCTCCATAGTTGCCTGGGCAGTGCCCATCTTTGTGACCTGATACATCCAGACTCTCCGTTTGGGCATTTTGTCTCTACCAGAAAACATAGCTTCAGAACTCAGTACAAATCCCACATTAAAGCTTCAATTCAATTTATGACTCAAAATATAGCATCCAGAAGACAAGTAAACTCTGACTACAGAGGCCGAGACAGCAATCCTCACTCAGATCTTATTACAACTAAGAACTAGATAAGAATAATTATCACCTCATGGGATCTTAACCTGCCTCTCACAAAGCCTGACAGCTGTATTGTACATTGAGCAGAGAATTCAACAATCATCTGGGTTCAGCAGCAGAACAAAATGGAGTAAGACACAGGTAGAAAAGGACAGTGTCAACAATAATATGCATTTATATAGTGTCTTAATGTGGCAAAACTTTCTCAAACATTTGACAGGAACATTATCAGATGTAAATTGATGTCAAGATAATGAAGAAGAATTTAAAACAGATGACCAAAGGTTTAGTTAAAGACTTTGATTTTAAAGTGGGTGTTGAAGGAGGAGTGAGAGAAGCAAGAGAGGTTGAGGGAGTAATTCCACTGCCTCGGTCCCAGGAAGCTGGAGACATGGCTGACAGTGGATGGGACGTAAGATTGGGGATGCTTAAGATGCTGTAGCTGGAGCAGCCAGAGCAGAAATGCTCCAGGGGTGTAGGGCCAGACAAGGTCTACCGCTACCTAAGTGGATTTTCATTATCCAACCATTTATTCACTGAGTACGTAGTTGAACTGCAGTGTTACCTATGGATCCTAATGAAAAGTGAAGCACAATGGGACTGCATCAAATTAATAGATGGTAGTTGGGGCTAAGTGCACTCTCGAATGCTGACTGAGGAATAAATATTGTGCAGAGCACTCGGGAATGACTTCTCTGCTCTTCTTCAAAATAATGGCATGGGACCTCTTATGTCATCTTGAGAGGGCAGCTGATACCTTCACTTTGCAGCTGAAGGTTAGATATGGAATAGTGCAATATTTCCTCAGCATTGCACTGGTGTAGTAGTAATCCACTCAAGAACAGTTCCTATGCTCATTTCTCCACACCTCACGGTACTGTCCTTACTTCTTGAGTTTCTTGAAAGAATCTCCCATTTTTAACTTGAATGAGTAATAAGCCATAAAGGTAAAAACAATGACTGCAGATGCTGGAAACCAGATTCTAGATTAGAGTGGTGCTGGAAAAGCACAGCAGTTAAGGCAGCATCCAAGGAGCAGGAAAATTGACATTTCGGGCAAAAGCCCTTCATAAGCCATATGTCTAGGGGAAAAAAAACAGGTTCACAGAGGTTTTACTGTGCAGAAGGAAGTCATTCGGCTCATTTGTACCTGCACCAGCTCTTTGAATGAGCTGCATTACCTAATACCAATATCCTGCTTTCTCCCCATATCTTTGCATATTACTTTATTCAAATAATCACCCAATGAGTCATATAGTCATAGAATCTTAGAGATGTACAGCACAGAAACAGAGTTTATGAGAGTCCATGAATGCCTCAATTGAACCTACCTTCACATTATTTCAGGCAGTGGATTCCATACATCATCTACTCTGTTATTGGCCAGACCAAAATATGCTAAAAAGGTAGCCAAAACCTCAATTCTTCCTTATTTTAAAGGTAATTGTAAGGCGTTCTGTTCCAAATGCAATCCAATTGGTCGAACTACTCAAATTTAAGCAATACACGCTTTATTTTTAAACTTCAGTTAAAATATGGACAAAACACAAATAAAAGAAAAGAATTGGCTTAATTGTAAATCTATCAAAATGGTTAACAAAATAATATATATTAACTATTATTGATTAATTGTTCCAATATGGTAACATCCCACAAACACACCCTTGGCAAAGGCAAAGTCAGTAAAATATATTGTCTCACATGCAATTCTAGCAGCAGGAAGAGAACCCCAGCTTTAAGCTGTAACAAAGAGAGGAATAAGAGCTTCTATATCCAGCTTCAAGACCACAGCAACTGCTGAAAGCTAAAACTAACAATCCTGGTTCTGTAAGAGCTTGACCCCACCCATTCTGTCTGCTTCTATTGTTCCAACTTTAAAAAAACCCAAAGCCTCATAAGCTGTTTACTTTTATTGGCTTTGAGCATACCGCTTGGTACCTCTGTCTCAACTTTTCTTCATTAAAACGTCAGGACAAAATGCACCTCTTAAAGCCATAGTATCGTAACATTTCGCTTAGAAAGCCTTGGGCTTTTTTAAATTCAACCAGAATGGGTGTGGCCAGCTCTCACAGATTAGGATTTATGGGTTTTGGTTTTTTCAGTAACATCAGAAACTATTGTATCTATTATTCTGTTAAGTTTTCCAGTTGAGTTAAGTTACTCTATATTCGTCTTTCTTTGGTTGTGTTTTACTATAGTGTTTAAATACAGGGAAACCTCGATTATCCAAATACCAATTATCCAAAAATCGGATTATCCGAAGGAGATCTCGAGGTCCCACAGAAACATTACATCAAAGACGTGTGTCCAAACTGGTCATGACTTTTGTTTACAGTGATTAAAAGTGCTGCCGAGAACAGTCCTGGACTGATGGGAGCACAGGCACTGTCTCTAAATGACTGACCTCCCACTCTCTCTCTCTCTCTCTCTCCTCCCTGGAGTTCTACAGAGGGGTGTACTCTTAACCCCCTTCCTAAGATAATCTCTCCAACATTGTCGAGTGCAGGGTAAAGATAGAACCTGAGAAAAAGTTGCAATAAAAAAGGTATGTGTGTGTGTGCACACTATTTGGAGACTCACCCCCCAAAAGGCAGTAGCAGCAGCAGCAGCAGCAGTCTTGCTGTTGGTGTCCAGTCCTGCTGCCCCAGAGAGAGGGTGGGGGGGGGGTGCAGACAGGGGCGGGCGGGGTCTCGTGCGTGCTATGCTGCTGTTGCTCTCCTGAACCGGGAGCAGAGTTAATAGAAAACTCCAAGCCCCAGAGTAAAGGCACTGAATCGATTAACCGAATAATCAATTATCTGAACGAAATACTGCCCACCCATCTCATTCGAATAATCGAGGTTTCCTGTAAATAGTTTTGCTTAACATTGAGTAGTTTGACCAATTGCATTGCATCTTTACATTTGCCTTTAAAATTGAAAAAAATTAGGGGTCTCAGCTATCTTCTTAAAATATTTTCAGGTAATCTGGTCTGGTCCATAACATTTGCAAATCATTTCTGAACTCTCTCCATTGCATTCATATCTTTCCTATGATGTAGTGCTCACAACTGTACATAACCTCCAGCTGAGGTCAAACAAGTGTCTTGTACAAACTCAAAATCATGGGTAGTTTTCCTTTCCCTTCCCTGTGTGCGATGAAAGGAAGTACAAGTTCTCTTCCCTTGCTCTTCTGCAATTACCACTGAAACTTTGTTGGTTCTGCCATTGTTTCTGAACCTGAAGGCGGGACTTTTTCCCCAGTTTGTGTTGGGGAGACTCATAAAATAGAACACACAGCTACTCCCTAAGGAATGTCACTGGAGTGTCAGCCTTAATTTTTCTGTTCCAGATTCTAAGCCCCTAATCTTCTGGCTAGAGGGAAAGAGTCACAGTTGACAATTCATGAAGCAAGAGATTGTGATTACAAGTGTTCTTAAAAATAAATGCAACACGCTGGATATCAATAAGTATGTGAGCTCCAGTGGCATACAATTAGCCAAGTGAAATGCCATGTAACAAAAAGCTGAGACAAACCAGGTAAAATTAGCACAGAGACCAATGACTGCCATCATGATATAGCCACTGATTTATGTGTTAATCACTCATGTGGGTACTATCTGTGAGTGTGATTCAGTGAATTTAGACTTTCTTTAACCTAAGCTTTTAAAGCTTATGTCCATTGTTAATTGACTAAGTACTTAATGATTAGAGTGGTGCTGGAAAAGCACAGCAGTTCATCAGGAATATTCCTGACGAAGGGCTTTTGCCCAAAACGTCGATTTTCCTGCTCCTCGGATGCTGCCTGACCTGCTGTGCTTTTCCAGCACCATTCTAATCTAGAGTCTGGTTTCCAGCATCTGCAGTCCTTGTTTTTACCAAAGTACTTAATGATCATATGTAGAGAGGCATACGGTCATCGATAGGAGTTAATAAAAAATATATTTACAATGAGTAATAACTTCTTCAGACAGAGTGATAAATGCATCAAAAAAATCTCAAACACAAAAATAATAGTATTAAGATCAGCCAATGTACCTTATAGGATCTTGGGAAAAGGTTCACACTTTATGAGTTTGGTTTTTTTCTTGAAGGATGTGAGACTTTCAGCTTCATTGGAAGTAGAGTTGAGTATGGACCAGTGACCAAACTCTCCAAAGGAACATGAGACTTTGGAGCAGGAGTATTCACTCCTCTGTACCTGTTCCACCATGTGATAAGATCATGGCTTTTCTGCTTGCAGAGTTGGATCACAGAAGAAAGGAACCGATAGACCAAAGAAGACCAAGCTCTGTCTAGTTTTCCTTCAACCATCCTGACAGTTACACAACCCTTTCCTATTCAGATTTTCTCCCATTCTTACGTTTCTCTGTTTATTACTGAGACATGTCTTTGTGTTCCACTCGCCCCTGGCATGACATAAAAAAATGCAGTAGCCAATAACGAGCTCCCACAAGCAGCAATGTGACAATAACTGATCGTCTCTTTTAATGACATTGTTATGGAGATAAATGTTGGCCAAATTACCAGGGACAATTGCACAGCAAAGACATACTGATCACAGTCAGGCAACAGAAGATTGAGGAAGTTGACCATTTCCTCTATCTGGGAAGTAACATTGCCAAGGAGACTAATGTAGAAATCGAGGGCATGTAAGAATCAGCAAAGCGATATTGGTCTTCCAGAGCCTCCACAAAATTTATGCATCCAACAACATCAATACAGCCAGGAAACTGTGACGCTACATGTCCAGAGTAGTACCAACTGCAATCTTACAGTTCGACATGGAAGTGAATAGCAAAGATGTCACATAAGTCGGATGTCAATACCAACATTAGGTGACATGAAGTCCAGGGCATCATTTGATGAAACAGCTTCATCAACAAGGAAGTGCTACACAGGACAGGGCTGATGCACCTGGGGACATTATAATAGAGGAGAGACTGAGATTGGCAGGATACATATAGACACATACATACCAGAGGTATATTCAGCCAGCACAGCAGTTGAATGGACACTGTTAGATGGAAAAAGAAGATAGGGCTGGTCAGATAAAACTTGGCCAAGTATATTTAAAGAGCAGCTTCAAAAGCAGGACAGTAACTGGATGGGAGTGAAAGAGATTGCAACTGACCAAGGCCACTGGTAGACTCTTGCTGCCTACTGGCCAGTATGAGACCAGTGGAACAAGGTCTAAGCAAGTAAGATGGACCTGCACTGTTTTGAAATAATGGGCGAGGGATCACTTGCGATTGCGTGAAAGGCCAGATATTTTAACATTACATCTAAAGGATGGTACTTCTGACAGGGATTCACTCCCTCAGTACTGAACTTATCATTCCCCTGGATTATGGGCTCAAGGAGCATGAAGTGGGATGTTGAACCCACAACCTCCAGATGAAGAAGCTGGAGGGCTACCAACTGAGTTAAGCTGCCACTTTAATAAACCACTCATGTCAGAAGCCACTTAGCAGGCACATGACACTGTGCAATAGGCAATGCCTTCGCCATAAATCAACATTGCCTGATGTTTGATATCTAATTATTGATGAGACATCAGTCAACTGATAAGCAGGAAGTGTGTGTGTTAAATCATTCATTTACTGCTAATTAGTTCAGAACCGACACTGTGAAACTTAGGGCTTGGTCTATTTAAGCTCAAAATCACTGTCAGCCTCAACTCCTTCTTTGTTCAGAGTTCTCTAAAATCTTCACTCTGTGTCCGTCACATTAATACTTATAGGAGAAGAAGTATTTTATCTCTATATTGATGAATACGAAATATCTGGCAGATGTTTGCAGTAATGACTGCATTTCAGATCTACTTCTCTGGCTACAAAGTGCTTTGGATATCCTAAGGTCTTAAAAGGTGCTATATAAATGCAATATATTTATTTTAATCTGTAATGTTTTATTAGATTAGCAGTCTCAGGGAAGAGCCACAGCTCTAACTCAGAATACCATCCAAGATGGAAATTAGACTGCAGGAGAGAAAGTGGGAAAATGATGGTGAGTTTGGATTTAAAATCTTGGAGGTTACACAGGGAATGGGAAAATTATAGGGGGAGGTTATCTGTGCAGTGGGAAAACAGCTGGATATTGTGCACTGAAATACAACTTCAGCCATGGTTCGGTCACAACTCTATGTGAAGACACAAGATTGTGGCTTTAACTCCCACTCCAGAATTTTGAGCACTGGACTTAGACTGACCACTCTATTGCAGTGGTAAGGGAGTGCTGCATTGTTGATAAGTGCTGTTTTTCAATAAGATGTTTGAAAAGTAGGCCTGTCTACTTTCTGAAGTGGCCGATCCCATATGCCACTATTTCGAAGAAAATCAGGGAGTTCTTCCTTGCCAATATTTATCCCTCAACCAACATTACTAAAACAGATTGTCCAATCATTATCACATTTCTGTTTGGGGAATCTTGCTGTGTGTGTAGTGACAGTTCTGTTTCCAACATCACAAAAGCAACTACACTTCAAGATGTACTTTTTGGCTCCGGAGTGCATCAGGAGTCCTGGAGTCCCGTGGCTGTTAACGGTGCTACACAAATGCAAGTCTCTGCCTCCAGAGAGGAAGGTGAGTGTATAGGATGCCAGATTTTGCAGCCTGGAAAGAACATGAAAGGAATAATCCCATTTTAATGTTTTTGAGCACTTCATATTTGAGAGGTCTCAGGTCAATCCACTGCCCAACTCCAACCCTGGGATTTAATTAATGATGAGCTAAAGTCAAAGGAGAGATACTTCTTATCTTTAACATGTAACCCAGAATTCCTTAAAATGTCCACTTAAGTTAAAAGACCTGAATTTATAACAAGGCGTTCGCAACTTTGGAATGTTTCACTTCAATGAAATGTTGAAAAATATAAAATAATGTACGTGCAGCAAGACTAATGCCCAAGACATTTTTATGCTTAAAAACACAACTGAAATGGATTACATTTACATCAGGATTTCTGTAAATCATGGATAAAAACACTCTATTTGAAAATCTTTTGTCGCACAGCTTGTTGAATCATTCATTCAGCAACTCAATACAGAAACATCAGTATCCGAAATAGACACTTTATATAAAATGTTCAAAAATCTAAATGTGCTGTTGCCTCCAGGTTAAATGTGACAGTGGAGTGACTATATTTAGTGTTGCAGGGGATTAAGTGGCAGATAATTGGTGAGCATTTTATGCTTGAATCAGGAATTTATATTCCAGTAATGCTTGGATTACACAATGGGTACCTTGATGTTAGCTTGTTTCAGCTGGTAGCACTTTTGTCTGACTCAGGAAGGCCTCAGAATTGAATCTAACTCCCTGTGTGTAATCCAGGCTGACATTCCGCTGTAGCTCCTAGGACATGCTGCAATGTCAGAGATGCTATGCTCAGGATCAAATGTTAAACTGGTGTCTTCAATTGACCTCAATTTAATGCATAATCCAATTTTAGACTGGTCTGGTGTACGTTAAAACAGCAGGCACTTGGTATCGGAGTGCAATGATCCACTGTCATGTCAGCTACATAGTTTGAGGTGAGACATGATTTACCTCAGGACTTAGAGCCAATCATCTATTTCACAGCAAACACAAGACAGTTTATTCAGCAAACAGTCTGCTTTGAAAAAAAGCCTCTATACACAATAGCAAATGGTGCTCGTGACCAAAACTATTAAAGTCATCCACTAATGGTGAAATTATCTCTCCTTTAAAATGCAATGAGTGGAAGATAAAGCCAATAGCAATTAAGCTGGATAGTTTATAGACCTGACTGACAGCAGAAATTATCTAAACATCTCTATTTGAACTGAGAATAGAGGTGGCATGCATTGCAGCCATTGAATAAAAGCATTTGGGAAGTTGATATTGTTGCGTAAAGCAATGGTTCTGAAAGGGTTAATGTTGCAGACTACATTAAACTCCAACTGATCTGAAGATAACACGTTGCCTTGTATGGGGTAAGGCAAAATCTCAACTTGGATCTCACCAAGCGCAGATCTATATACTCGAGTCTCCTCAGTCTTAGTCCCAGTTGGATTTGGAGACGCCGGTGTTGGACAGGAGTGGACAAAGTTAAAAATCACACAACACCAGGTTATAGTCTGACAGGTTTATTTGGAAGCATTAGCTTCTGGAGCACTGCTCCTTCTTCAGGACAACCACCTGATGAAGGAGCAGTGCTCCGAAAGTTAGTGATCCCCAATTGGAAATTTGGATTCTGACTAGTCAGAAGTCAAACCACATCGTGATTTGTAGCAGTCAGTGCGCTGTGTTCTGAGAGTTAAATGCCCAGCAGCGCAGCCACACATGCTTTTGACACTTGCTTACTCTGTCAGAGTGGCTAAAATAAGCATGGGATTAGAACTGCAGCTGGCTAAGGGGTTAGGGTGTCAAGGTGGGGTGGTGAGAGCCAGGTAAGTGATGGAGGTCTTAGAGTAAGTTGGGTATGTGGCTGTGTTTTGAGGATGTTGGGACTGGCAGGAGAGAGTTAGAGCTAGGATAAGTATTGGCGATAGGTGGGGAGTTGTTGGGGCTAAGGAGGGGGATATTGTCAGGGCTGGCAAAGTGAGCGAGGGCAATGTCAGGACTGGCAGCAGGAGGGTAGTTTGGACCTCGGGGGCTCAAGCTAGTGGGCAAGGGGCTGTCTGAACTGGCAGAAAATCAGGCTGGAAGATGAGGGAGACATTGCAGCTGGCAGCGGGAGGGTGTGTCAGACTTTTGGGGGGGGTGGGGGTTCAAGCCAGCAGGCAAGGGCATGTTGGGGCCAGCATGGGATAAATCTAATGGGCAAGTGGATTGTTGGAGCATGCCTGAATACAAGCTAGCAGGTAGGGGGCATCAGGCTGGCACTGTAGGATATGTGTCAGGTGCCACACTAAAGGCTGCTGGGTAATGTATTAGCCTGGATAGAGGATTGGTTAACTAACAGGAAGCAAAGAGTGGGGATAAATGGATGATTTTCTGCCTGGCAATCAGTGACTAGAGGTGTGCCTCAGGGATCAGTGTTGGGACCACAATTATTCACAATTTACACAGATGATTGGAGTAGGGGATTACGTATAATGTGTCAAAGTTTGTGGATGACACTAAGATGAGTGATAGAGCAAAGTGTGCAGAGGACTGTGAAACTTTGCAAAGGGACATAGTTAGTTTTAAGTGAGTGGGCAAAGGTCAGGCAGATGGAGTACAATGTTAATAAATGTGAAGTCATCCATTTTGGTAGGAATAACAATAAAAAGGACTATTATTTGAATGGTTAAAAAGTTGCAGCATGCTGCCATGCAGAGGGACCTGGGTGTCCTTGTACATGAATCACAAAAGATTGGTCTGCAGGTATAACAAGTAATTAAGAAGGCAAATGGAATTCTGTCTTCCATTGCTAAAGGGATTGAGTTTAAAAGCAGGGAGGTTATGTTGCAGCTGTATAGGGTGCTAGTGAGGCCACACTTAGAGTACTGTGTGCAGTTTTTGTCTCCTTACTTGAGAAAGGATGCACTGGCACTGGAAGGGGTGCAGGGGAGGTTCACTAGATTGATTCCGGAGTTGAGGAGGGTTGGTTTATAAGGAGAGACTGAATAGACTGGGATGATATTCATTGGAATTTTGAAGAATGAGGGGGGACCCTATAGAAATATATAAAATTATGAAGGGAATAGATAAGATAGAAGTAGAGAGGATATTTCTACTGGCAGGTGAGACCAGGACAAGACAGCATAGCCTCAAAATTAGGGGGAGCAGACTTACGTCTGAACTGGGAAGGAACTTCTTCACTCAGAATCTGTGGAGTTCCATGCTGAGTGAAGTAGTTGAGGCTTCCTCATTTAATGTTTTTAAAGCTAAGATAGATCATTTTTTGAACAGTAAAGGAATTAAGGCTTATGGTGACAGGGTGGGGAAGTGGAGCTGAGTCCATGAAAAGATTAGCCATGATCTTATTGAATAGTCGAGCAGGCTCGAAGGGCCGGACGGCCTACTCCTCCTCCTAGCTCTCGTGTAGGTCTCAGGCAGTCAATGCAGAGACAGGAATAGGGATGTCAGATTCCATGGAATCAGACTGGCAGTCAAGGGGGTGTCAGGGGTGCTAGGTGTGGCATGTTGGGTATCGGAATGGGTGCAACCATAATGGGATCTGGTGGGTCTGATGCAGAGGCTGTGGCTGTTGAAGGTGTGGGTGATGTAAGGAATCTGGAGAGGTGTGTTTGGATGGCTGTGCGATAAGTTGGTGTCAGGATATCCAGGAATTGAACGATGCTTTTGATCATTTATCTTTCCCAAGTTTAATGAAAGCAGAGTCTTTGAATTCTCTGCTTTTATTGGATTATCTCCGTTCCAAATGCAAAGGCATTGCCATTTGCAAGCTTTAGTTTCCCAAGCTATTCCCACAGCATTTGCTGTATCCGGTATTCCATTGTTCCAACTAACAACTACAGACTGTGCTGTTGAATCTGCATTCCCAGAACACTACCCGGGTCTCTAGACTATTAACTCAACAACAATATCACTACAACATTGCTCCCCCTAAAATATTCTATATCAGAAATAGACCAAATAGTACACAGGATTAGATACCTTGGAGAAAACAGTTCTTAAGATACAGAATTGGTTTACAGTTAAATAATAAATCAAAAGCTGAACAAATACATACATAGTTGTATTCAATAAGACTAACAGCTGATGATGTTTTAAGTCATCAGAACATAAAAGACAGATACTTATGATGAAATTCTGTAAGCTTTTGACAATTACTTTTATCAAAGAACAACATTTATTCAAAGAGTTCAGTATCCAGGAGAATCCATTGATAATTTAATTGATGATCTCTATAGATTAATAGAAATCTATAACTATGGAACTTTGAAATCAGAATTTATAAGTGCCAGAACTGTTATCAGGAATATTGAAGAGTCTTTGTCAAATGTTTTATAGTATAAAGAAGATTTAACTTTGGGGGAATTCAGCTTGTGCTAGAAGTAGAGGCCAGAAAGAATGACAGACAAATGTTGAAATATGAAATATATTCTTACCACAAGTGTGTGGCTGAACCCATCCATTTAAGAGAGTACAAAAACTGCAGAAACTTGGCACAAGCCTACACAAAGGGTATGCCAAACAATAGATAATATTAGTCAGAGTCAGTGTTGTGGAATAAAGAGCTTTACAGACACAAGCAGTGTCCAGCCAGAATAAATGATGCCACATCTGTAAGGCACTTCCAGAAGATGTGAAGAAATAAGACGTATTTTCAGAACAGCAAACAAGTTAGATGCCCATTTTTATAGAGACATTAAAATGAACTATCCACTAGCATTAAAAAGATATCCACTGCATTTCTAGTGAAATTAGGTGATCCAGTCGAGTGCAGTTTAACAGAGCCTGTTTATGTCAATTGACAACTGATTAATTTTATGCTTGATGCAGGGAAGAATGTCACTTGTTTCTCAGATAGAATAACATGTCAGCAGAAACAGAATTTGCAGCCTAAACAGATCAAACCAAAAGGTCCAGTTGGTATAGCTGTCATAATAAATGGTATGCTGTAAGCAACTCTACATCAAGCAAGGTGCCTAATCATAACCAATAATTTTATAATTTACAATTTAAATTTCTCACTTTTGAGTCTGCTTGCGTGTCTCTAACTCAACATCAGTCAGCTAGCAGAAAGTCTTTGAGTAGTTCCAAGAGATTGAAAACAGGTAAAAGAAATCAAGTCATACCAAGTTTATTCAGAGAGGCCAGTCAGAGAGCAACTGGGCCAGGGACAAAATATTGTCGTTGACCGGTCATGGGCAACTGGTCAGAGATTGTATTGAACTTCCTAAACTCTTGACAGGGTCTAAAGAGAAGAAAGATTCTGGTGAGATTATCAATTTTTGCAAAACAAAAGTGTTTTCAGTGTTAAAAGGAAGGAAGTCTGTGGTTGTAAAAGAGTGGTGTAAATGGTTATCTTTCTTACACTCACTGAAGGACCTTCAGGTGACATGAATCAAAAGTCTTTTCAAGCTAAGGCAACGAGAATGAGCAGTACAACCCACTGGTTGCCACTGAGAAATCTTCAACTGAAGTCGTTCGGGATGTAAAACTTCCTGTGGAATAAATTGTTAGAGCAGATTTGAAGATGGGGAACGGGTTGGGTTGAGAAGATGAAGTTGGTCAGGTTTAGAGTAACTAACACCTTATGAAGCAGTAAAGAATGCCTAACAAAGTTTGGCTGAAGCCCAGACATCCCTGACTCTATAACCAGACTTGTGCCCAAGAGAAAACATTACAAGAGTGATAGCCTTTCTTGCAATATATTCTGCCAATCGCACAATGTTTATGTACACAAGATGAAGTGGTGCCAAATGCTAATAGTTTCTGCTATTGACATTTATAATAGAATCATAGCAAAGATTGGTTTTATTAAAGAAAATAACAGGTTATAAATGAGTAGCTGATTTTAAAAGCTTTTCCATTCCTCTTTTTGCTACAATCGGATTCATTGTTGCTGTATAGAGTGTTTACTTGGAGAATGGGTATGGAAGTGCCCGAGAATGGCATAGAGGGACTATGCAAATGGATAGAGGAGAATGCAGGGAATGAGGGGCCATGAAGGGATAGAGGCTAGCATAGGTGGTAGGAGAGTCCAAGAGGTGGGAATGAGAAATGTGAGTTGTTCTGGTTGGTATGAGGAGCCAAGAGGGTGTGGATGGGAGTATGAACTGGCCTGAGTTGTTGGTTATGAGGGCTAGAGAGCACTTTTAAAAATTATTACAAATTGCTGTTGTCATTACAAATGGGACAAAATCCCAGTGCAATGAGGCAGGCCATTTCGACACCAAGTCTCGGCACCCAAGTGTGGCTGCTTTCAAACTCTTTCCAGAAGTGTCATGCCTAACACCAGTGATCACCCTCTACAGCAGCCAATTTATGTACAGCAAGCTCCCACAGACAGCAGTGAGAGAATGACCACACAATTTGCTTTATATTGTGAGGTAGAGAAATAAACATTGGTCAAGACAATAGATTTAAGGGAGCTTAGGTGTGAAAAGACACCAAGGGCTGGTCCATTCAGAGAAATATTCAGAGGAATAGCAACTACAGTAGCAAAGAGTTTGTGCTGGAAAAGCAACAGAGCTCAGAGAGGAGGTTGTAATTGTGACTAGCCAACAGGCTTGGGCCATTAACGATGTGGACTCTTCCATCAAGTTATCCGTGCACCCAGCTCTTGTGATTTTGACCATGTGGGTCTATGGTACTGCTGATGAATAAATGACATATGACGCAAAGATACTACTTACTAATCCATTGTCACTTCATCAATAAATAGAGGATATGTGTGAGGAAGTATTGCTTTATGGAAATGATTCATTGCCTTACTGAGGAAAAGCTCCAATTAGCTTGCATTTTATTGGTAAAGCTCCTGTCGATTATTAGGCAGCATTATCGATAAACCAGCAGTAAATTATTTAAAAGTGTTATTGATGAGCAACCAGTCAATTATGCTGCGTACATCATGCTTAAGACACCTATTTAATAAAGTTAATGAATGAGCATCAATTTAGTTATCAAACATTTTAAGAATTATTTAATTTTAAAAGTCAAGAACACTGATGTCCTGCAGAAACCTACTGTTATTAAGATCTTAAAGATAAACCTGATTGGCACTTCATTGAAAAGTTGGGGTTAGTGTTTGTGTAGATCTCTACATATCATGGAGGTCAGATTTATAGACTAAACTTGCAGTTCTACTCACTTACTAAAATACTCAAAATTCACCATCAGAAATATTGCAGAAAAATATAGCTCCATCAAGTTGTATTTATGTAGCACCTACAATATAAAATGGCCCAAGGTGCTTCACAGGAGCAATTACTAACCAAAATTTGACACTGAGTCACTTAAGGAGATTTCAGGATAATGAAAAATGATGTAAAGTGTATTTTAAAGGATGAAAGAGCTAAAAAGATAGTGACATTTAGGGAATGTGAGAGTCAGAGCTGAAGCAGCTGTGACCAATGCCAGAGTGATATAAATTGAGGCTGTGCAAGAGGCCAGAATTTGGAAGAATGCTGAGATCTGTGCATTTGATCTAAATCTATCTCAAAGGAAACACAAATCACTCCAGGGCACTGAAATAGTCTTGTGGGAACAAAATCTTGACTACACTTTCAGAAGTACTATTTCTTGAATGAAATGTTAAAGCAAAACCATATCTGTTTACTCACAGGTGAATGAATAGATCCCATTGAATTACTTCAAGAAACTGGGAGTTCTCCCCAGTGTACTGGTCAATATTCATTCCTTAACCAACATCGGGCAAAAAGAAAATTGGACTATCTGGTCAAAATCACATTGCAGTTTGTGAGAACTCACCTGGCATGTGTCTACTTTTGAAAGTTCCTTCAACTTCAAAACGTACTTACATAGGTTGGCATGCCCTGAGGTCATGAACACACATGTAGAAATGCAAATGTTCTTCCCCCAACCATTCTCTGAAAAGATACCAGAAGCAGATTCATGACTTTCAAAAGAGAATTTAACCTTTACTTTTAAAAAGATAGAATAATTTGCAAGGCTATGTGTAAAAGTCAGGGGAGAATAGATATAATTGGCAAGTTCTTACAAACAGATAGCAGAGGCACAAGTGGCCAAATGGCCTCCTTTTGTCCTGCATGATTTTATGATTCTGAATCTGTTCTGGGAAAGCTCTTTGCGTTGTGAAGCTGTCAATCTTTGCTTTTGCCACTTAGAGACGGGTAGAACTGGACAGTAGGGTAAGGACAGATTGTGTTATACTCTTCATATTTTCCCACAACTGAGATCCCCTGGCATGCTCAAATTTCCCCAGCACCCCCTCACACACCCCTGTTATTTTTCTTTCTTAGATGGTCCAGCACTCAGGGCCCACTGCTGACAATCACACTTTGAGCTGAATGGAATAGTGATGGCTAATTGATTTTACAGCGGTACTGAAGGCCAGACAATGAAAGTATCATCAATTTAATCCACAATTTAATGGCTCCAATTTAGCCTCTGTAAATGCTCACTAAACTAATTTCTTCAGCTCCAACAATCTGAAAAGCTATCATATTTGTAATCTCCTCTGGTATATTCATCTGGAAAGGGAATTTAACAAATTCCGATGTGAGGGAGATGATGTGTTAGCGTGGTGTAAATGTTTATAACAGTCCAATCTAGTTCTTTAAAAGGATATGAAAAGTTTTATTGTGAAATGCATCCAAGTGTGAAGAGGGATAATAAACTGTTCCCCAGCAGACTCTGGGAGAAAGGCCGTGACAGGCTTCTGTTTCAATAGGACACTAAACGGTATTCAAACCTCGTCTTGTAATTCACTCCATACAGAGGGAGGAAAGGCTGGATGAATTGCTACCCTGCTGTCCAGTGCTTAATATGTGACTTGTTGAGGGTTGCTGACCACCATCCAGCCTTTGTGGTTCACCACTCTCCAAGACTCTCTTAACCTTGAACGCTCCAATGTACAATAATAAATGGCCTGGAAATGTAATGCCAAGATTAGGTCACCGGCTACAAACAGGACTGGGTCCAGGAAGTAGACTGTGAATTTCAGGGAGAACTACAGCAAAGACCAAGCCAAAATTTGTCAGGAAGGCAAAGCAAAGCACCACCTCGAGACAGACCATGGGCTAGCAAAGTGCACAGAAAGGATCAGGCCCTGGTAATTCATGGGAATGGACTAAGAATGAAGGATTTCCTGATAAAAGGCTTTTACCCAAAATGTTGATTTTCCTGCTCCTCGGATGCTGCCTGACCTTTTCCAGCACCACTCTAATCTTGACTCTAATCTCCAGCATCTGCAGTACCCACCTCTGCCTAAGAATGAGGGGTTGGACTGAATTAGTGTTGCCTAGACAGAAGGAGGTTTGGAACTGGTGTACCCAGACAGTACTGAGTCCACGTTAGTTCTTCCACGCATCTCCGGCAGCTGCAATGTATCTGCCTATAATTCGTCCAGTAAAATGGTGCCTCACTGGGCCATTTGGAAAAAGTTTAGAGTCAATCACCTTAGGTTTGGAGTGGAGTCACATAAACAGCTGCAATGACAGGTCTTTTTCCCTGCAGCACAGTTGTGACCATGCTGGACTTTTATGACAATCTGATGCCTTTCTGATTACTTTCACTGATACCATTAACTTTGTAGATGTTTTTAAAAATGTTTTACAATTTGTCAGGATGGTTATTAATCCCAATCAAGGAATAGAAATCCAATAATATAACTACATGTAGGTCCTTTCAATTAGACACAGGGGAACACAACCTAAAAATCACTGCCTGCCCTCTTCTGGATGTCCTAAGACTGGGAGCATGCAGTGTCCATTAATGCTCTCGATACCTTTAGAGAGAGGTAGACATCATGAATACAATGCATCATTTCCCCCTCCACTTCCATTTTGATTTAGCCCCTTCCTCCTCTCCCTAATCCCTCCTCACTTTTGATGGTTCACATCAGCCAAAATGGGTTTTGCTTGCAAATATCTAATTGGCAACACAGGTGATTATTGGTGGCAGTTAGTCGTTTAAAAAATAGTCACAGTGTTTTGGTGGCGGCAAAGTTGGTCAGTTGTGTATGATAGCACTTCTGGCCAAATATAAATAAAAACCCTAAAAATGTCAGTGCATTACAACAGTGTGGACACTTAGATTAGAATCCCTACAATGTGGAAACAGGCCCTTCGGCCCAACAAGTCTCCACTAACTGTCCAAAGAGTAACCCACCCAGACTCATTTACCACTGACTAATGTACCTAACATTATGGGCAATTTAGCATGGCCAATTCACCTGACCTGCTCATCTTTTTTGGAATGTGGGTGGAAACGGGAGCACCCAGAGGAAAACCACGCAGACCACAGGGAGAATGTGCAAACTCCACACAGACAGTTGCCCGAGGCTGGAATCAAACCCATTCCCTGCTACTGTGAGCCAGCTGTGCTAACCACTGAGCCACCATGCTGCCCGAGCTGTAAGGTGCTTTGGAACATTCTAGAGGTGTGAAAGATGGGATAAGGTTATTTTCTTTTCCTTCCTACCTGTCATTCACTTCAATGCAGTTTATGAGATCTTGCAATATACAAAATGACTATGGTTCTAACTTACATAATAACAGTAACTGCACTTTAAAGCAATTCCCTGTGGATAAAACAGCTTGGGACACCCCAAAAAATGAGATAAGGGGCTCCATTAATACTTGCTTTCTTTTCCTCTCTACATCTCCCTTTCCCCAGGGACATAATTACCTCTGGTAGTGCACTGCTTAATTTGTTCTTTAACAATTCCTTTGTGCGCTGGTCCAATGCAGTGCATAACCCAAACATGTTAACTACTGCATTAACACAAAGGAATTTTACACAAAAGAATTAAGCAGTGGACTGCCAGAGGTAATTAAACTGTCCTGGGTACAGAGGGCTCTCTCCTAAGCACTAAAACCTACCCATTTACAAATTGTATTTCCCTTTGATTTCCACATTTCCAATGGCATCAGGTTAGCAGCTGCTATCGTGTTTGAAACATACAATTAAACATGAAGTTGGATGATCAGACAGAGACTCACGCTGGAGTGTGTCCAGCTCATAATGACGCAAGTAGAACAAAATAAAATGTTTCATTCTGACATGGGCTCAAACAAAATTATAAACCAGGACACTCACGCTTAACACTATTAATAAAATCACAATGCTGACATCACCTGAATTCACAAATCAGGACATCAAATTTAGTCCATAATCAGATTTAGAATAAAACAAATTGTTCAGAAAAGACTGATTCTTTCTTTGTCCTAAAGAAGGAATTAAAGGACACCACTCTTTAAGGGATTCACTTGGGAAGAAAAATCTCAGTGAATTTATTCTCAAAGTCCCCTTGTGGGGACACATTTCAGGTCTTTGAAATAATGAGAGGTACAGATACTAACTTTGGACAATGGGTTTGAGGCTGGAGAACACAAGTAAAAAGTACACAAACTTTGGAGTTTGAGATTAGAACAAAATATACTCCCTGATTAATTAGGAAGCATGTGCACTTTTAGAAGTTTGGAAGCTGAGTTTGATGCATCTGAAAACACATATTAATTAGAACATTGAGGCAAACATTTATGTAACCTCCAATGAACCCTAACTATCTCAAAGTTAAATCAGTTTTGGTTAAAAACAGCCATAACTTTTCAATATTTCTATATAAATCTGTGAAATCCTATAATTCAGTCATTCAAAGTTTCTATGCTTGTAGCCTGTGCTACCGAGTCCTATTCAAACATCAACTCCTGTGCTCACTCACTGACATTGACCTCCCAGTCTGGTACTGTCTCATGTTCTCATGTTAGTGTTCTTTCTTCTCCCACTCTCCACAACATTCTCCAGCCTCTGAGAGTTCTATATGCCTCCAGTTCTTGGCTACATACAAACATGGTAATTAAGAGCCATTCAGCACCACTCCAACCCCTCCCTTGCTCTGCCATTCAATAAGATCATGGCTAATCTAGTTGTTGTTTCAAATCCACATTCCTGCCTGCCCCTGATGAACTTGACCACCTTCGTTTTCACCACTCTTAACATTGGGAAGTGTTCAGATGTCCAGGTCTTAAGCTCTGAAATTCCATCCTTAAACTTTTTCCCCTTTCTATTACACCACTATCCTTTAAGGCACTACTTAAAGGCTACCTCATTGATCAAACTGCCCTATTATCTCCTTATGTGTCTCAGTATTAAATTGTGTCTGGTAAGGTTACTGTGAAGTGCCTTGGGATCTGTTATTATTACACTGAAGGCACTATTTAAATGCAAGTCATTGGTCAACCAAAATTGCTAATTTTGCTCTGTGTCATTAATTCAAACTCATCTTTAATCTGTACGAGCTGCTCCATTTTTTCATGCCCTATATCCATGCAATGCTACAGTTAAACTAAAATGCCCATCCTGTTCTGCGCTGTTCTTTAACATTGCTTAAAAAAAGACATGAAGTTGAAGATTTTCATTTTGTATTTGTCAGGACTGAAATGCAAAAGAAGTCCAACTTTAGAAAGAAAACATCAACTTACACAGCCAGACAGGAGTCTTTTCTTTAAACTGCAGAATTCCTTCTGAACATTCACTGATGTCCTATGAAATGATTAGGGATTTTCAACCCTCCAGGATTGTCCTAGATTTTCAGGGTTTAAAGTTGGGCAGCACGGTGGCTCACAGCGCCAAGGACCCTGGTTCAATTCCAGCTTCGGGCGACTGTGTGGAGTTTTCACATTCTCTCTAGGTCTGTGTGCATTTCCTCCGGTTTCCTCGCACAGTCCAAAGATGTGTAGGTTAGGTGGATTGGCCATGGGAAATGCAGGGTTACAGGGTTAGGGTGGAATGGGAGGTGTGGGGGTAGTGAGTCAAGGTAGGATGTCCTTCAGACAGTTGGTGTGGACTTGGACAAAATGGCCTCTTTTCACACTGTAGGGATTCTATGAAATGAAATTAACCTCATGTTTCCTGGGGGGTGGATAAATTGAACAACTGAAAGAAAGTGTTGTCTGCTTTGTTTTATGATTTTGTATTCATCAAAATGCAAATAAAAATATTTGACATGAAGATAGAAGAGTTGAAAGTCAAGAATCATCCAAGTCACTAAATAATGATTAGAAATCAGCGCAGGCTTGGTAGGCTAAAGAGTCTGTTCCTGTATTGTATTAACAAGGAGACTTTCTGCTTTCCAATATGACCACAAGAAAGAGGAACAGGAGTAAGCCATTTGGCCCCTTGAGCCTGCTCTATCATTCAATACGAACATGGCTGATCTGACATTCCTTATGCCCGCTTTCCTGCCTTTTCCCCCAAGCCCTTGATTTCCCCTACATTCAAGAATCTATCCAATTGGCTATGGGAAGTCACAACAGTGACAATTGACCAATGGGAGGAATGCAGTGGTTTTGAGCATCATGGATGATAGCTCCAGCAATGCATCCAAAAGGAGTGGCTACCTGACTTTCGACCATCATGCGACTCCAGTTATTAACCCAGTTTCACCACTAGATATTTCAAAAATGGGCTATTCCCTCCTTAAAGAAATCACCTTCATATCTCTGAGTTACTAAGGTTACTAGCTGGAGACAGCTCTATCCATAAAGTAGCATTGATGGTTTTAGTAGCAGATTTCATTGGATCAAGATGGGCTGGAGATCCAAGACTTTGTGTTCTTGTAATTTCACTGAGAACTCAATAACTGGGAGGAAAATGGGCTATTTCCCAGATATTTTCCCCCCAAACTTCCATGTTTCTTTGATTCCCCATATCCACTTCCCTGTAAGAAATTATTCCACCATTTCTTTTGGTGGTAAGTGATGGGGAAGGTTGACAGAAGAAGGGTGTGCATTTATATTAGCACCTTGCACCATCTTAGGATATTCCAGGTTTATATTTTTTGCAACGTAATTACTGCTGTAATAAAAGAACCATGACAGTAAATTTGTGTAAAGCAAACTGTCTCGAATAACGAATAAAATTCCAACCAGATAATTTGTTTTATTTTAAGTCTTGTTGGCAGAGCAGTAGCTTTTGGCCAATACCCCTATTCTTCTTTGAGAAATGAGATTGGATGGGTAGAGGGCAGTTAGGGTCTTGGGTTTAATGTGGCGTATGGGAAATGACACCTCTGACACTGCAGCATATCTGCACTGGTCCTGAGAGTGTAGATTTTATACTACGTCTGCGCAGTGGTACATAAACCCATGACCTTTTGAGTCAGAAATGAAAATGTTACCAACTAGCTGCAGTATGATACGGCAGGGTATACGCTGATTGTGTTTTCTGTGAATTATTTCCCTGTTGATATTGAAGGGAGGAACGTTGGTCAATGGCTGTCCTTTCCCTTCTTCAAAATCAGGCAGCAGATTGTTTAATCCACCCTTCAGTAAGGCACTAGTTTGTCAGCCTCAAATATGAGTTCATATCCCTGGAATGTTGTTTAATAGTTTGAATCATCAGTCGATGATTATCTAAAATATGACAAATGGTGAACGTAGGGAGGAGAAAGGAGAAAAAAAGGTTATCTTTGGCTTAAGGCTTCTCAAGCATCCAGCCACTGGGATTTTCCTCACCACATGTCTGACTCTGGGGTGGATCAATTCATAAGAGATTGATCACTGCAATGGGATGGGAAGCAGAGGGAGCTTCCTCTTTTTTCTTCTCTATCAATTTCTTTGAACACACAACCTTCTGACTCATGGCTAATGTTTCTTCCAGGAAGGAAGATAAGGAAACGTCAAAATGCTGGGATGGCTAGGACAACTCCGAAGGTGCTTGGTAACACTTCTGTCCTTTCCCCATTTTGAGTCCAGGCTCAATCAGCATTTTTCAGTTTGACCTCTGTTACAGCTCAATCCTTTTGAAATCAGGGCACTGTGTGAATAGACACGGACACCTCGGGTATGTTAATGCAAACCAGCCTGAATTCCTGCACTCATACCTCCAGGACAGGATCTAAGTAAAGAAGGAACTTACATTTATATAGTACCTTTTACAGCACTGAGATGTCCCAAAGCACTTGAGAGCCAATTAAGTGCTTTTGAAGTTAGCTACTGTTAAAATGTAGGAGATAAAATGACCAAGGTTTGCACAAAGATTTGTAGGTTTGGTGTTGGTTGCTGTAGTTGTGGGTATGTTCACCGAGCTGGCAAGTTCTCCTTGCTGCAGGACCGAAACCAAATAAATTCCAGAAGACACAGTATAGCAGCGCTTCACAGAAGGCTCCAAAGCACCGAAGATGTCACCTTGTCAGGGGTCAAAACGTCTGCAAATCAACTTCCCAGCTCAGCAAATATACCCACAACTACGATAAAACAACCAGTTTGCAACAGAAAGATCACAAACCCAGCAATGTGATAGTGACCACATCAGATGTTTCAGTGAGGGATAAGTATTGGCCAGAATACCAAGGATCTCCTATTCTTCTTCAGATCGGGCTAGGAATCTTTCAGATCCACCAGAGGGGGCAGTTGGAAGTCTCGTCTGAACTCTCACTCAATATTGTGCTACAGTGTCCATTCAGTCAAGGTCCTAAACTGAGGCTTGAGCCCAGAACCTTTAACTCTAAGCTAGGAGTTAATGTAAAGTCCAGAGTGGAATGGTGCAGTTGTTTAGGGGAGACAGGGCTGGTGGAGGTGCTGAGATTGACATCTGTGTGGTGAAAATGACATTGTGTTGGTGGGGGTGGGGGGAGGAGGGAGAAAACAGATCCTAGTAAATGACTGCTTTACAACCACAACCTAACTATCGTTCCATTGAAGTTATTAGAAAATGTGCAAAGCAGGCAACATTTTGAATGCAGCAATCCCCCCTACCCCCCAAGGGTTCTGTTAAAGGTGCTATACAAGGGCAGGTTATTGTAGTTGAGTTTGAAAAATGACAATATTGCAATAGTAACAATACTGTAACTGACACTAGATATCTGGTCTAGTCTGCATGACACTCAACGTAATAGGCATAGAAAGAGAAGGGGCAGAAAAAAAGCCACAGATTTTTCTCCAGCATTTGCCATTCTATTCAGCACAGATGCACAGACGTCTCCCAATTTATCTTTGCATTCAGTCAGTGAACAGGGCCTCATTGAAAGACAAGTTAAGCACTTGACTGGAGCCTTTGGGTTAAAGGCACAGAAGGTGCTGCTCACATGCAATGAGAGAGTTGTTAACATGTTACTCCAGGGAGGGTACACTTTCTTTGTTCTCTCTCCTTTTGAAAGGGACATCTCATTGATCTGAATGGAGATATTGATTGGTAAAGAGCTTTCAATCTCACCTAATGCAGCCAGTCTGCTTTACACCTTATCAGCTGTGCCTGAAGTGGGCTGAACCATCCTTATGAGGATCCCGATAAAACACAGTGTTGCAAATGCCCTCGTGAGCACAAATTTGTCATTATTTACTTGCCTGTATTTGACTGGGTTTGCAAAAAGTTAAAATGCCCACCTCACCAAGGTATCTCGGAGTAGACTCTGGACTATCTGCAGTGTGTCAGAGAATGGCTTTGGTAATAAATGAACAGTGGAGAGGTTTGTAATGATGATTAGAGTTTGAAATTGGTTCAGATTTACAGTGTCAGCCTGAGATGGAGAGAGAGGAAAAGCAGCCTAAGCAAGCCTAATGGATCCATCAACTCGTTCTGACTGCTCACTGGGGCGATCAGGTCAGAATGCTTTCCGTTTGGCACCGCGGAAAGCACTTCAATTTTGTTAGGAAATGTATCAATTTAAACTGACTTGAGCAGCGCACTGAAGAAACCTAATGAATCTGGACTCAATTTTCCGCCACGCTGCCTCACTGAACTGTCGGGAAAACAGCAATGTCCCTCTCGGAAAGCGAAGACAGCCACCGATTGGCCTCCCCACGCTTGGTCAATGACTATTGGTGGAAAGTGCCCTCCTTCCTGCTCAATATTGACAGCCCCGTTACAACCAACCGGTAACACTCTCGCCAGCAGCTGATGTTATTAAAGGCAAATTGTACCCCTCTTATTTCAGGGGAGGGTTGCTCGGGGTGGGTAGGAAGGAAAGCGTGCTAATTGCGTGGCAAAATACAATATAGGGAGCTGTTTGTCTGCGTTTAACGGGGGGAGAGGGAAAGATAAAACTTGCCTGACAATGGTGGGTGTCAAGAGCAGCAGATGTTGCTTTATCTGTTGATGGTTGCACTGACATTATCTCTCTGTTTGTCACAGGCACAGAGTCTCTGAGCGAAACACAACCAGATGGCTTCTCACCCGGGCCGGCTGAGGCACTTTTAAACAGGCCACTTTGGCCTCAGCATTAGTTCGTAAATGACAAGGGGTTAAGCAGGATTTGCTGTGAGGGTGGGAATGAAGCAAGGGCGGGGAAGGAGACCCCAGCACACATGGGCGGTGTGTCCCGTGGCATCTTTCTGTGTTTAAAATTTGATGGGTTTTTTTCCCTTGCATCCACAGCACTGTGATAATGACCTGCTTTAGTGACGTTGATTGAGGGATAAATATTGGCCAGTGCACCAGGGTAAATTCTGTTAAGACAGCGATTGATTCTTCTGCCATTCTCCTACCTAAGACGACCGACTAATTAATGTATCTCCCCCCCCCCCCCCCCAGTCAGCGGGAGTCAGGTTTATTGAAACACTTCTGTGATCAGGGTTGATTTCTTTCTGTTTGCTGGAGAGCACCCTGTTAGAACAAGCTGCCTTGGAACTTGCTCCCTGCTGCTTGCGCTGAATGTGCTGCTGGTTTCGATTTGTTTGTTTTTTGTTGGGGGAGAAAAGGCTGGTGCCACCCAGAAGCATTCCAGACAAAAAAAAAATACTGAAGGGCTCGTAAAATCCACAAGTGTGTTCAAATAATTTAAATGTTAATCGCACTAACTGTACCTTCCACTGTGCGAGTTCGAGTACAATTTGGTCAAGATAATGGCTCCTCGATTTCATAACAAACTGGTTTGTGTCACTTTAATCCTTAGCAGCCAAGTCCTAGCATCTTTCACATCTCTCCACAGTTCATGCTGCAGCATTGAAGAGCTGGTTAGAGAAAGCACCTGAACTAGCTGGCGATTCACTATGGGCTCACATTGTGCTGAGTCCTGACTTGGTGGTATTGTCAGGAGAGCTTTGTGCCCAGTTCAACGGTGTGTTTCTGATGTGTTCCAGCAAGCACAGTGCTGATGATCCCTTTCCCAAATGTAGGATGGGGGTGAAAGAAAGGTGATAATGGGTTGTCTGGTTTACATATCTGTTTGGTGGCCTCCTAAAATGCCCAGTGGAACTGTGAAGTGCTTCCTTTGGGGCAGTTTAATGTGGCATGTTCCTGTGGTCTGGGATTTGCAGCCTCTGGTTGTACCTTTGGACCATTCCTCATAATCCATTTAAGCAACAGTTGACCTAATTATCCATGTCCTGTGTGGGTTAGGTTGAACAGTATCCACATCTTCAAGGAACCTGGAATCTCTGCAGTCGAGTCACTGAGGTTTGTTTTTTTGAATGGTACATGGCCTTTTGCTTCCTTCCATCAGGATCGTGAGTTCATACCAGTTACTGGAATACTAACTGCTGTTTTTCAGAACGGCCAGTGTGATTTAAGCAGGTGCTTGGTGTGTATTCTCTAGCCTTTTGAAAAGTGGTGTCGTTCACAAATACTCCCATCTCCTGGAGCACAGTGAATGGATAATATAGAACCCACCAAGAGCTGCCAGTTGGATTGGACTTAAGCCTCCCAGAACATCCATGATCTTTACATAGTGACTGAATAGCCATGAGACACTGTTTTATCCTGCAGCTGACTACAATGTGATAGTGTGAGTTTCTTTGGCTGTACTTTGACACTAACTGAGTTTCCAGACCAGGTACTTTGATTTCTACATTTTGATTAGTACTGGTGATTTATTGCCAATGGGTATGTGTCCTGACTAGGGTGCATCCTGTCAATCCTGGACTGCTGTGCTGTGGCTGGGTCTTAAGTGACATAAAATCTGCCAGCAACCCCCCTCAAGGTATGTGGCTGTTTGTCGTAATAGGCATGATTGATGTCAGGGTTGAGAGTGTGTTGCTGGAAAAGCACAGCAGGTCAGGCAGCATCCAAGAAGCAGGAGAATTGACATTTCAGGCATAAGCCCTTCATCAGGAATGACTGACATCAAAGGTAAGTGCCAAGTTTTCTAAATTTCATCAACTTTGCCTACTTTTTTTGGAAGACCATGTGTAATAGCAGCTGTTGAAATCATTTGATGTAGATGGCTAGATTGTTAACCTTCATAGAATTATCAAATTCCCTACAGTGTGGAAACATGCCATTTAATCCATTGGGTCCACACCTACCCTCTGAACAGCATCCCACCCAAACCGCCCCCCCTCCCCCCCACTCCCATTCTGTAACCCTGTTTTTCCCATGACTAATCCACCTAGCCTACACATCTGTGGAACCTATGGGTAATTTAGCATGGCCAATTCACAACCTGCCCATCTTTGGACTGTGGGAGGAAACCCATGCAGACACAGGGAGACTGTGCAAACTCCACACAGCCAGTCACCCGAGGGTAGAATCGAACCCTGGTGCTATGAGGCAGCAGAGCTAACCACTGAGCCACCGTGCCACCCAAAGGTAGGGTAATAGTTAACCACATCTTCATTGACCATGTGTAAATTGTAAACACTGACAATGGTCCAAGTTGATCGTATTAGAGAGTGGTGAGCTGTCTGGTGCAATTTCTAAAGGGCCAGTCCATTATTAAGTTGATTAAACTGAATTGCTGGGTCGATTTTGTTTTGATTGACTTTGAAAGGCATTTTTAGTTGACATCAATTCTCTCCAAAGGAGGAGGCTACTTTTGGGCATTCTGTCATCATTTTAAGAAAACATTTGCTGTCAAGTTATTCAAGGGACTTGCACATGTAGGGAGAGTATAGACTATCCATTCATTCCCTGATTAAATCCTGGTGCAATATATCTCACAGGGAGGCACAGAACCACACATCGACTGTTGTCAGCCATCTAAGACTATCTTGGAATTTCCCAGAATTGGAGATCAATCCCTGTGATAGTGAAAAATGCCAAGAGAAAAATCACTTCATTTCAACATTTTTGATTGTTATTTATGAAAATGGTGGAACTGGATTTCTGCCAAACTCTTTTCTTTACCAATCAGGTAATCACACTTTTATGATGCAAGAGCTGTTGCATTTTTATTAACTGACCAATCATTGTAACACACCAAATGTCAAAATAAATCTTGTGATATTAGTGTGTGATATAGTGATATTGCTAAATGATAACTGATCGGATGCAATGTGATATCCGTTTGATCCCTGAATAGAACTTCATGTAAAACCTGGTGTGATAGCTGGATGCTATGATGTGAGATGCTGTGAATTCTGGATATGTTACGGTGTGACATCAGTTATCAGACCTGATGTCTAATCCATAAATCCTGCTGGTGTCATGTCAACTTTTTTTGTTTCAGCATTGCAAGTTCTGTTCAGTGCCAATGGGGAACCTGGGTCATGTACTCACATTGGGAGTATGTGCTTGAAGAACACAAAGTAAGTAGATCATCATGTTGATCAGTCCCTCTCAGTGACTTGATTTGAGCAGAAATATTATTGTGCTGAATGCTCCAGCTAAAACTTCCATTAACCCCCCAGTGTTCTGCACCCCATCCCCACCAATGCTATTCAACAGGATTCCAGGCATTTTCATGTTTACTGATTGATCTCTACGAGCTCTGGCTGCATCGGTAATGATGTGTGGTGATTTGTACTGTTATTTAAAGTTGTTGAAGTCTGTAGAAAGTGGTGTGACATATGGTGGAGGTTCCCACTTAGAGAGTACTTCTCCCAGCACCTCTGCTCTAATTTCTATCACCCTAAGCCTGCAACATGGCAACAAGCTATCATAGGTCACACTGAGGGGGACAAGCTACTCAAACAGGGAGGAGAAAAGAAGAGTTATTATCTATGCAGAGAGCATTTCTTGGAGTTCAATCTCAGTGTGGAACAATATATGTAACATCTCCAAGTGACATGTGCTTAGGATGTTTCATAATGTTGGCCAGACATTTTTTTTAGATTTAGATTCCCTACAGTGTGGAAACAGGCCCTTTGGCCCAACAAGTCCACACTGACCCTCCAAAGAGTAACCCACCCAGACCCATTCCACTACATTCACCCCTGCCTAATGCACCTAACACTACAGGCAATTTAGCATGTCCAATTCACCTAACCTGCACATCTTTGGACTGTGGGAGGAAACTGGAGCACCCGGAGAAAACCCACGCAAACACTGGGAGAACGTGCAAACTCCACACAGTGCTAACCACTGAGCCACCGTGCTGCCCAATCTGAAGCTTCAAAGCAGGGTGACGAGTGCTGCCAGTGACTGTGAAAGAAACTATGGCTTTGAGTTCTTTGTATGAGGCTCTTCTTGGCTGAAGCGTACTATATTTCCGTCGCCCCCAAGTTGTGACCCACTGTGATATGAGGGAAGTCACTGAGGCTTTACACAAAATGTGAGTAGAATGCATGTTCTATTTGCTGGCCCGAGAAGAAAAGTGAGCACACAGCTTTCCCAGGATAGCAAGCTTCCCCACGGGCTCGAACTCCATTGACACAGTGAAATGTGTGTAGTCGATGTGTAGCATATGTGCTACCATCTCAGGGCACCATGTAGGTTAATGCCTTCTACCCTGACAGCATTCATGATGAGGTTTTTTCCATGTTGGAGTCCACCACATCATCTTAGCTATCAAGACAAACCTGAGGATGGTTACTGGCAACAAGGACTCTCTGCTAACCACTTTTCATATGAATCTAATGCAAGACCCACCCACAACAAGAAACCAATGAGAGCTAAGCTGCCACGTACATTATGATAAAGCAGACTATCAGGGCACTTACATAATGTTTTCACTTCCTGAGGTGCTCTGGGAGAGTCCTGCACTAGTTTGTTGTCTGCTGTATCCTGCGCAACCTCATCGCCATGGGAGCCTTATGGCGAGTGGTGAGGGAGGAGGAGATAATCATTACAACCTCTTTCCAGCTGACATTGATCAGCTTATCTGATTACAGTATGGTGAATTGTCTTCCCCCTCTTATTAGGTAAAAACAATGACTGCAGATACTGGAAACCAGATTCTGGATTAGAGTGGTGCTGGAAAAGCACAATAGTTCAGGCAGCATCTGAGGAGCAGGAAATTCGATGTTTCAGGCAAAAGCCCTTCATCAGGAACCTCTTACTGACCATTACTGCTTCCCCTTGGCTACACTACTGAAATAAAAGCCATCATAAAACAAGTATTCCAAACTAATTGGGTAAATCAAATCATCCAATGTCCCATACAAAAATCAATTAGTCAGACTTTAATATTTGTATTCCACGTAGCCTTTAATGGTCATGGTGCTGTTCACAGGACTCCAAGATCTGCAGCAAACATTGTGACACATTGGTGCTGTGTTCCTCCACACTCTTCAACAATGACTGCAGGCTTTTTGCCAGAGTATCAAACATTTGTGTCTATGTCCCTCGACCTTTTTAGTGAAGGCCTGATCTGAGACCTCTGCCGGAAGAACTGAAGTGGTGTCGTCAAGCTCTGAGCTAGCATCCCAAGTACCTGGCTCATGTACAGTTCCAAGATATCACCACCTCCAGGCAGCTGTAAGCCCAGCGTGATATTCAGTACGATACTCTGTGGTCTCTGGCATGATATGAGTTGTGGTATGGTCCCAAATGTGAGACTTGGAATGATACCTGGTGTACTGTATGTTGTAATATCTGCTGTTTGACTTCTTTGCCTGAAAGTGGGTGTGACACATCAGACTGGGCACCAAATCCTGTAATGATAGTATCAGTCTGAACCACAACTGGCTAATGGTGTAAACCAGATTCTGGATTAGTGTGCTGGAAGAGCACAGCAGCTCAGGCAGCATCCGAGGAGCAGTAAAATCGACGTTTCGGGCAAAAGCCCTTCAGGAATACAGGCAGAGAGCCTGAAGGATGGAGAGATAAGTGAGAGGAGGGTGGGGGTGGGGAGAAAGTAGCATAGAGTACAATAGGTGAGTGGGGGAGGGGATGAAGGTGATAGGTCGAATGCAGTCATTGTTTTTACCTAATGGTGTAAACCAGCCCTTTCCCAAGGAGTCTAAGCTCCTATAGCAACATACACTTGTACAGTGATGTTGTAGCCTCAAGCTCTGGCTGGTGAAGGTAGAGTTGCAAATTCCCTTCCATCACATGACTGACCCGGAATCCTTCCCAGTCTTATTACCTACCTTTGGTGCATGTTAGAAGGATTTAGACGTTTATTCTCAATCTGACTGGACACCATGTGATCAAGTCTTGAAGTGGAATTTGAATCTGGAGCTTTGGGCTCAGAGGCAGGGACACTACCTATTGTGTGGTGCAATGTCCCTCCTATCTGTTCTCCTATGGAGAGTTATTTAAGGTGCGGTATCGAATGTGACACAAGTGTATGAATTCAGAGCAAGGATAGGTCATGATGTCTGGTGTAACTCCTATTATAATGTTGGGTGTGATAATTGGTGTGATATTCAGACTGATGAAGTACCTGATGCCATTTCAGAGCTGATATCCAGGCATAGTACAATCTGATCATATGATCACAATGCACCAGAACTCAAATGGTCAGGGTACTAGCATGGACATGTTGTATGTGTGCCTGAAGTTTTCACATCGGGCAGCTTATGAGAGTCTCGGGCTAATTTAATGCCTGTTCTACTGTTTTTATGGATCCAGTGAACACTGGGTCCTGAATATGCCCTACAGAACATATATTCAGCTACCTGAGGACCACCCTCCCAACTAACCCCATTTGTAGGTCACAACTCCAAGTACGGTCACCAGCTGAATGTAGGGTTCATAAATTCTGTTGGCTGCCATGGAGTTCTGATCAAATGCTAACAGCTGTGTGGCTCCTTTAAACATTGCAATTTCCTTTAACCATGAGTCCAACAGGCTAATCCTTGAGGCCTGAATCTTGTCCTGAAAGCCCTACAGGAGGAGTGGGTGCCTTTGACCTAAGACCTCACTAGATTAAACACCTCCATTATTGCAGGTCATCAGCAACCCTTCATTCCACCCATACTGCCAAAGGTTTCTGATCACCCCAGCCTCCCATTCCTATAGGTCTCCCTATCCCACCACACCCACACCCTTGGCTCTGGCATCATGATAGTTTTCAAGTGGCAAAATAAAATCTCAATCAGGAAGCATTGAGAGAGTATAGTTTGGAAACTATATCCTATTGTCGCTGATGATCCAGAACTCCTCTCCTTTGATCTCAACAATGTTCTCTTGTCTGAAATCCTCACAGAAAACACAACACAAAACTTAATCCTATAACAGGATGATCTATTTAACTTTCAATGACTCATTGAAAATGGAACCCTTCTCCATCTGTCTGTCTTAATGCCGACTATTGGTCTCCTACACAATGCCACCCTAGTGGTGATGCCATGTTTAGTGGAAAGATGCTCAAGTTCATTGGGGTTTGGGTGAGGTGACGGACACTGGGTGACCTCAGAAACCAAAACATAAGTTGCTGGAAAAGCTCAGCAGGTCAGGCAGCATCTGTGAAGAGAAATTAGAGTTAATGTTTCGGGTGTAGTGACCCTTCCTCAGAACCTGGAGTCTGAGGAAGGGTCACTGGACCCAAAATGTTAACTTTGATTTCTCTTCCCAGGTGCTGCCAGACCCACTGAGCTTTTCCAGCAACTTATGTTTTGGTTTCTGATTTACAGCATCTACTGGTTTTTACTGGGCAACCTCAAGCAACCTTGGGTTTTTAGAAGCCTAGTTCAGACTGCAGTCCCTCAGCCTGGCTGAGAGCAGATAGCAAGGGCTGACATGAAGTGCCAATGGCAAGGTACTAATGTTGCCCTCTTGAGAAAGAGAACAGTAAGGACATACGCCACTGACACTTCCCCAGCATGGCAGCTCAGCAATCCAAGTAAGCCATTGGATGGCATATTGCTGGGCAGCTGTGAGAGTCCAAGTGCCTCTCTGACAACTGAGAGCCTGTTTGGATCTCCAAGCTTGAGCTCCCTCTGCAATCCTGATGGTTGGCCTGCCTCTGCCAGGGCTATCCTAGAAGTTGGCATTGTTATTACCAGAGCTGCATCATTTTGGATCTTCAAGTGCTTTCACAAGATTGGCCACCTTTTCCACTGGAGAGCATAGGATCCAAGTACTGCACAACACCCAGTGTCATGTTGGAGTGGGATGCCTCCTTGCTCCCTGACAGTGCCAACACACAGCCTGGCAGACGTGTCACTGTATCGAGCATGTGGGTACGCATGCTCACCAACACCCAACTTTATGCTGCCTTATTACTGAATTCTTTCCAATAGCCTTGTAACCTTGCTGTCCTGTAGTCTGGCGCACACAGGCTATCCTCTCTACAGGCACCCCATTCAAGGCCGCAGTGGCTCACTGGGCTGAGATTTACGCAAGGCAGCGTTACTCTGTTCCCTCATGTAACAGGCACAAGCAAGGCCTCCCCTGCCTGCCAGCTCCTCCCACAAGCTCTGAGGGGTGTTTATAAACGTAGGACTCCCTCCTATCCAGCCTGGCACCAAGTGTTATGATGTCAACCTTCCCCTCCCCAGCTAAAATCCCTCCATTTAAATTCACTTACTGTTCACTGGAAGATCTCAAATGGTCCACCTGTTAGCTGGCCACCTGACATCTTGTCACAGTGGATGCACGTGGGGGCATGCATGAGTAGGTGATGGGCACAATACTACTGGCCTGGTGCCCACTGCCTTTCATTCTGCCTCTGGTGAAGGGTAAAAATTTAGCCCACTGATCCCTTCTCTGCACCAGCCAAAGTGTACGGTGCCAGCAACTTTATTGCCAGTATCAGGGTGGAAGATGGAGCTTCCTTCTGAGAGATCTGTCACTGTTCTTGCCTTTCCTCAGGAGACTGCCAGTAGATCTTGGGTATCTGGGAGCAGACATCAAGAAGCGATGAGTTGCCAGTGAGGGAATGGGAGATACAAAGCCAAGCAATCCATATGGCACCATTTTAAGCTTTCATTACTGTCCAGTTAGCAGGGTAATGGTGAAACGAGACAGGAACAGAAAGTCAACCTGAACAATTAATGCAAAGTCCAAACCTCTGGGTGGTGTGCCTATGTCCTAGTTGCTGAGATAACTTCACAAAACTTGATCTAAGGTGTTAATGGGTATGGGCCAAAGGCAGGTATCTGGAGTTAGTCTACAGATCAGCTATGATCTCACTGAATAGCAGAACTAGCGTGAGGGGTGGAATGGCTTACTCCTGTTCCTATGTTCCTGAAGGCTGCTTGGTGGAATCTGGAAACTGAGAAGTGTGAAAAGTTGGTGGAGCTATGGGTAAGGGTTTTTGCAAGAATTGTTCACTGACCTTGACCACCTGTTTGAGGTCATTGAAGCTCTCTCAGTAATTCTGCCAGGGTCTTGGGTCAGCCTTTGGGAACTGACCTGGCCATGTATTCCTTCTCAGGAACCCTCTGAGGAAACACTGCTCTTGACACCTCTTGTACTAATATATCCAGTGTCTCACTGGAAAGCCTGGAGCCCTCTTGCTTACCTGTTGCTTCATTTGCATAGTTTCTCTTTGTAGCAGATTCCATCAGGGATAGCCTATGGTACTTTCCTGATTAAAGCACGGTATCTCGATGGTTAGCCCTGCTGCCTCACAGCGCTAGGGACCCGGGTTCGGTTCCTGCCTCAGGTGACTGTCTGTGTGGAGTTTGCACATTCTCCCTGTGTCTGCATGTGTTTCCTCTGGGTGCTCCGGTTTCTTCCCACAATCCAAAGATGTGCAGGTCGAATGAATTGGCAATGCTAAATTGCCCGTAGTGATAGGTGCATTAGTCAGGGGTAAATATAGGGGAAGAGTCTGGGCGGGTTACTCTTCGGAGGGTCGGTGTGGACTTGTTGGGCCCAAGGGCCTGCTTCCATACTGTAGGGAATCTAATCTAAAGAGTGTGATTTTCCTTTAAGAAGGACTGTTTGGTTATAAGTAGCTGAAAAACACCTTGGGTCCCTTGTTAACTGAGGAGGCAATTAGCAGCAATTACAGTCATTGAAATAAAGAGGTAGTGCCCAGTTCCACGTGCTGCCTGACTCAAGGGCTGGGCATGGGCTAATTGTAACTCATGACCACTGCCCACTCCATGCCTAAAAATCCAGCAATCAAATCTTATGTGCATGTCTGTTAGCTGCTATGGTATCAGATTTACTATTATAGTAAATGCTAAGTTGGTTAACCACCTGATCCAAATGGAATGCACCCTTAAAGATCACTGAAGGGAGCAAAGGTGGAAACAGTAGAGACACTGGTCACAGCCTTTCAATCCTCATTGGATACAAACCTACTCCTATTCTTTCTTCATGTCCATACACACCTGTTGGAGGAATCTGAACATTGCTCAGGGGTGCGTTGCTACCAACATTTCCTTTGTGCCCTTAGTCCAAGCTGGGGAAGGAAGGTTAGAATATCTGATCCAAGCTGGGATCAGGTGAACTGTTTTGCTCAGGTCAATGCTGGATTTGCTGGCAAATCAATTTGTCCTTTTGAAGTGGGCCCTGTTCAGGAGTAACAAATATACATCCAAGTGATTTTCCTACTCCATACAGAATGCTGGAAATCTCCACCACCAAACCGTAGGAAGTCTGTTAAGATGATGCAATGTTGCAGAGGAGATTTACTAGGTTGGTGCCAGAGACCATGGAGAAACTGAGATCATTCGTCTTGGAGCAGAGACTATTTTGGGAAGGTTTAAAAGAAACATTCAACATTTAATGGTACAGTCCGAGAGAAACCTTTCCCACTGGCACTGACTTAAGATCCTTGATGAAAGTACCAAAAGGAAAAATAAATTCTCATGCAGCAAGTTGGATATACAATGCCTGAAGTAATATTTACCTTGAGAACTGCATAAGTATTCAAAAAGAAAAAAAATTGGCTATGGGCAATGAGAAGGGAATGGGACTAACTGGATTTCTGAGGGAGTTAGCAGAGGCAGATTGGAACAAATGGCCTCCTTCAGTGCTGTATCATTATATGAACAGTATGAGAGGGAAAATGGGTGAATTTAAATTCAAAGGAATACTATCCAGAAGACTGCTTCACATTTCAAATAGCATTCATGCTATTGAAATACAGTACATCATTACCAATAGGTGAGGGGTGGCTTGTTTGTATGATTCAGATCATGGCCCAGTGTGAAAGACCAATTCACTGGTGACGATCAACTTGTACCAATTCCACATTCTCAATTGCATCGTGTGTTTTGCTCCTTAGAACTGAACTATAAATAATCACTTCACACTTCCCAATTGCATATTCTATTTATATTGTCAGGTGTAAAACTATAATTACATTCTGATTATTTTATTGAATTATGTAGCTTTGTGGTATTGATGTTTTAAAAGTTGAAAGGCAGTTAATGTAACCTGTTTTATGATGTACTGGATTGTCAGCCTTGATGAGCACTCAGTTCTCTGGAGTGGAGAGACTTGAGTTCAGATTCTTCACAGAAGGAGTATGACCTTACTACAATAACTTGGTGGACAATTCAATAACACTTTGTATGTTCCTGATGTATCATTAAACCTTTCCTTTAGGATTCGATATGGCCTTGAGTCACCAGTACTCCAGCATTGGCCTGCAGTTTCCAGAAACTATGGTTTCAGAATTAAAATTTTCATTTTCTTTGAACGTTTTTATGTTTGAGTTCGGAAAATATTGAAGATAACAGAAGAGTCAGGAATCAGAGGACACAGATTTTCGGTGATTGGCATAAGAAACAGACATAGACTGAGGATTTGGTTTTCATGCAGGGAATGTGAAATGACTGGTGGAAGCAGATTCAGTAACAACCATTCAAAAAGAAAGTTAGATAAATATTTGAATGTAATATGTTACTAGGGTATGACAGAAATGAAAGTGAATGGGATTAAATAAATATTTCTGTAACATGCTGACATTGGTACAATAGGCCGAATGGCCGCCTTCTGTATTGAACCATTAATGCTGTGAGTCTTGATTTCAACACGGTGAGGATTTAAGGCAGAGGAAGTGTGCATAGCACTTGCACTTTGCTTGTGTGTTTGGTGATTAGGAGAATATGTTATACAATATTGAAATGCTTAGAATCAAAGGATGGATGTTGTTTGAAGATATATTGTGCTGAGTGCAGCTTATTCATTTAAAATGAAGAATGTGCTGCTGCCTTTTGTCCAACTAATTCATGTCTGATTAACACTCGGAAATGGAAGGTGTTGGAAAATAAATCATGTCATGGTTTTATCTGCCTTGTTATTGAGTATTTAACAAAGCTGAAATACGCAGGTACATTCTCCGGTTATCCTTTCCCTTTGCCAGCAGATGCAAAGAGCAGCAGCCTGTAGATGGCACTGTTACAATGACTGACTGGGCAAGACAGTCGAAAGCTTCAGTGTAATGATCTCCATTACAGCACTCCCTTCCAATTACCCCACCTGCTCCGGGCAAACATATCCGAGCTAACGTGTAATAAGAGACGTGTTTGCAATAAACATCAAGGGCACTGATTCAACAGTTTCTCAAAAAGCTGTTCTAGAAGTAAACTGTAGCACTAAAAGGAAATAAGCTATCAGTGATTTGAATTGAAGTCTGGCTGAAGTCCCACGATGTAGAACTACGAGAGGTAGAAGAAAAACACAGGACAGAATGAATAAATCTAGATTAATAATAATCAACAAAATGTTCATATAACAGTCTATAAATTGCAGAAGTCAGGGAAGGCAGAGGTGGTGAGAGATTCCACAGTTTTGAAGTTGTGAGAGGAAATGAGTTAAGTTCCAAAAATGTTCAGGGTATGATGAGGATGGAGAGTAAGCATTATCTCTTAAATTGAAGAAGATATGAAAGTATCAGAAAGTGATAATGATTAAGAAATATATTGCCACACTGAATTTTCAGAAGCTATTGGTGTCTGAATGCAAATGTATCTATCATTTATTTCTGAGGGAACTTTAATAGTAAACAGTAACCAAGGAACTTTGTTGAGAATGGGTGAAGATAAGGGGGTGAGATTAGAAATAAAGAATTATAAATTGCTGGTTGAAGTAACTATGAAACCATCACTGAACAGTAGTCAGACAGTTTGTCAGTCCATTAAGCAAGAAATAACTGGAACTTACATCAAAAGTGTTGTAATAATGGCGGGGGATTTTAGCTTTCATATGGACTAGACAAACCAAATTGTAGTTTGTCAAATGCTTTTGTGATGGTTTCCTGGAACAATACATTGTGGAAACAATTAGAGGTGGAACAATTTTTGATCTAGCATCAAGTCACATTTAATTAGAAATCTTATAGTTAAAGAGCCTCTGGGAAAAGTGTTCATAATGCAGTTGAATTCCATATTAACTTTGAAAGAGACAAACTCTAGTTCCATTAAGAATCTTGATCATTAACCAAGCCAATTGCTTGGGTATAAAGGGAGGGTGAGTTGACTGGGTATATAGACTCAAAGGCATAAACAGGTATAAATAAACAGTGGGAAATGTTTAAAGAATCCATTCAAAATGTTCAACAAAAATACATTACATTAAATCAATCACAGCAAGAAAGGCACATCCATAGTATTCTTGGGAAATCAAGGCAAGTATTATGTGAAAAGACAAGACCTATAATGCTTCAAAGAATACTATTAAGCATGAGGATGGGAGTATTTCAAAAGCAGAAAAGGCCATTGAATAATTTACTGAAAGCATAAAAATAGAATATGAGAGCAAACTTGCCAATAGTTTAATGACATATTTTAATAGCTTTTCTGAGCATATTAAAAAGAGAGTAACTAAAATAAACATGAATCCTTATAGGCAGAGACACTAAACAGTATCATGGGGAATAAGGAAATGGTAGAAGTATTGAATAAACATCTTGTGTTTGCAGTCACAATGGTAACAAATTGCATACCAAAACTAAAGTATGATCAAAGAAGTAATAAGATTGAGAAACTTAAGGTAATTGGTATCATCAGAGAAACTACAAACTGGAAAGCATTCAGAAAAGATTTACAAGGATGTTGCCAGGTTTGGAGGATGTGAAATATAAGGAGAGGCTGAAAAGGCTGTGGCTGTTTTCAGTGGAGCATCGGAGGCTGAGGAGTGACCATATAGAGGTTTATAAAATCATAAAGGGCATGATTAGGGTAAACAGACAAAATCTTTTCTCCAGGATGGGGGAGTCCAGAACTAGAGGGCATAGGTTTATAGTGAGGGGGGAAAGATATAAAAGGGACCTAAGGGGCAACTTTTTCACACAGAGGGTGATGCGTGTTTGGAATGAGCTGCCAGAGGAAGTGGTGGAGGCTAGTACAATCACAACATTTAAAAGACATCTGGATGGGTATATAACTAGGAAGGGTTGAGAGGGATATGGGCCAAATGCTGGCAATGGGAATAGATTAGGTTAGGATATCTGGTCAACATGGACAAGTTGGACCAAAGAGTCTGTTTCTGCCCTATACATCTCTATGATTCTATGAGTAACTGCCTGAGAGCATGATGACCCACATCCTAGGATTCTGACGAGATAGCTACAGAGATAATGTACGCACAGGTTCAGATATCCCAAAATTCCCTCAGTTTTGGAATGGTTGATTAGATTTGAAGTTAGTAGATATAATGTCACAACTTAAGAAAAGAGGGAGAAACATACATGACCAGTTAGCCTGACATCAGTTGTAGGGAAAATGTTGGAATTACTTATAGGATTTTTTGTGTGCTTACAATTTGCTTAGAAAATCAAGCAACGATCAAAGAAAGTCAGTATGGTTTTACAAAAGGGAAATCATGTCTGGCAAATTTATTAAACATTTTTAAAGAAGCAACAAAGATAAAGAGGAACAAGTAAATGTAGTTTACTTAGTTTTCCAAATGGTACATGCTAAGGTGTCACACCGAGGCTAATATGCAAGAAAAGGAGCTGGGGTAATATATTAGTATGAGTAGAAGATTGGTTAATGGACAGGAAACAGATAGTTAGGAAACCAGGGCATTTCCAAGTTGCATGGCCTAGCTAGTGGTGGGCTTCAAGGATCAGTGCTGGAGTCTCAGCTTTATTTAATCTTTATTAATTGCTTAGACAAAGAGGTGGAGATTAATGTATCTACGTTTATTGACAATACAATTGTAGGTCGAAGTAGAAGCTATGAAGAGGCTGTACAGAGATATAAAATGTTTAAGTGAATGGGAAACGAGATGGCAAATTAAGTAAAAGTGTCAGGTTATTTGCATTGGCTGTGAGAACAGAAGAGCACAGTACAATTTAAAAGTCATGAACTTCCTAAACTATTATGTTCAGAGGTTTACTTCATTGGTGTATTTCATTCAAAAACACACAAAATTTATTTATTGGGTACAGTTAGCAATTTGGAAAGGGCATGACATGTCGGCATTTATTGTCGAAAAGTTGGAGTACAAGAATGAGGGAGACCTGTTACTGTTGTACCAAAGTCTGGTCTCCACATTTAAGGAACGATTTTCTTGCAGTGAAGGTTCATCAGATTATTCATGAGATAAAAGGTTGTCATTTGATGATACTTTTAGGACTTTGAAAAGCAAGTTAAAGGACCAAAGCTGGAGTTGGCGATCTGGAATTCCTTCATGAGGTGGTTGATTGGCTAACCAGCAGTTGGGAAGTCACAGAATGATTTTTTTTTCTTTCAAAGCCTCTTCAAAGGTTTTCTGAAGATGTTTTGCTAAAATGTAACTACTTCTTCTAAACTTCTAACTTGTAAAATGTAACATTTTCAAATCATAGAGTCTTACAGCACAGCAACAACTTCAGCCCACCATGTCTGTGCTAATCAACATTCACCCAACTACACCAATCCCATTTATCTGCACTTGGTCCATAGCCTACTAAGCTCTGGCAGTTTAAGTGCTCATCCAGATGTTTATTAAATGTAGTGAGAATACGTGGTTCCACCACATCTCAGGCAGCACGTTCCATACTTCTACCATCCTTTGGGTGAAAAACATTTTGTCTCTGATCTCCTTTAAGATCTCATTTTACTCCTCATCTGAAGCTTATGTTCTCTGGTCTTAGACATATCTGCCATGGTGAAAAAAAAAAATCATGCAATCTACTGTGTCTATTCCTCTCAGTTTTGAACACCTCAATCAGTTCCCTCTCAGCATCCTCTGCTCCAATGAAAACAAACCCAGCCTATCCAGTCTTTCTTCATAACTGAAACTTTTCATCACAGGCAACATCCTGGTGAATCTCCCTATTTGCCTCCCTGTTTTTAATGAATTGTATTTGACATTTATTTCCTCCTTATCCTTTATCAAACTCTCAATAACCCTTGACCTCCAGGGTTCCCTGGTCTTGCTGCCCTTGCCCTTCATTCTTAGAGGAACATGCTGACTCTGAATCCTCACTAAACTACTTTTCAAAGATTCCCACTTTCTAATGGAAGGTTGTTTTTACTTGCAGAGACCACAAATAAGAGCACCAGGTTGCTTTTTACAGGGCCAGACACTTTTTTCCCCCCTTTGCAACACAGAGTTAAGCGTTTTTGGTATTGTCAGTGGATGTGGTAAAGACCAACATTGACTCTTTAACTGGTTGCAATTTAAAAATTATACTGTTAATTGACAGTTTGGTTTAATGTTACAAGCTTCCTTTTGCTGGTATATTGTAGAAGCAATTATCATCATTTACATTACCAACTGTTTATTGCCCATCCCAGAGGTTATGCGGAAATCCATCAACACAAATGAGCAGAGAGGTGGCAGATGAAGTTCAAAGAAGTGATGTATAAGATGATACATAGAACATAGAACATAGGAGAATACAGCGCAGTACAGGCCCTTCGGCCCTCGATGTTGCGCCGATCCAAGCCCACCTAACCTACACTAGTCCACTATCCTCCATATGCCTATCCAATGCCCACTTAAATGCCCATAATGAGGGAGAGTCCACCACTGCTACTGGCAGGGCATTCCATGAACTCACGACTCGCTGAGTAAAGAACCTACCCCTAACATCTGTCCTATACCTACCCCCACTTAATTTAAAGCTATGCCCCCTTGTAATAGCTGACTCCGTTTTTTAGAAACTTTATATTTAAAGGATATGTAGGAGCAGAGTCTGTGCAAATGTGCATGAGTCACTAAAGATGGCAGTACAGGTAGTCTGAGCAGTTAATAAACCTACAATGTCCGAGGCTTTATTTATGAGGCATAGAGAACAAGAACAAGGAGATAATACTGTACTTGTATAAAGCACAACATAAAGCTCAGCAGGAACATTGTATGCAGTTCTGTGTTCAATACTTTGAGAAGAATGTGGATGCGTTGGAGAGAATGCAGAAGAGGTTTATAAGAAAAGCTCCAGGGATAAGAAAGTTTTGTTAAGAAGAGAGATCAGAGAATTTTGGGCCATTCTCCTTAGAGAAGCAAACATTGAAACAAGACTTGGTGAATGTTTTCAAAATCGTGAATGAGTTAGACAGAGGAGATAAGGAGAAATCGTTTCCACTCGTAAAATGATCAAAAATGAGAGGGCATGGATTTAAAGTAATTTGCAGAAGCATGGTCAGTGTGTAGTTAGGTCTGGAAGTGTGGTGGAGGCTGGCTAAATTAAGATTTTTAGAAGAGAATTATGATGTGGACGTGCCGGCATTGGACGGGGATGGACAAAATCAGAAGTCACACAGTATTTGATGACCTGGTGAAGCAGCAATGCTTTGAAAGCTTGTGATTTCAAGTAGACCTGTTGGACTATAACCTGATGTTGTGTGACTTCTGAAAAGGGAATTAGATGATTATTTAAAAAGAAACAATATTCAGGGTTACGGAGATACGGCAGGAGAATGTTATGAAGTCAAGATGGTCATTCAGAGAGCTAGTGTAGATACTATGGGTCAAAAGGCCTCCTCCTGCACTGTAACAGTTCTGTAATTCTGCAACTAACTGTGTTCAAAATTGGAGTCCCCAAAAACTAAATTATTTTAGTATTTCCTGTGTAGCAGGATTTCTGAAGAAGGGCTTATGCCCGAAAGGTCGATTCTCCTGTTCCCTGGATGCTGCCTGACCTGCTGCACTTTTCCAGCAACACATTTTCAGCTCTGATCTCCAGCATCTGCAGACCTCACTTTCTCCTGTGTAGCAGGATACCTTGTGTAATAGCTGATACATAAATAACTAGCCTTCTCCAAACTTCAACAATTTCAGGTTAATAAGGAAGGTACAGGAATCACCAAGATAATGGAGTTCATGATGTTCCATTGAACTGATATCAACAATTTACCTCACCATCTGTATCAATATTGTATTTGAGAAAATACACAGTCTTGTTCTTCAGAAAAATGATAACTAACCTTCAAGTGAAGGTGGGCAGGGGGACAACAGTCATCTTGACATTATAAGTAGTTGCCTGTGTCCATTAGCTAGAAGGACTCAAATGGGTGATTGACATAACTACCAGCCCCTCCGAGTTGGTTATATGAACAAGTACTTAGCGCGTGCTGGATAGTCCTTTTTGGGCAGCGCCTCATCAGACAACTGCTTCCTTCAGATAGAAGCTGGGCCAAAAGGCAAAGACAAATCCCAACCAGCCCTTCATCTGCCTCCGCTACTTCAATCTCTTATTTACTTTTCTGTTCAATTAACTAAGCTCTCATATCTAAAATGCTGCTTCTTAACAAACTTTTAAACTATAGGAAAATTCCTTATGAATGATCTACTGCTTAAAGTAAGTAACCTTGGTCACGAACACTCCTCAATACATGATGCAGAATGGGTGTACTGCGCAATGATGTAAACATGGAAACTGATTCTTAAGTCCAACCCGTCCATGCCAACCAGATATCCCAACCTAATCTAGTCCCACTTGCCAGCATCCCGCTCATATCCCTCCAAATCCTTCCTATTCACATACCTATCCAGGTACCTTTTAAATGTTACAATTGTGCTAGCCTCCACCACTTCCTCTGGCAGCTCATTCTATACACATACCACCCTCTTGTGTGAAAACGTTGCCCCTTAGGTCTCGATATCTTTCCCCTCTCACCCTAAACCTATGCCCTCTAGTTGTGGACTCCCCACCCCAGGGAAAAAGACTGTCTATTTATCCTACCCACGCCCCTCATGATTTTATAAACCTCTGTAACATCACCTCTCAGCCTCTGATGCTCCAGGGAAAATAAACCCAGCCTGTTCAGCCTCTCCCTATAACTCAAACCCTCCAACTCTGGCAACATCCTTGTTAATCTTTTCTGAACCCTTTCAATTTTCACAACAACCTTCTGATAGAAAAGAGATCAGAACTGCATGCAATATTCCAAAACTGGCCTAACCAATGTCCTGTACAGCTGCAACATGCCCTCCCGACTCCTGTCCTCAATACTCTGACAAATAAAGGAAAGCATACCAAACACCACCTTCACTATCCTATCTATCTGCCACTCTACTTTCAAGGAGCTATGAACCTGCACTCCAACACTCCCTCGGACCTTACTGCAGATAATGTTTATTTCTCCCTGAGTTAGTGTCTATTGTTCATTAGTGAGTGATTCTGGCTGATACTTTTCCAATTTGGAGTTAAACTATAGTGGTGTCTGGCCATCTCCACTCCTCTCTCACTTCATATATGAGTGAGTTTGATGATGACTTATAGGGTGAGCTACATGTGACAAATGTGCAGAAGTTCTCATTCCATGCAATTTGAGAAGGAGGTGAGGCACATTGACCAGTTACCCCTCTTCTCAAGGGGACAGTGTGGGAGAAGGATTGAATTACAGGCAACCCAGGAACTTCATCTCAGACACCATGCATTCCCCCTCCCCTGCCCTTACCAGTGACCCTGTTTTCTGCAGCATATCAGGTTTGGGAAAGGTACACCTCTATCACCAGCCTGGGACTCTCTCGCCCCTGGTTCCACAGAGGATGCTCAGCAAAGTCTTCAGAGTCGCCAGGCTGTACCAGTCAGCAGTTCCATCCACTGCAGCTGCAGATCTTGGGCCCTCAGCTAGATGTAATTAGCGGCAAAGGAAGAATAAAACTGATTTATGTTTAGCATGTGTGTTTCTTCAGGCTCCTTTAACTGGAAACACCACCTTCAGAGGGTGCACCACATCTCCTGGAGATTGATACTGCTTTCAGATGCATGTGTTCCTCATCTAAGCCTGTGGACATTCTTACTGCAGCAGCTACAGAGACAATAGCATCTTCTGTGGCTGGAATTTATTGGGACAATTCTAATAAACTTATATGGGTGATATCAGAAACAAACCATCTCCACAAATAACATTTGATCTGTGTCCTCAAAACACTGAAATGGAGGTCTCCAATGAGGAGCCCAATAGAATGTCTTGGAATGGACCTTTCACATCATTGACCTGATTCAGATAAATGCTGCACAAACTATTTCTCACAGAATACCCAAAAAAGGCAGCATTGCATATAGGATCACGGGTGTGGACACTTCATTGTCCAAAGTGTGAGGTGAGCAATTCCTGGAGACCATAAGACCTTGCAATCTGGATATGAATTGTGGAACTTGTGTGAAACTTTACAGCTTGCCTGACATTACTTGAGTTTCACAGCCATTATTAGGAAGAATTTGTAGTGTTGAATGAAATAGTCAAGGTTGTTTGTGGCCAGGAGTTTTAGTCAAGGCAGTTGGTCAATGCATGGGGTAATTATGTAATGACAATTTTCTTTTTTGCATGTTTGATGTTTCTGTTTAATTCCATTGTTCCTTTAAAAGCTTCACATTATTTACAAGCAGAGCCCTGTTTGTCACAGATGTAAAAGAAAGTTTCTCCACCCACTCAGTGTGCTGGCAGCCATATATAATACTGGTTGCATATTTGTGACTTGGATGATGTTGGAAAGTGATAGGTCATGTGTCACAGATTGAGTGGAATTCTCAGCCTGTCAATCTGGGCGTCAACCCTCCCAAATCTTTATGTTCCATTCTGTGTTGCCCCCATCTCCAAATTATCAACTCCATCCATTTTGAGCTTCCCCATATTCTCCCCAACTCCTATTTACCTGCTCATTTCACTTTGACCTGAGTCTTGGGCTTCGATATGCCAAATACACTTGTTCACTGCCACACATCGAAGTAGGGTAGTGGTGACCATCAATGCTGCCATGTCCTGCAGTATCCCATGCTATATGGTTTCTGCACGTCTCTGTTGAGTTGCCCCCTTCGTGTTAATAGTCCCCTCTGGATCCTGGTCTCCAAAATTAACTCCCGCCAATTTGCCCGGACTTCTGATAGCCCTCCTTGTCATTCAATTAATAGAACCTTGGATTGGCTTTTACAGAACCCATGTCTGACATGGAAAGACAGGCCCGACCAATGAGTGAGCAGAACCCTGACTGATCTCTGTGCTGCTCCCCAATTGACTTATCGCTACTGTCTTGGCTGATGCACTGGACCTTCGGGACTGACCATGGTCCACTCACTGGACTGTAAGCAAATAGACACCTGATTCTGAATGTGCCAAGTGCCAGACTAAACAAGTCCCAGTTCCTGAACTAATATTGGAATTATGTCCTTGACATGCTGTAGCTGTTACTCCTAACTGATGACAGTCCCTCTAGACTGGATTCAGAACCATTTCCTTTAGCTATGGCCATTTGATTGAAGCATGTGCAATGCATTTGGTATGTTTGCTGCCAGCACATGCTGCAGTTGTTACTTATCATGTTACCATCTAGCCTGATGCCCTTTGATTGCTGGCACTGCATGACCAACTGCCTGATTTTGGACTAAAAGGCACAACAACACAGAGATACTGAGGGGCTGTAAGCTTCTGAATGAGGTGCCAATATGCAAAAAGGCAAGGCAGAAATGTTGCAAGCATCTGAGTAGACACAAAGCAAGTATCTGCTAAAGGAGCAAGCTAAGAGCCTAGAGACGGACCCTGGCCCAATGCATAAGGTGGGTCCCTGTGCACAAAGTACCCTGGCAGCGACATTGCAATGTAATGTATGGGTGAGCTCTCAAGGTGCAGTATTGAAATGGAGAACTGCATTATTTGGGTCTGAAATATGCCATGCTGATGTGAGATTCATGCTTGCCCGACACCATCCTCCATGGATGAAGAAGGTAGGTGCTCATTGCCCATGGAATGTGCCCTGAACTGTTGGGGAATGCTGGCCAGGATGGATGATGAGGGAAAAAAATGATGAGCTACAGTCTGCAGGTACCTGCTCAGCCTTTTAATATCAGGAATTGTCAGCATTCTAGTTTCTCTCCACTACCTGGGAAAATAGCAACCACAACGTAAATGAGGTGAAATCAGGGTAATAATGAGGTATTAACGCATGCAAAAGGGCCCTCGCTGCTCACTAGCTGGATTCTCATCTCACTGTTAAAATGTTAAATGGAAAACTGGACGCTTTTTTTCCGAGACATTGAGAATCTCATGTTTCTGTACACATCATCTTTTACAAACTGATTCACCATCGCTTACTTCATTTCAGGAGCTGGAAAGATTCGGCCCGTAGGTTTCTTGATTGGGTAGAGGTTCATTGGGAAGGAGAGGTTAATTCCAACAGGTTTTGGTATGAATGAGATACAAATGCCTACAGATAGGCTTCTCACCATCTCTGGTGACATAGTTGACCCAATACCTGAAAGGGGAATTCTTCATCACTGAAGATTATCTTGACCGCAAGAACCTGATTTTTTTTTTGTGTTTCACCTGCTCAATTCACATTTTCGTCATTGTTCTCATCATCATGGGCACTTAAAAACCCCACCCTCTATATCTAAAGTTTAATTTCAATTGTGATTGGATTAGTTGTTTACTACTAATGGAGTATATTATTATGTTAATATTTCAGTATGCCTGCATATAATGCTTATTTCTCAGTGAATTTATATCTATAGTTTAGTGCTGAGAGGGCCTTCATTTATTCTTCTTTACTAACAGAATCTGTATCTCAAGTTTATTTCCAAGTGTGTGTATATCAAATGCATCTTACTAAGAGAATTGATATCTATTGTTTGTTACTGATAGAGGCAATATTGATAATTATTACTGAAAGAGTATTTTGCATATTACTGAAGGAGTCCATTTATTGATTAGTTGTTTGGTAGTATGGAACTTGAATATTGCTGAAAAAAAAAAATTTTGTTGCAATTGTTCATCTTGCACTCATCAGGACAAAACAGAGGAATACCAATAAAAGGGGAAATCAGCATTTATGCTGTATGAGAGGAGACTGTTGATTGGTTGGCAAATAGACTCCAGTTCCTGTGGAAATGCACCAGTTAATGATGACTGTTACTCAGCTGCCAAGCTTTGTTTAAATTCTAAAACAAGGCAGACTGACTCTGGTCAAGAGATTGCCCTGATGAATGAATCAGAATTGCTGTCCCTATCTTATTATATTGAAACAGGGACAGAGGGTTTAACATATTCTTGCTGTCTGCGAAGAACAGGGCCCTGTGTGTTAATATATGTAGCCTTCAATACGTACAAGTATGCCACGTTACAAGCCTGACTGGTAATCCTAAATTGTTGTCAGCATAGTTCTTTATACAGTCAGGATTATTTAGTGAATACTATACAATTGCACAATGATTTCTAATCACTCCCCTCTCATACAGTATAAAAGTATTTTTCCCATTGCTTTGATATGTGGTGAATTGCCCTGATGAGTGCAAGATAAATACATCTAACAAAATGTTTCTTTTCTCAGTTGTTTATTACTCAAGGAAACTGTCTTACTACTGAGTCTGTACCTATTGTTTATTACTAAAGGTGTCTGTTGCTATTATTACTGAAGGAGTCTGTTTTTCTTATTATTTAAGTGACCTTGATCAGATGGGCCCATGGAGTGCGGAGTAGCAGATGGAGTTTAATTTAGATAAATGTGAGGTGCTACATTTTGAAAAGGCAAATCAGGACAGGACTTCTACATTTAATGGGAAGGTCCTGGGGAGTGTCGCTGAACAACGACACTCTGGAGTGCAGGTGCATAGCTCCTTGAAAGTGGAGTCCCAGGTCAACAGGATAGTAAAGATGTTTGGTATGCTTGCCTTTATTGGTAAGTGCATTGAGTATAGGAGTTGGGAGGTCATGTTGTGGCTGTACAGGACACTGGTTAGGCCACTTTTGGAATACTGGGTGCAATTCTGGTCTCCTTGCTATAGGAAAGATGTTGTAAAACTTGAAAGGGTTCAGAAAAGATTAACAAGGATGTTGCCACATTTGGAGGGTTTGAGTTATAGGAAGAGGCTGAATAGGCTGGGGCTATTTTCCCTGGACCATCAGAGGCTGAGAGGTGACTTTATAGAGGTTTATAAAATCATGAGGGGTATGGATAGGGTGAAGAGCCAAAGTCTTTTCACTGGGATTGGAGAGTCCAAAATTAAAGGGCATGTGTTTAAGGTGAGAGGGGACAGATTTAAAAAAGACCTAAGGGGCAACTTTTTTTGCAGAGGGTGGTGCGTGCATGGAATGAGCTGCCAGAGCAAGTGGTGGAAGCTGATATAATAACAACATTTGAAAGGCAACTGGATGGGTATCTGAATAGGCAGGGTTTAGAGGGATATGATCCAAATGCTGGAAAATGAGACAAGATTTATTTAGGATATCTGGTCACTATGGACAAATTGGACTGAAGGGTCTGTTTCCATGCTGTACAGCTCTATGACTCCATGACTCTGAGTTGATGTCTATTGTCTATTACCAGAGGAGTTGGACTATGCTTTTATTGAAAGTCTATATTGTAGATTTAGAAATTAAAGTTTAACAGTAGGAGATGGGATAAATGCAAATAAAGCAAATGGAAGATTATTACACATAAAAAGTTGTGACATGTTGCTTTAAGAAATTAACAAAGGTTGGAACAGCAACAGCAAGTTGGCATGCTGAGCTGAGGCTGTGGAGTGCAGTACTTGAACTGAGAGCAGTCCAGGGAGATTGGTTGTTTTTTGGAGTTAAAAACAGTCATTGAACTTTGAAAGACTATAACACTTCATCAGGCCAAAGTTAAAAATCACACAACTCCAGGTTGTAGTTCAACAGGTTTAATTGGAAGAACTAGCTTTCGGAGCGCCGCTCCTTCATCACCTGACTATAACCTGGTGTTGTGTGATTTTTAACTTTGTACAGCCCAGTCCAACACCGGCATCTCCAAATCATCAGACCAAAGAATAGATTGTGAATGAGAGATTCTTAATGCTCAGGTTAAGGGTAGCTCAGAACTGTCTATATCACGATGCAAAGTAAGAAGGTTCTATGATTTCGATTTACTGTGTGTTTGCTGGGAGAGGTTAGTTGCATTTGGGAACTGGGAGAGTGCTGAAGCAGAAATGGTCAGGCAGCTAAGTTCTGCCGTTAGCATAATCCAAGCAGTTTGGACAGGAGGAATGTATGAGTGCCACTGATAGTTCAACGCAACTGGGAATGAGGTAGAGAAAGCAGTAGTTTCTTGCTGCAACTAATAATGATTGGAGCTTAGAGAAATGTAATATTATATCAGTGAATTTAGCTATTTGTTAGAAGTTTGAATTGTGTTCATAATTAGATATTTTTTAAAAATGTATTCATTTGTGGGATGTGGTCATTGCTTACTGGCAGCTTGGTAGTAATCTCAGGAATGCTGCAGATCTTGATCTCAGGAGAAGAAATTAAACTACCAAAACATGAGCAGTCATCAAGGTTATCCAAGTTGGAAATTATTTTGAGGACATTTCCAAAGCGAGATGTTCAAAAGTGAGGAATTAAAATCCCTTTCAAAGCAGACAGAGTTTAAATGAGATTTGGTGACCCGCAGTATCATTACTGCGAGGTTGGGATCTAAACTGATAGCACAGACCATTTAAGTTGTAGTCTGTGTGTGTTTGAACAGTTTCAGTTACTTTATATTTACTCATCTTCATCCTGAGTGTCAGACTATATGTTGTGTATATAAAATAGCTTGTTGTACTTTTCTAATATTGTATTTGAAAGTTGAGCTGGTGCATTTAAAACAATGAAATTTTGTGGCTTTATTGTCTATTACCTGGATTTTCAAACATTTTCAATTTTAAACAAGAACAGCTATTGGTCCCAAATCAGATTGTAACATAAACGTGCATTGTCATCTGGGATCATAACAGTAACTAATATCTATTTGCAAGTATGTATGTATTGCTTAGAACAGAAACAGTCTGAATCTATTGTTTAATGCCAAATGCATTCTATTGATTGTTTAGCAGTACTAAGGGAGTCTCTATATTATATTCATTACTGAGGGAGTCTGCACATATTGTTTATGTCTAAACACTTGTAACTATAGTTTATTGCTGAGACCGTCTGTCTATATTATTTATTACTTGAGGAGTCTGAACTATTTACTTATAACAAAGGACATCTGTATCTATTGTTAGTTACTGAAGAAGTCTAAAAACCATTATTTGCTATTGTTATTTTATCTATTATTTATTACTGAGGGAGTCTGTACATAATGTTTATTTCTAAGTGAGTGTGTATATATTGCTTATCACTGAGGGAGTTGTTTTTGTAACTAAGGGAGTCTGTTTCAATTGTTTACAAATGGGAGACTGCTACAGTTGGTTAATACTGAGATCTATATCAGTTTTTTTTATATAACTGATCATGTCTATATATTTTGTTTATTACTGGGAGACTGTACCTGTTGCTTAATATTGTAGCCTGTAACAGCTGTTTATTACTGGTCATGACTATGGTTTTATTACTGACGGAATCTTGTCTATGATTTTCTACTGGATTTGTCTTCCTAATATTTATTATTCGGAGGTTTATCATTTGTTTATTACTTGGAGGCTGTATCTACTGCTTATTGCTGGTAATCTGAATCAGTTTATTTAACTACTGATCATGTCTGTATCTACTGTTTATTACTGGGAGACAGCATTTATTATTTAACACCATCAGCATGTATCTATTACTTATTACTGAAGCCATCTGTGTGTAATGTTTATTTTCAAGTGGGAGTACATCTATTGCTTAAGACCAAAGGAATCTCTATTGTATACTTTATTTATTACTGAGCGAGTCAATATCTGTTATTTATTGCTCTTGGAATCCATTTCTATTGTTTATTTCTAAGTGATTATATAGTTATTCTAAATGGTGTCTACTAGTCAAAGTCCTGTGACATTGCCCTTGTCATTCAAGGCTGAGGGAAGTTGCCCAGTGCAGTTAGGGAATGGGGACAACTAGAGCAGAACACAGAGATATGACAGGATCCTTATATTAAAGTCATACATTCTGTTCTTTATTTTTACACAACATTTTATTCTACATGATTGGTTATAGGTGTCAGGGGTGATGTCTTTGAAGTGTGATGTTAAAGTGCAAGCCCATGTGTCCTCTCTGCTTGAAGTGAAAGATTCCGGAGCACTACTTTTGAAGAAGAGCAAATGCATCTTCTCAGTGTCTTGGCCAATATTTATCCCTCAACCAAAATCACTGAAACAAAACAAATCCAGTGGTCATTTATCTCATTGTGTACTGGAACTTCGCTGTGTGCAAATTGTCTGCTATTTCTTCAACATTTTCATTAATGACAAGACTTCAAAAGTACTTAATTAGCTGCAATGTGCTTCGGGACATCCCAAGGCCATGAATGGTTTATATATATCTATATATATTTTTTTTTCCACTGATATTAATAACCTCTCACTTACATCCTAATATGCACTGACAAATAAGATGGTCCAAGCTTCTCACTTGCTACAATATATTGTCCAGACTCTCACTTGCTCGAGAAGTTGTTTTGGACTCTCACTTGCTGCATTAGGCTAACATTGCTACTCCTCCATCAACTAACCCTCTCAATGTATAGTCCACTTCACATTTATTTATTAACTATCAACGGTGGCTTCATTTATTACTTGCAATCAAATCTGTCTCCAATTACGCTCTTCATGAGTTATTTGTCTCAAAAAGCATGTCAGTTAAGGCAAGAAGGGATGTCTTTGTTTTGGTGCCAATCTGATCCATAACGTTGATCCACCCAAGTAGTCCCTCAAGGAATCCAAATTGATAGGGTAATGGACACTTTTACATGTATGTTGTAGCCTGAAACTATGGATAGTGATGCTTCAGATTCTGTTTTTTTTCAATCACTGACGAGGAATCTTTTCTGCTATTGGTTCGTGATGGGAGGATTTACAATTTGGTATTCAATCTGTTTGCCCTCATTATGACATTTATGGCCTTGTGTGAAAAGCAGAGTTTCTCACTGAGAGACCAGGATGCTACTCATTGCACCACAAGCCCTCCTCAATCAAACTTTATTACTTCATTGTTGCTAAAGGATCCATATTGGGTATTTGTTAATAAGGGCGTCAATCTAATATTATTCTTTGAGGATATGTTTTTATTGTAGAGTGAGTCTCTATCTATTATTTTATATGTATTATCTTTGATATTCTCATATGGGGGGTTGGTTTAGCTCAGTTGGCTGGATAATTGTGCAGAGTAACACCAACAGCATGGGTTCAATTCTCACACAGCTGAGGATACCAGGAAGGATTTTCTTTCTCAACCTCTCCCCTCACCCAAGGTGTAGTGACCATCAGATTAAACCACCAGTTTTCTCTTTCTAATGAGACAGCAATGGTCTAGTAAGACTATGGCAACCTTACCTATATACTGTTAATTATATTATCTGTAATAATTACTTTTTGTCAAACTATATTAATTATCAATTCATCATTTCTCATTGAGGATGCTGTCTTTCTGCCCAGATTCATTTTGAGGGTGCCTATATTTGCTATTGATTTATTATGCTATTTACAATATTGATTGTTAAAACTGTTAGTATTGATTTTATTACTGTGTCTGCATTTACAATATTGAATACTAAGGCTGTTGGTATTGATTATTGATTTATGACTGAGGGTGTCAACATTTATTTTGCAGTTGCTATCAAAGAAGTCTGCATTTATTATTCATTTGATATGTGAAAGGCTATATTGTTGTTTATTTATTGTTGAGAGAATCTATTTCTTATCTATTGTCAAGGGAGTATATATTTATTATTTATTTTCAAGGAATTCTGAATTCATTTGTTATTTATTGTTGATGGAGCTAATATTTATAGTTATTATTGAGTCAGTCAGTCAGACCATAGTCAGTCTGTATTCATTTTTATTGGCAAGAGAATCTATATTGTTTATTTCTTTGCAACGTAGTCTGTATTTATTACCTGCCTATTACTGAAAGAGTTCGTATTTAGTACTTATTTATTATCAAGAAAGTCTATTTTTATTATTTTGTTTATTATTGTGGGATGCTTCACTCCCTATATCTTGAATCTCCCCTCACAACATTAGCTTCTTATCCCTGGTATCACCTATTTGAATCTATGCTGTAAGCTCAATTTGGCTTTATTGCCCTTTCTATTATGGGGTCAGAGAGTTAGGTTCGAGGAAACACTATTGTCCACTCCGAGTTGTTGATCTTTACAATGAGTTCTATCTACAGGAATGTCGATTATCTTTTTCATTATCATCAGGTTTGTGCGCTGCATTATCCTTTTCTATTTTCACACTGAATCGAACCATGTCCTGATAGTTCTTTCTCCAGCTTGCACATCAGTTAATTGGAAACAGTAGTAAGCCATTCAGCCCTTTGAGTCCATACTACCATTATATCTCAACCCAATTGACTCCTGTGAAATCCTCAGCCAAAATTAGCCTTGAAAGTTTCAATGCATCCAACCTTTTGGGGAGCGATTTCAACCATTGTTTACGTGAGTAGCCATGATACGATTTCACTCCTGAATGTCTGAGCTCTAAGTTTGATATTACACTCCCTTGTTCTGGATTCCCTTACCAAAGAAATAGTTTCTCAGAATATCCATCGTATTGAATCGCTTTATCATTTTAAAGCTTAGTAAGATGATGCTCCAGGTCTGGTCTAACCAATACCAGGTATAATGTGATCTCCCCTGACAAAATCATGCAATCCATCCTTTCCAGTTAAATAGAAGCACACCAATCTAGAAAGTAGACCTCAATTTGTTCAAATACAAAAGAGATGTTTATCTTCATTACTGAAGAACTTGAATTATTTACTTAATGGTTTGTTTGTATTATAAAATTAATGTATTTATTTTATTGATATTTATTGCCCAGACAGCTTAGTATTTATAATCTATTTCACTCTAAGTGTGCCGATATTTGTTATTTATTAAAGAGACCACCCATTATTTGCTTAATGCTGAGGGTGTATATCTATTATTTATTACTAAGACAGTATGTATTTATTGTTTTTCTAGTACTGAGGGTGTCTGTATTTATCATGTATTACTAGCAGTGTCATATTTATTATTAATTTATTATGTATTTGTTATTGGAAATGTCTGTATTTATTTATCTGTACAATCTGTGTACATTATTTATTTGTTACTGATAGCATTTGATGTATTATTTATGTAGGAACTCCATAGTCATTATTTATTTATTGACAATTGAAGGAATTTATATCTTTTCACTGATGAATTATGATAAATGCTATGCAGATTTACTTGTTACTTTTTACAGAATGTTTAACATTTTCTCAATATCAGTGAGCTTTTTTTTATTTGTTCCTTGGATTTCTATTTATTATGCATTACTGAAAATGTCTATATTTCTTATTGAAGGATTCTGCGTGCATTGGTTATCAATTACCCAAGGTTCTGTCTGCATTCTTTATTATCATTGGAGTTTGTATTTATTACTTACTTAGTACTGGACTGTGTGTAATTACTATTTATTCATTTATTATTGACGGAGACCACGTATTTATCAGAGTTTCATTTATTAATCACAAAAGATAATTGTTTTCTACATGTTGTTTAAACATCCATATTAATTATTTACTAATCTATTATTAACATTAGATGTTCCATTGATTGCAAGTGCCTATGTTCACTATTGATTTTATTTATTTTGAGAAATTATATATTTACATCTCAATACCTTATAATTTAATAATTGAGATTATCCATAAGATTCAGTGAGGCTGTCTCTACATATTGTGTATGAGTGAGAAAACATCTATTTATGATTTGCTAATTTATTATTGAGGGTGTATATATGTTATTTATGACTGAGAGTATCAATATTTGTTATTAATCTATTACCATGGATATCTGCACTGAATTACTACTGAGGCTTCCAACATTTATTATTTATTTATAATTTTGTGTGTGTGTGTGTGTGTATATATATATATATATATATATATATATGTGTGAGTGTAAAACTCTATTTATTATTGGGATAGCCAGTATCTATTATTTATTTCAGAGGTTATTTGTATTTGTTGTGATTACTGAGGGTGTTTACATGTATTATTTAATTTATACTCGTAAGGAATCAACATTTATTATTTATTCATTACTGAGAAAGTCTATTTATCATTCAATTGTTTCCTATTTATTGCTCACAGAATTTATTATTTAGCCATCTGCATTTATGCTGTCTTCATTTCTTTGGATATTTATGTCTATTAATAATTTAGCTTTCATTCAGTACTTATTTTTGGGATCAGCAAGTATTAAACAATATAACCTGTATCTGTTACTTATTTATTACTGAGAGTGTTTGTTTATTTTTACAATGCATATCACCTTCCATTACATATTTATTCATCATTGATAGATACTGTGCTTTATTTTAATTTTTGAGGTTGTCTATATTTATTACTGATGATTGTGGGAGTTCACATTATGAAATGCAGAATAAAGTTCAGATACAAAGTGGTTAGATACAGGGTGAAACCTAGATACTGGGCAAAGTTTAATCCTTTCCATTGCAGCCAAAGATATGGTTGTCCTGCTCCCTTTGCAGGAGAGACCAAGTATTAGTCTCACAGAGCAGGTAAAACTCTTGTGATTAAATCAGACAGGACAGAACCCAAAAAAGATTCTCAATGGGTTGCATGTCAATTATGCTCATGGATGAGACATTTGGCTCTAATTATCTGTGAATCCACCAAAATGTAATGGTAGCTCAGGGATTAAATGAGCTTTCTCATGCCTCCAAAGGCGACACAGTAAATCTTTATTGGGGTTTTTAAAAATATCCTGCTCAGTAATGGATTGTCTCTATGACAGCTGTTCAGCTAACTGGCCTATAGTTTTCTGCTTTCCATCATCCCCGCCCCTTTCTTGAATAGAAATATTACACTAGTGCTTTTCCAATCTGCTGGGGCAATTCTGGAATCTAGAGTATAGACCACAACCAATTCATAGACTATTTTTGCAATCACTTCCTTTAAGACCATAGGATGAAAGCCATCAGATCCAGAGGATGTGTGAAACTTATGGTTCAAGTAGTTTTCCCATTTCCTTTTCCCTTGTGATTGTTTTGAGTTTTTCCTCCCCTTTACCTCTTGAATTTCAAATATTCTTGGGATATTTTTCTACCTTCTTTGGTGAAGATGGACACAAACTGTCCATTCAGCACTTCAGTCTCTTCCTTATTTCTCATTTTACTTCCCAAGTTTCACCCTCTCGGGGATAATAGTCTTTGACCCACACTTCTCATCCTCAAATTGAAAGTGAGGGCTGGTTTGCCTCATTTTTAGGTTCAGATGTTTCATGGCCAGCATCCCATCTCACATCCAACTCTTCTCACACTATTAACTGTTGTTCTTCGCATTAATTACACAGCCTCGATGGTGACCCCCTCATGAAATTATGCAGCAGGAATAGTACAAATCCCTCCTGACAGTGTCCAAAGTCATTGGCACATAATTTAAACCCTAACTACAGTACATTTCAGATGCTAGAAGTTATGGACTACCATGCACATTGTTCTCTTAGGAAGCCAAAATGAGAAGCTAACACCCACTTTCCAGATGGGGACTGGAGGTCATGCTGGATTGGGGTAGCTGAGATAGGAAGGATACCTTTATGCAGCAGACCACCAGGGGAGGCCAAGTCACCGAACACAGTGCATCTGAACAGAGGCAGCACCCAGGGTCAGTGCTATCTCCAGGGCCAGACAGAATGCACAGCACTGCAGGATAAAGGCCAACCTGTGCTCTGAAAAGGCAAATGCCATAAGAGTTTACTGTAACTCTTCCACTGCAAACCTCACAGTGGACTATCAACCTTACTATTGCATGCAGCATTACTATTCAACGGACCTCACCAACCCATGCTCTACAATGACTAGATGAATCTCCAGAGCCATAAGTATAAGTAACATCCTGTGCATTAGGGGGCGATATGTCCCTCTGTGCAAAGTGACCTGGCAACAGCATGCAAGTCAAAGGTACCCCTGAGCACCATGGGTGAAGTCCTGAAGGGCTGATGTTGGTCTGAAGTCAGCCTTGATAATGGGATGAGGCTGGTGGTCTGCTAAAAGGCAACCCCAGTGGACAAAGAATGCAGCAGGCATCTAACTTTCAAATCAGGAATTGTTGCCAACCAGTTCATTGGAAGAGCAGGGAAATTTGAAAACTGCATTGGAATAAGGTAAGTTTAGTATTAATACGATGCAATTACATGGAAATAAGGCAGTTACCACTTATCAGTGAGAGTTGGATCTTGTCATTGAAATGTTAAGGGGAAAATTGGAAAGGTTTTTCTCAATGTTGGGATTCAGATTTCTTCATTCTCAGCATACTTTCCCACATTGCTCGTCATTGCCTACAATGGGAAATTTCACCTTAAAATACTTGCGGGTTATGATCGCTGTTGAATACAGCCTCCTCCACTGTGAGGTCATCTATAAATCCTGACACGTTCCACATTGCTAGGTCTAGAACAGCCTTCAACCTGATTGCCATGAAAATGCATTGCTCTAAGAAACCGTCCTGAGTGCATTCTGTGATCTAATTCAAAGCTGAACCCTGATGAAGTCCTCAGGTCAATTCCAGCAACAGGCACCGATCCTGGTGGCACCATTGGTAGTGGAAAGCTGCCAGTCTCAGATTGGCAGGCAGGATTGCTGCCTGCTTCCTAAATCCAGGGGAAGGCTTGATGAAGGCTAGTTAAATGCCTGAGAGGCCCTAAACTTGGTCAAACATCCCCAAAAGAAGATACTCAAAATTCCTACGGGTTTTCCAACCAGTGAGTGAGATCCCATCTCCTACATGATATCCATTCCACAAAGAGAACCTCTGATACTAAGTGAAGCTCAGATACATAAGGTAGAGTATTATCCCAGCAGACCCATGTACAATGGGGAGGCTAGTCATGAGTTGGGAAGTCATTTGATTCAGTAGCTTCCTCTTTGAATCAGCCACAGCTATGGCATCCTGTTTCTGACTTTCCCAACCCAGAATGTCAGTGGAAAGATATCTCATTGACGTGGTCAGAATGGCTGAGTTGTCATTAATTCCTGAGGCTTCAGAGACCACTGGGAAGGCATTCACTTGTCTCTGACTCAGGCCTGGAGGCCTTACAGTAGAATCTGAGAGACTGAAGTGCTCAAGGATGGGAAGAATAGGCCAGCCTCTCAAAGGAAGCAGGTGTGGATAGAAAGGGCTGGGGCACTGAAAACCAGGAATGTGGATCCACTGCCTCAAGAGGTTCAAGAATGTCAGCAAGATAGGAGTTGTGAGTGACATAACACCTAATGTGTAACACCCCACATATCCTCGATCAGGTAAATACACTGTGCAGCTCCATTCATTCCTCATGGTCCCCACTCACTCTCAACTTTGTGCATTGTTGAACAGTCACCCTCCACAAGTGTTGGCCTTTCCCTCTCTTGACACAATCTCTTCCTCACCCTGAAACTTCTCTGTATCCTTTCCTTGCAGGAGAAAGGAGTACACAACTCTGGGGGGAGGCAGAAATCTGAAATCTCTGGTGACAGACACCTTATTAAAAATCACACAAAGCCAGGTTATAGTTCAACAAGTTTATTTGGAAGTACTAGCTCTCAGAGTACTGCTCCTTCATCAGGTAGCTGACAGCTAGTGCTTCCAAATAAACCTGTTGGACTATAACATGGCATTGTGATTTTTCACCCCAGCCCAATACCGGCACCTCCACAGCAAGACACCTTATTGACAGTCTGCCAAACAACTTAACCTGATCGACTGGGGAGAAAGCTTAAATCCAGCAGACTGCAAAGAATTAGCAAGGAATACTGTGAAAGCATGAATCTCCTGAGATGCTTGTGCTCTTACTGTGAGAGAGCTGATACTCTGCTTTTAGACGCTACGTTGGGATCTTTGACTCCTCTGAGCTAGATCTCTGTGTTCAATCCGTCTGTTGTGTGGAGTGGCAGGTGAGGGGAAGGCACCTGCTCTTGTTGTTGGTGTAGTTCCTGGTCCTGTAGCTACTACTGCTCCTACTCCTCTACTTCCTCATCATGGGTCTGAATTCAAGCTGCATAAGTTGCTCCCAGGCTAGAGTGAACGCTGCTAGCCAGGATTTGTAGATCAAAGTGAATGAAGTCTAGGACAGGAAACTGACTTCCAAGAATTTAGAACTCACTTGTTGAGCAGGAAGAGCTCATTCTCTGAAGGAATGCTGTGAGCAGCTCCGTTCACCTGGGCAGGCCTGCAGCCTTCTCTTTTGGATGGTGCTCCAGCCTCTCGGTTACATTGCAGGGGCATTCCCAACTGCTCTCACCTGGGTGACTCTGGCGAGTTCAGGAAAACTGCAGATGCTAAGGTCAGAACAACAGTTAGTTGGAGATTTCAATGTTGACTAACACAGCAGCTCTATGTATCTCCACCAAACCTGCTTAGGTTTAGGACAGGCATTGGTGTGGGGTGATCCCATCATTAAATCAGAGTTTCTAATCCACTGCCGCTTGTCAAAACTATCACTGACCACCTCCATCACCCCGCCCCCCCCCCCCAACCCCCCCACAACCCGACCAACCCTGCCTGCCCACCCACACTCACATCTAAACCTCTTTGCTATTTAAAGTTTTTACTAGACTGTATCTCAATAGAATGAACCATGGGTATATTCAGTGGCATTCCCCCAGTGTAAGAATTGAGAACAGTTTGCTTGCATCCCAATATTCAGCAGGAGCTTCCTATCCAGCTGACACCTTTTAGGAATTTTTTTTTGGCCTAGATTACACACTGGAGACAATGGCCACAAGGGTTAGGATGAGATTGCTTGTGCAATTTCCTAGTCAGCTGCTTTGGTCTCATTACTATGATTTAGAATTTGCATGGTGAGTCATGGGACTATAATGAGACAAGATATGACACTGAGCCACATAGCAAATTATTAGGGGATATTTCAGAACTTGATAGAAAGCTTGGTCAGATCTGTAAATTCTATGAAACACCTTTAAGGTGGAGAGGCAGGCAGAGAGGCCGATAAGTCTAGGGTGGGAGGTAGAGTTTGGGCCTCAGTAATAATCAATCCAGCAGGTTGATAGTCACTAAGAACCCTGTTAGAAAAAATGCTTTACAAAGGGTGTTGACATGAATGGTGTCGGTGTTTTTATGGGCAAACTAGACAAGCATTTGAAAAAGAAAGGAACACATGATTATAAAGATAGACTGAGATATGGAAAGATGGAAGAACATTGGACGAGAGACTATACCAGTCGGGCTGAAAGGCCTGTTCTGGGATCATATATCCAGTGTAAAGCAATGGAGCAGAGTGCTCAACCACCAAAGGTGGGGTAATTAAAATCAGGGACGCTCAAGAGGAGGACAGAGATCCTGAAGGGTCAAGAGGCTGAAAAAGGACACAGTGAAAGTGAGGCCATTGCAGGATTTGAAAAGAAAGATGAGAATTTTAAAATTAAGGTGTTGCTGAGGGCAGTGAGCACATGGGTGATAGTTAAATAGGATGATGGGATCCAATTTACTCCCATTCTGTCTCTCCCACCCAGTATCCCTCTCCCATCCCATGGCCCCCTCCACTCCCTGCATCTCCTCTCCTTGCTTTCCCATCACTTTGCTGTTTTACAATAGAATTTAAATTTATTCTGAGCACTTACGGCACCCAGAAGAGCAGAAAATAAGATCAATTGTGCAAGGGGAGGGAGAAAACATATTCACCCTTAGCACACATGCAAATGGAGAAAAATAGGCCTCTGTCTATTTTCAGTATTTTCTCCCCTCCATACAAAAAAACATCTGTTCTAAAGGCAACCTGTTAGCTTCTTTCAGGTCATCTTTCACAGTGTGGTAATTCCTTTAATAATAAACAGCCATCTCTGCATGCAGATAAACAGAGCAGACAGTTTCAATATTTTAACATGTGATAACATTTCTAGGATGCAGGGGGCAATTTCCATATTACTGCAGGCTTTTTTTTTAAAACTCGAAACAGATTGATTTTTATGACACTCATTCTTACCACGTTCTGACAAAGTGGAAGAAAGGTACAATTCCTTGCAATGATAGCAGTGAATCATGTCGGCTGTTCTTTGTAATAAAGTATTTGTGTATGTGTGTGTGTGAGTGTGTGACTGAGCGTGATTGGAGCTGATGCCTGTGACAGTATTTTACTCACCCGAGTGCTGTCTTTTCCCTCCTTCTCGCTTCGTGCAGTGAAAAGGGAAGGAGACTCGTTTCCGCACTGATTCAGGACCTGTATTAGCACTCACTGGAAACAAGATAGCTCGGCTTTAGCCTCATTACTGAATTCCTTTCTCCTGTGAGTTCTAGATACTCTTCACTCATTTAAATCCTGTTAACTGTGAGGATGATGTGAAATGTTTGGACATCTTTTCCATTTTGCTTTTTTTTGTTGTTGCTGTTGAGTGGCTCTTTGTTTCTGAAACAAACTGAGGAATTGCTGGAGAGACTCAGCAGGTCTGGCAGCATCTGTGGAGAGAGAAGCAAGAGTTAATATTTTGAGGCCAGTGACCCTTCTTTGGAATGGGGTCGCTGTTTCCCCTTGCTTTGGGGTGATGGTAGATGGATCTTGGGGTTGGGGAGGTGAAATATCTGTTCCATCCCTTTTTCATTTTTAGCCCCCTACCCACCAATGAGATGTATCCCCTACTACCAACCCCATTCCACTCCAGGAGGATGACACCTTTCATTGGGGTCATGCTAGGGCTGCCAAGTCTAACTGGATGTACACTGGATGTGTCTCACTTGATCAAAAGCCTTGCTCCATCAAACAGCCATTTTTTTATCCAGGTCTCCAATATTCTTACCAACAGGGGAGGTGAAGGCTTAGTGGAATTGTCATGAGACAATTAATCCAAAGACCTAGTTCTTTGGGGACCTAGGACATGTCAGCTAGTGGAATCTAAATTAAATTGTTTGTTCAGAAAACATCTGGAATTAAGAGCCTAATGCTGACCACAAAATCATTGCTGATTGCCAATAACAGCCATGTGGTTCACTAACGTCTTTTTAAAAAAGGAAATGCTATCCTACATATGACTCCAAGCCAACAATTGGGTTGGCACTCATTTACCTCTGGCCAATCAAGGATGGGCAATAAATGCTGGCCTAGCTAGTGATGCCGACATCCTGTGAATTAATTTTAAAAATATATGCCGCTTGAAGGGAGAGCAAAATAGAAACAGAACTTTATTTTTAAATGTTGAAGACCGTACCGCTAGAAAAGCATAGCTTATGCCCGAAACGTCGACTCTCCTGCTCCTCGGATGCTGCCTGACCAGCTGTGCTTTTCCAGCACCACACTCTGACTCTGATCTCCAGCATCTGCAGTCCTCACTTTCTCCTCCTTTGTTTTTAAATGCCCATGACTTTATTATTCTGAAGTATTGTTGCTGTTATGCCCTGGAAACTAGCCTTTAATTCCTGGAGATTCCAGCACAACTCCAGAAGGCTGGCAATCTGCATGGAAATTAGACTGATGCTAATTGTTCTTGCATAAATTAGATTAGATTTCCTTCAGTATGGAAACAGGCCCTTCAGCCCAACAAGTCCACACCGACCCTCCGAAGAGTAACCCATCCCCCTACCCTATATTTCCCTTGACTAATGTACCTAACACTATGGGCAATTTCTTGTGGCCAATTCACCTGGCCTGCAACATCTTTGGATTGTGGGAGGAAACCGGAGCACCTGGAGGAAACCCACGCAGACACTGGAGAATGTGCAAACTCCACACAGTCACCCAAGGTGGGAATCAAACTCAAATCCCTGGTGCTGTGAGGCAGCGGTGCTCACCACTGATCTACCAAAAACTTTGCCCAAACAGCCATGGGTAAACTTCAGTGGTGGGTCTGGCAGGGCACTCAATGTACTGGTGGAACATTACAATTAAAGCTCATTTACATTTTTGTCAGCTATCCATACAGCAGTTGATACATTTGGGTGGGGTGCATCACTGGATGAGAACTACAGATGAGAACCTTGATGATGTGTCAGGACTCCAACATCATTACCATCCTGGAGGTTCCAGATTCTTAGGTCAATTGGACAAATCCCAATATCATCTGGTTTATGCTAATGAGTTTTTAACATTCACTAGAGAGGACAAGTGGTTTAGCATCATTAGATTAGATTAGATTACTTACAGTGTGGAAACAGGCCCTTCGGCCCAACAAGTCACACCGACCCGCCGAAGCGCAACCCACTCATACCCCTACATTTACCCCTTTAACCTAACACTATGGGCAATTTAGCATGGCCAATTCATCTGACCCGCACATCTTTGGACTGTGGGAGGAAACCGGAGCACCCGGAGGAAACCCACGCAGACATAGGGAGAATGTGCAAACTCCACACAGTCAGTCGCCTGAGTCGGGAATGAACCCGGGTCTCTGGCGTTGTGAGGCAGCAGTGCTAACCACTGTGCCACCGTCCCGCCATCTGAAACAAAACTCTCAGACTGTGGCACTCCTTCAGTTCTGCAATGAGCAGGCACTGGATTTCATGGTAAGGCCACTACAATACGATTTGGACTCGTGACCTTTCTCACTTTGAACAGGAGAGTGCGAACTGTTAGACCGTGGCCAATGACAAGATTTGAACAAAGAAAGTTAAAAATTACACAACACCAGGTGATAGTCCAACAGGTTTACTTGGCAGCATTAGCTTTTGGAGCACCGCTCCTTCAGGAGCACTCCGAAAGCTAGTGCTTCCAAATAAACCCGTTGGACTATAACCTGGTGTTGTGTGATCTTTAACTTTGTACACCCCAGTCCAACACTGGCATCTCCAAATCATGAAGGTGTAAACGCACATCAGAAAGAGATGGAACTGTACATGAAGTATTTCTAGTGGAGAATAGAAGATAATTAAATGGCAGAAGTGATATTAACATGAGACAATAGGAAGTGTAATGAGAGAGATCAAAAGAAATTAAAGACATTTACAAGACACAGATAAAGGTTGGTAATCACTGAGGATATAGGAGCTGGAGCAGAAAGAAATGGAATGACAGAAAACTGGAAAAGCAGAGGACGAGAGAAAAGAAACCACTTAGGTGTTAATTATAGCTTCCATTTTATGTTCAGCAGGAAGGGCTTGCAATGTGGAATGGATTTACTGATATATCTTTTGAGGGGGGAATGGTGTGAGAGGAAATAAATTGGTGCTTGAAAGAGGGTCTTCTGTTCAAAACTGTACTGGAGGGGTACTCGGGGACAAGAGAATACAGGAGAAACAGGGAAATGTGAGAATAAAGGAGAATGGTAGGATCTGACAAGAAAAGGCAGAGATCCCAGAATCTCCGGGCTGGGAGGCAGGGGGAGGAATGTGAAAAGAGAATGAAAAATCCATATTACAGGGGACAGAAAAAATATAAAACAAGAGAAGGGAGAAAAAGGAAATGGGATAAACATGGAAAGGTAAGTCGGTGAAGTGAAGAATACATTGGCCGCACAGGAAGATTGTAAGAAGCATCAGTGTGAAAGGAGCCATGTCGGACACTTTCAAGTGTGTTCTGTAATTCAGAAAAAGGCAACACCTTAGACAAATTGCTCCTGACTAAAGATTTTATGCCCTAGGGACTGGTCTGAGGTTGGAGGTTCCACCCAAAGCTCTGTGTTAAGTTGGGACTCCTATTAATTTGATTTGGGGCAGCTTAGTTCAGGGTTAAGTTTTGCTGCTGGAATCATTAACTGGAGCACAGGCTCTGTGGAGAGCAGCACTGCGCAATATAAGGCCTGTGGGCCCAATCCGACCCTGCCTGATCATTTCATCCAGACCGTGATATTCACTTTTTAATTATCAAGATATGAAAATCTTTCAATTTTTTTTATCACTTTTAATTTTTTCCCATTGAGGTTGCATGGCATTAAAAGTAAAATTCTCATTAAAAAGAATGAAATTAATCTTGTTTCATACAAGGCCCGATATGAGATTATCCTTAATACAGTATTATGCGGACAATATTTTAATAAATTAATGCAAGACCAAAAAAAGAAAGTTGTATCTGGATGGTATTTGGGAGTTTGCTTTTTTTTCTTGTACTTTTAGTTTCGGGGGTGAAAAAGAATGAGGTCAGTGGTACTCTGAAACAACGCAGTTGGTCATAAGCAGAGGATGTCGGTGGCTGTGGCCACGGTGAATCCTGATAATTTGCCTTTTTTCACAGCCAAATCCAGGGTAGCTTCCTCTTGGAGAGATATGTTTTGAGTGTTTCTGGAGTAGAAACATTGGAATAGAAATTTGTTCTGTTTCTCAGCTGCTCTCCCATCCAGTTATTTCCAGTAACAGTGTTAAAAAGATGCTGTTTCCCACCCCCTCACCCCAAACTCCCCCTCTCTGGGTGTTCCTCCTGTTTTATCCATGACCTCTGCTGCTAACCACTTCACTTTGGTGTTCCCAGACCAGGCTCAGTCCTGATGGAAATTTAGTAATGTGCTCTAACATGCATGAGACCTCACCATTTGGTCCGTCTATCTGCTTTCACTCTATGTCCCTTGGTACCGGAACAAACGTCCATTGAGCATAGTCATTGTAGAGTCATAAAGGTTTATAGCATGGAAACATGCCCTTCAGCCCAACTTGTCCATGCTGCCCAGTTCTCATAATTAATCTTGTCCCAGTTGCCCGTGATTGGTCCATATCCCTCCACACCAATCCCATCATTACCTGTCCAAGTGTTTCTTCAATGACAAAATTGTACTCACCTCCATCATTACCTCTGGCAAACCATTCCAGATACTGTCACCATCTTCTGGGTGAAGAAATTTCCCCTTGGGACCCTTTTGTATTTTTCCCCTCTCACCTTAAACCTCTGCCCTCTAGTTTTAGACTCCCCTACCATGGGAAAAAGCTATTGGAGCTTCCATTCCTGATGAAGGGCTTTTGCCTGAAATGTTGATTTTCCTGCTCCTCGGATGCTGCCTGACTTGCTGTGCTTTGACAGCACCACTCTAATTTAGACTCTGATTTCCAGCATCTGCAGTCCTCACTTTTGCCCAGTCCAGGTGGCAGCCTAATAAATATTTTCTGCACTCTTTCTAGTTTAATAATATCCTTTCTATAGTAAGGTGACCAATGTTTACTTGGCCCTGAACATCCAAGGCCTCTTGAAAAACAGAATTTAAGTTTTCATTCACCTTTATGTGAAAAATTGCTTGCTAAATTCCTCCTGAACTGCTAGGCTTTAATTTAACCTTTTAGATTCTCCTCAACCAGAAGAAATATCTGCTCTCTGTTGACCAAAATAGCTAATTCAACAAATTACCTTAAACGCCTCCGTTAAATCACCTTGAATCTTTATAAGTCAAGGAAACACAACCTGGATTTATGTAATCTGACCTGATCATTGAATTTTTCTGAATCTTTATCGACATTCTGGTAATCTGTGCTGCTGTAGGATCAAGACTGATGAACATTTCCTGAGATGTGCTGACTTGAACTGAATGTAGTCCTCCAACTGGCATCTGACAGAAGCTCAAATCAAGGCTGTGTAAACATCCGCAACTTTGTCAGGAAATCCGCAAATGCCTCAGAGAAATGGTAGCTACTGCAGGCGATTGGGACAGCCTGCACAGAGTTTCATTCTCAATCACTTCAACCATTCTGGAGTACCCTAACCCTTTAGATATCCCATTGACAACAAAGCTCCAGAAAACCCAGGAGAAACAAATTAGACTTTTGAAATAGAATGTGTTAAAATCTTCCATAAGCATTTTTATAGAATAGTTATTACTATATTGCAGAAGGTGAAAGCTAAGAGTCTCTCAGTTGCTCAGACTAAAATGAAACAAAGAATGGTGGATGCTAAAGATTTATCAGAATGTTGCCAGCAATGGACTTATAAAATTAGGCTGGATAGGCTGGGACTTTTTTCACTGGAACATAGGGGGTTGAGGGGGTCACCTTATCGAGACTTATAAAATCATGAGGAACATAGAGAAGGTGAATTTAGATTTAGATTTAGATTACTTACAGTGTGGAAACAGGCCCTTCAGCCCAACAAGTCCACACCGACCCGCCGAAGCGCAACCCACCCAGACCCATTCCCCTACATTTACCCCTTCACCTAACGCTACGGGCAATTTAGCATAGCCCATTCACCTAACCTGCACATTTTTGGACTGTGGGAGGAAACCCACGCAGACATAGGGAGAATGTGCAAACTCCACACACTGAAGCGGGAATTGAACCCGGTGTCTATGGCACAGCAGTGCTTGCCACTGTGCCGCCCACTAAATAGCAAGAGTCTTTTCCCTAGAATGGGGGAGTTCAAAACTAGGGGGTATATTTTTAAGGTGAGAGGAGAAAGTTTTAAAAAGGACATGAGGGGCAACTTTTTTTTAAACAGAGAGTGGATCGTAATTGGAATGAACTGCCTGAGGAAGTGCTGGACACTGATACAGTTACAACATTTAAAACACATTTGGGTGAGTACATGAATGGGAAAGGTTTGGAGGGATATGGGCCAAATGCAGGCAGATGGGACTAGTTTAGTTTGGGAACTTGATTTGTATGACCTAGTTGGACCAAAGGGTCTGTTCCCATGCTGTATGACTTGATGACTCTATCTGAAGCAAAAACAGATATTGGAGTGCTATAAGAATGGACATGTTGGGCAGGAGGTGGTTAGCAATTGCAGGTCAGTTAGTAAAATAGGTAAATGTAGGAAATAAGTAGAGAAGTAGACCATTTAGCCCCCCCCCAAGTCTTTTCTGCTATCCATTCTGATCATGGTGGTCATCCAACTCACCACCCAGTTCCTGCTTTCTCCCCAAAATCTTTGATCCCCTTATCCATGAGAACTATACTCACTCCATCTTGAACACCTTAAGGAATATGTCCCAAGCAGGATGTATTGGCACCCTGAATGCTTCAGCCTTCAGCACCATCACCCTTGCAAGCCCAGTGTTTACTACACCAAATTTGGTGGTACAATTCATCTTTCTCATACTGTGGGAGATAGAAATCCTGAGTATGTTCAATTCATGAATATGTAGGCCTCAGTTGAATCTGAAGCCTGGATCATTTCTAGTCAGCAACCTGCTGATTCTGAGCATCTTCAGAGTGTTGCCTTGCTAGGTTGTGAAGAAATAAGTAGAAATCCCATGATGAAACAGGAAAAGTGAAATGAAACTGTGCATAATTTTTAAAATATTTGTACAAGTTGTGAACTTGACAAGACATAATAAACCAATCAACTAAGTAGCTACTTTCCATTAGCACCTGTGTAAGCAGAATTATGAACTCAGGTTGCAGAAAAAAAATACACTGGGCAATAAAATTAAATGTGTTCTTTACGCATTTTCAAATCCTACAAAAATATTCTAAAATATTCTAAATATAATTACATCTGTACTGAAATTGAAGGCTTGGCCAGTTTGTTCTGAAGTAGGACCTGTTTAATGTGACACAATGGTCATTGATGACTTTTTTTAGTCATTGCTCGACTCTTAACATAATTAAAACCCTTATAATGTGGAAAGAGGCCATTCAGTCCATCAAGTCTGCACTTACGCTCCGAAGAGCATCTCACCCAGACCTCTAACCTATCCCTGTAAGCCCCCATGGCTAAGCCACCTAGCCTGCACACTTTAGCATGACCAACCCATCTAACATCTACATCTTTGGACTGTAGAAGAAAACCAGAGCGTCTGATGGAAACCAGCACAGACAAGGGGAGTACATGTAAACTCCACACAGACATTCACCCAAGACTAGAATTGAACCCAGATCCCTGCTGCTATGAGGCAGCTGTGCTAACCATTAGCTACTGTGGTGCCTGTGTTCCGCTAGATATTTGCTGACAACACTTATATTTCAAGCAGTTGATGTTGTTCAAAGGAGATAATCAAATTTTCATAATAAGTCATTCAAATCAAGAATATTTCTGGACACTTACATTCTATTGGTCGTAATAATTAGGATGTCACAAGAAAGGACTTGTTGGGAAGTGGGTGCTTTGAGGTCAAACCACTCGACTGAACTGGTCAAGGCAGGTCAGTGATTGAACTGTTGAGGGTCTGGCTGGGAAATGCTAGAGATGGCAAAAGGGGTCCTACAAAGTCCAGGATCCTCCTGCTGTGCAGATGATCGAATCCCGATAGTGCAGAATTCCTGAAGTGCCCCATCGAGTCTGTGCCCACCGTCTGAAAAGCAACCCACTCCCCACTCTATCCCCACAACCCTGCATTTCCTATGACAAAAAACACCTCAGCTGCACATCCCTGGTCTGGAAGGAAACCAGGGCAAACCATGCAGACAAGGGAAGAATGTGCAAACTCCACACAGATGGTTCCCCAAGGGTAGAATCAAACTCAGGTTCCTAATGTCGCAAGACAGCAGTGCTAACTATTGAGCCATTGTGCCCTCCCCACCCCCCAAATATCTGCAGGGATTTATCAAAAGCATAGCATGGAGTCATGGTTGGGAGTCATTGTGGCAGTCCCTAAACAGGATAGCCTTGTACAAGATCCCAGACTAAGAAAATCTACTCAAGGAATGTTCCAAAACATCCTTCTCCCTCCCTTTCTCCACACTGTCCAAGGAGACAGAAGAGTAACGTTTCTATCTTGTATTTTGTGACATCAGAACATCCCAAAGACGTTTACCTGCACTTACGTACAGCCACTGTTTGAAAGTAGGGAACAAATCAATCAACTTGTGCACAGCAAGAGTCCACAAGCAGCAACATAATAATTGAGCAAATGATTTGTATTAGTGATGAAGGCTGAGGGATAAACGTTGGATCAGGATATTGGAGAAAACTCAAGTGATCTCCTTCAAAATAAGGGCCATAGCAGCTAGGGCAGCAGGATGCACCTTCTCTGACTTATCGCAGTACCTCACTGACACTAACTGAGAGTGTCAGTGCAGATTTAATTCTCAAACATACAGAAAGGTACTTGAATTTGCTATCCTCTAACCCACTCAGGCATTTTCCCATCCCCTTCCCCCAACTATGCAATGGTTCCCCAGAAACCATCCTCCTCCTCCCCCTCCCCCCCCCCCCCCCCCACCCGCCCCGCCTTTGACTATCTTACTACCATAAGGAATGGGAGAAAATTAGTCAGCGTTAAGCATCGAAAGAGGGCTACAGAAGTGGACCATTCACCCTTTAACCTTGTTCCACCGTTCAACTAGATCAGAGTGGATCTGGATCCGAAATCCATCACCCGCCATAGTTCTGTAACTCCTAACACCCTTCTTACCTAATAAAGAGCTAACAACCTCCAATGTTAACTTTTCAATTGACCTCCCAAAGCTCATTTCAGCTTTAGTTCCCATTTATCACCATCCTCCATTTGAAGAAGTCTTCCTGACATCACCTTTTAAAAAACCAAGATCTAATTCTAAGGCTGACCTTTTTTCTGGACAGCAGCGTTTCTCTATTTCTAGCCTATCGGAAAGTTTCATCATCTGAATCAGCTCGATCTACTGGGCTCAGTGAATCTAAACCCACTTTATGCAACATGAACTTGTCATTTTGGGCATTACGAAGCTGCTGTTTCCAGGTAGAGGCTAGTCCACACCACAAATTGCGCTGATTATCAGTTTCACCGAGAAAGGACCTTGCACGCTGTGGTGACATGGAAAGGCCAATCTGATACTGGGTTTAAGACAGCATTGGGTTGGTGACAAGGCAGCTTTAAGGCAGGAAAATGTCTCAGATTTTTAAACATTTTCAAGTCCTTGATTTCACCTTGAGCTACTCTGTACCTGTATATAATGCTGAAGCTTTCATCTTTACCTTTATTTTGCCCAGTCGTCCTGCTGACCTCCCACCATCATAAACTTTGGGGTAATTCAAAATTCTAACCCTATTATCCAAACTGGCATGAAGTCCTGTTCACCACCGAGTCCATTAATCAAGACAGCGTCCTGCTCCTGGGCTGTTTTACTAAGCATCTTGTTGTTGCTGTTAAGTCTGAACTGCTTGGTACTACAGTACAAATTGGACCATGTGGTCCTTTCTAGGAACTTTCACCCTGATCACCATAATATTAGACAAACAAATAACAGGAGTTAATTTAAAAACTGAAAGAACTAAGGATGCTGGAAATCAAAATCAAAACCAGAAATTGCTGGAAAAGCTCAACAGGTCTAGCAGCATCTGTGGAGAGAAATTAGAGTTAACATTTCAGGTCAAGTGACCCTGTTCTGAGGAAAGGTCACTGGACCTGAAAGTTAACTCTGATTTCTCTCCACAGATGTTGCCAGACCTGCTGAGCTTTTCCAGCAATTTCTGTTATTGTGTAGAGGAATTCATTTCCGTTATTTGCTCCAATGAGAAAAAATGTGGTCACTGAGAGAGAGAGGGGGGGAACAGAACCTACATGTTCAGGGGAGAGTTAGAGGCAGAAGGAGCGGCAGAGGGAGAATTGAAGGGAGAGGTAGAGAGAGGAGAGGTAGAGAGTGAAGGAGAGGCAGAGGGAGAAGTAAAGGGAGAGATAGAACAAGTAGAGAAATAGAGGGAAGATCAAAAGGATAGAGAGAGAAAGTTATCTGTGTGATTGTGATTGGACCTAATATGTTATGAGTAGCTTTATGAATTCAGTGTTAATAAAAGAAATCAAAGTCTTAGAATAAAAATGAAAACTCACAATTTGCCTTTATCTTTATTTCTGATCAGATAACATTCTGAACAGCCATCAGTCTGCGAGTCTTTGCAATTACTGTAGTCATGTCTAATCAGCAACTTGCCTGCCTCTTTTATATCATCTCTCACTTTCTCCCTTTTTCATTCTTCCTGTCCTGAAGATGCTGCTGGCATGTACCAAGGTCCAGCCTCAACCTCCGAGACTGCAGATAATGAGTGTTGGGGGAGCTGTTCGACTGGGGATTTCATCACAGCCAAATGCTGAATCTGCCCTATCCACTGTCTGGTACTGATCATTTCAGGGGCAAGTTGTTTTGTTGCATCCCTCCCTCACACTCCTTCCCTTATCCAGGGAGTACTGAGATCAACGGTGAAACCCCAAACCTATCCCCCACTGCTCCCTCTGTTTTGATCAGTTAAATCAGTATAGTCCAGGGAACCTAACCTAGATTTTCATTACAGTACTCCAATATGTGTTCCCAAGTCTACAGCTGACTCACTCCTGCCCAGCTTGGGTGCATGTGTGATGTTTCAGATTTTGAATTAAATGGTTGGGAGCCTTTGATATAGTCCCTTCTCCTTCACTACCAATCAGCCAGAATATGCCTCGGAACTCCATATATTGGGCATATTAGTGTTGCTATATCGGAGTGCTAAGTGTTATTGTAAGTAATTCGTTGTGTCTGATAGCTGGCGCATGTTTAGAGGATATCTGGAGTGTGTGACTGACTCTCAGAAGGAAAATGTTAATGGATTCAGACTCGACATCTTCCAGGCTATTAGAGACTTGTACCATCTCATCATGCTGTGTTATAGGAAATGGAGAGCATTTACTGTGTCCAGATAATCTTATACAACGACGGCAGTGTTTTCACTAGCCCTGTCTGTCTGCTGACTTTGTTATTTAAAAAGCAGGCAAAAAAAAATAAGCAGGCAGGTTGATGCTGAAAGACTGAAAGCCTAAGGACAGGAAAAGTTAGAGATATTTATTTGACAGGGTCAAGGTTGCTGCTTTCTTCTCCCTTCCCCAGGTCCCCTAGGTGTTAGACTGTGAGACATTTAATCGAGGGAGTAGCGATTTCATATCTATAAGAAAAATCAAATAATGCAGGATGATTTACTCCCCCTAGCAACCAGGGAGCTTACCCTTAGCAACCAGCACTGCCTCGGGCTGTGGTGTAATCAGCTTGAAAATATTTCAATTATTGTGTTGATTTTAGTGGATTTGAGAAGCAGTTGGTGAGCACAGAGGCATACTGGGCCTGCGACCTACAATGGAAGATATTGATTTAAACAGGTGTCAGGAAGGAAAAGTGGAGTAAATTTAAATGGAATAGGATAGCAGCATCATTGAGTGGGGTTTGCTCTGGGTGTGACATTTGGCACAGTGCTGAATGAATGAAGCTCAACTGAACTAGAAATTTCACCTTGAAATCATCCATGGGCCAATCAAGCAAAAGACATTCCTGGTGTTTTTCAATGCAATCTTCATTTGCCGCAAAGAGGTGCTCAAGTAGAAAAAAATCTTTGTCGACAGTGATGAGTTTGAATGGTCCTCGCCACGGAAGCTATAAGAGAAGGTCAAGGTGCTGCTGGTCATTCGGCAGATAAGATAAACTTCAGCACTGATTATCTTTCTCCGTGGTGCATGCAGCAGTTTATGTCACTGTGTGTATGTATTACCATGTGTATTTCCATATATACACCCATTGGAATACAGAATGATAGAAATAGAAATCAGTTATTTACAGCAGAGAAGAAGGCTATTCGGCCCATCATGTATCCAGTGGTTGACAAGTAGCCATCCTGTCTTATCGCATTGATCAGCTCTTACTCCTACAATATTGTTGTAGCTCAGGACCCTTAGTGAATCTCCATTAGTGTTTTTGCTTCCACCAGCCTTTCAAGCTGTGAGCTCCAAAGCTTCTGAGGGAAAGGACTTCACCTCAAATCCCCTTCTACCTTCACATCTAAATCGATACCTTTTCAAGTCGAACTTCTCAGCACTGAATCAGGCCATTCAGCCCAACTGGTCCATATTACCTATGAGCTTCCACCCATTTTTCTTCAGCTAATGCTATCAATAAACCCTTCTTTTCCTTTCTCCTTCATGTAGTTATCTAGTTTCCCCAAAGACACAGCAACACAATTTGCCTCAACTACTCCATACAATGTCAGGCTTACATTCTAGTCACTCTCTGGTAAAGCCATTTCTCTTGCATTATTTATTGGATTTGTTTATGAGTAGCTTATGTTAATGCTTTTGGATTCACCCAAGTGGAAACTTCTCTACTACATTTACTCTTCATAAACTCAAAGATCTCCAGCAGATTATCTTTCAGTTTAGTTGTCTTTTCTAAAGAATGAAGCCTTTCCATTCTAACCTCCCTGGTAGTTAAGTTAAATACTGGACAGTTCATACCCCCTTGCAAGATTTGCTTGGAGTTCAAAGTTGCTCATTGTACTATACTTAGCATTTACGTTTGTGTTCCATTTAAATTTGTCCATATCATCAGCAGTGAGTCAGCATGATCAAATAATATCAGTGGCAAATATAATCCTTCTATTCAAGAAGGAAGGAGGCAGTTTACAGAAAATTGTAGTCTAGTTAGCTCAACATCTGTTGTGAGGAAGGTGTCGAATCGATCATCAAAGAGCTTATAACTTTGGACTTAGAAAAACTCAAGGTTATCAGGAGGTGTCAGCACTTATGGAGGTTTGTAAAATCATGAGGGGCATTGATGAGGTGAATAAGGACTTTTCCCCAGGGTGGGGATTTGAAAACTAGAAGGCATAGTTTTAAGGTGAGAGGAGAAAGATTTAAAAGGGGCATGACAGGTAACGTTTTCACACAGAGGGTAGTGTGAATATGGGATGAACTGCCAGAGGAAGTGTTAGATGCAGATATAGTTACAATATTTAAAAGACATTTGGAGAGGTACATGGAGAGGAAAGGTTTAGAGGGTATGGGCCAAATGCAGGCAGGTAGGAATAGTTCAGTTTGGGAAATGTGAATTAATGCGTGAGACCTAAGGGTCTGTTTCTGTGTTGTATGAATCTCTCTATGATGTTGCTGAAAGGAAGTCATGTTTAATCAATTTACTGGAGTTCTCTGAAGGAGTAACATGGATAAAGGAGAACCTGTAGATGTACAGTAGGTAGATTTCCAGAAGGCAGTCTAATAAGGTGCCACATCAAAGGTTATCGCTAAACATTAAAGGTCTTGCAGCAGAAGGTAACATATTAGTATGGATAGAAAATTAGTTGGCTGACTGCTACTAAAACAGAGAGTCTTTGTGAATGGGTCTTTGTCTATTTGGCTCGATGTGATGAGTGTAATTCTGAAAGAATCTGTGCTGAAACCTTAACGTTTTATATCAATGCCCTTGAGGGGAGCAAATACATGGCAGTTGAACTTGCAGGTGATATCAATTTGATAGGAGAGTATTTTGGAAATAGACATGAGGAAATTGCAGATGAATGGAAACAGATTGAGTGAATGGGTACAAATCTGGCAAATGGAGTAGAATGTGGAAAAATGTGAAGTTGTTCATTTTGGCAGAAAGGAAAAAGCAAAATATTGTTTAAATGGAGAACAACTGCAAAATTCCAAGATACAAAGGGAATGGGGTGTTCCAGTACACGAGTCACAAAGAATTGGTATGAAGATACACCACATAGCTAAGAAAGCTAATGGGATGTTATCCATTGTTACAAGAGGAATTAAATGTAAAAGTCAGGATCAAAAACAGAAATTGCTGGAAAAGCTCATCAGGTCTGGCAGCATCTGTGAAGAGAAATCAGAGTTAACATTTCGGGTCCGGTGACCCTTCCTCAGACACCACTTTCAGTTTTTATAAAACTCAGGATGTTATGCCCTTTGGCATTGGTGAGACCACATCACAAACATTGTGAGCAGTTTTGGTCTCCTTATTTAAGGAAGGATATAAATGCATTGGAAGTGGGTCAGAGGAGGTTTACAAAATGCAAACCTGGAATGAGTGGGGAGTCTGAAGATAGGTTGAACAGACTTGGCTTGTTTCCACTGCAGTTTGGCAGAGTATGGGGGTGACTTAACGGAAGATCCTGATTGGTCTTGACGCGGCGATGTTTGTACAAATGCACTTCAATCATAACTTGTGTTTATACATTTACAAGCAGGACTCAGTTGACTTTGCATAAGTGCAGGAATGTCCAGTTAGTATTTAATTCTCAAAGTAAGAATATATTTTTGCAGCACCTTCCATCATCTCAAAGTATTCCATGCGTTTTACAGAAAAATGCACCGTCTTGTTTTCTACCTCTTACTTGACAGGTCAGAGAAATGGAAAGGCAACTTATTATCTGAATGGAGAGAAACTTCAGAGTGCAGAGGGATCTGGGTGTCCTCATGCATGACTCAGAGAAAACTGGAATGCAAGCGCAGCTGGTAATAAAGAAGACAAAATGTAATTTGGGCATTTGTTGCTAAGGGAGTAGAGTATAAAAACAGGGAAATAATGCAACTGTGCATGGCATTACTGAGACTGCACCTGGAGTATTGATTCCAGTTTTGGTCCTCTTACCTGAGGATGGATATCGTTGCATTGGAGGCAGTTCTGAGGAAGTTCACTCGATTGATTCCAGAGGATTGAGGGATTGAGAAGTTTCGGCCGATACACTCAGGAATAATAGAATGCCAACAGTGTGGAAATAGGGCATTCAGCCCAACAGGTCCACACTAACCCTCCAAAGAGCATCGCACCCAGACCCACCCCCCTACCCTATCCATGTAACCCTGCATTTCCCATGGCTAATCCACCTAGCCTGCACAACCCTGAAAACTATGGACAATTTAGCATGGTCAATCCACCTAACCTGTACATCTTTGGATTGTGGGAGGAAACTGCAGCACCCACTGGAAATCTACACAGACAACGTACAAACTCCACACAGACAGTGGCCTGACTGTGGAATTGAACCCGGGTCGCTGATGCTGTGAGCTACCATGCAGCCCGTAAGGAGATTAGAAGAATGAGAAGAGATTGAATTTAGGTGTATAAGATATTAAAGGAGATTGACAAGGTAGTTGTCGAGAGAATCTTTGCTCATGTGGAGCAATTTAGAATAAGAAGTTATAGTTTTAGGATATGGGGTGTCAGATTTTAAACAGAGTTGAGGAAAAATTACTTCTCTCAAAGGGTTGTGAGTCTGTAGAATTCACGACCCCAGAAGCGGCATGTGCTGGGAAATTGAGTAAGTTTAAGGAGGAGATAGATTTTTAATTAGTAATGGATTGAGAGGTTATGGATAGCACACAGGAAAGTGGAGTTGAGGTTGAGATGAGGGTAGCCACGATCGAATTAAATGATGGAGCAGGCCCAACGGCCTGAATAGCCTACTCCTGCTCCTAGTTCTTATGTTTTGATATTCCCTGACGTGAACTCCTGCCTCCAAATTCCCTGCCCCCACCCACCTTATCTATTTCTGTGGGCCCTTGTCTTCCCATGGACAATCCATTACCAGTCTGCATGCTGCTCAACTACTTGATACAGTCCTCCAACTAACACGCCCAGTGAGTTTAGTGCAGGAAATGACTGAATCATGAGCAGAGGCTGGGAGTTCCACAAAGTGCCAACACTCTGAAAGCCGGTTTACCACAAAGCACAAGTCCATAAGACCATAAGACATAGGAGTGGAAGTAGGAGTGTGATGGAATACTTACCTGGATGGGCTCAACTTCCCACTCAAGAATCTTGACATCTTGAACGCCACCCCACCATTCGTCTCATCCGCCACTCTCCTAGCAGCATTTGTACCCTCTGAACCACTGCCTCCTAATTTTCCCCCTGGACTACCCCCATTTTAATGCCATAGATTTTGAGTGACCCTCGAGTGTCAGTACTGGAGCGTGAGAGTTGTTAAGGGGGGGATTTGGAGATTGATGAGAAGGTTCAGCTTTTGAACAGGAGGAGGTTGCAACTCATCACCTGGTGAACTGGGCCTTGCAGCTACCAGGAATCAATCCAGGGTCCACAGTAGCTGTAACAGCCTTGAAGTTTGTGGCCCTGGCATCTCATCTTGCTGTGGGACCCAGCCAACACTTTGTAAAGTCATGTTGTCCAAGATTTCTGATGGCAACACACTAAGGCTCCTTTGACAGCACCTTCCAAACCCAGGAGCTCTACCACCCGCTGTAACAAGGGCCATAGACACATGGGAATGCCACCTTGCACATTCTCCTCCAAGTTGCACACCATTCTGACTTGAAAATATGTCACTGCTCCTTCATTGTCATGGGAACTCTCTTCCTAACAGTATTACAGATAAACCTACACCACAAGAACTGCAGTGGCTCAAGAAAGCAGCATCTCAAAAGCAGATAGGATTGGCAATAACATGGTTTTTCCTGCAAGGCCACATCCAATCAATGAAGAGACGATGTAATCTTATAATCTCTTGCTTTGTACATCTTAGATTTTCACTAGGTGGTGACATTTAATCATAAGTGAGGCTTTCCTCATCCTTGAATTCAATATGTTTTGAATATTGCTCGCATGACCCACTAACCAGCTCACCATTCACTTCACCCCAGTCCTCTTCAAATGGCCTGGTGGAATTGATCAGACATAGCTGCTCCTGAAACACGGCAGATGCTTTATTGAAAAACATATTGACAAGAAAGGACAGAGATGCAGAAGTGATCCCAGGGCAACAACCAACTCAAGATTTGACAACATTTAGAAATTCTTTCAGTCCAGCTCATGATCCAAGCACACATACACAGTCAAGGGTATGCAGCAATGTTGGGATACCAGCCTTCACATTAAATGTCAAAGCAAAGACTCATTTGGCTTCTCAAGTGGCTATAAAATATTCTGTGATATTATTCTAGAGAGCAGGGGAGATTACTCCAACATAAAGTCATATTCATATACCCAGATAGATTCCTTTTAAATGCTGTAATTGTACCAGCCTCCACCACTTCCTCTGGCAGCTCATTCCATACATGCACCACCTTCTAATTTGCTCTAGGGATTGGAACAATCAGCAACACCTCAATAATGCCTGCTGACCCCTGCTACAAAGTGTTGATGTGCAGAGATCGAGTGGGCAAGGGGCAGAGAGGGAGAGTTTGAGAGCAAGCTGAACCGTAAACATGTTGTCCCTTAGGTCCCTTTAAATTTTTCCCCTTTTACCTTAACCCTGTACCCTCTAGTTTTGGACTCTCCTACCCTGGGGAAAAGACCTTGGCTATTCAGCCTTGCCCCTCTTGATTTTATTAACCTCTCTAAGGTCACCCCTCAGACTCCGATGCTCCAGGGAAAATAGCCCCAACCCATTCAGTCTCTCCATATAGCTCAAACCCCCCAATCCTGCCAACACCCTTGTAAATCTTTTCTGCATCCTCTCAAATTTCCACAACATCCTGGACCTATTTTCATCCCTCAACCAACATTCTGACAAAAACAGATGATCTAAGTCACGAGGACCTCGTCCTGCTCAAAAAGTCTGCCACATTCCCTCTGTTATGGCAGTGACTACATTTCAGAAGAAAGCACTTCATTGTTGTAAAGTATTTTGGTATGTCCAAACCATATGAAAGTCTTCCTCGCTAATGGATGTTAGGTTTGCTTTGAGGTATGCTTTCTGTTCATTGCAAGCTTCTGCTCAGGTAATGGTCAGTGAGCTTGTAATAAGCTGAAGCACATAGCCAACCCACACTTCAGGTGAGATCAGTATTTCATTTTATTTTTGCAAGTGAAAAATTTTCCACCTCAAAGTGCTGCAGGTTTGCTGATTGTAATTATAGTCACTGTGAGTGTCTCCCTAAGACTCAATTATCAAAGAATCCTTGGACCCTTAACCAGCTATAACACATCTGTGTGATATATATAAAATAACTGTTAATATATATACAATATTTTTAACATTGTCTGCAAGGTTATTTGATGGATGGGTAGCTTCAATGGAAACCAACTGATGTCACCCATTCAGACACCCCAGAACCAGTTGAATCTTTTCTCCATTATTTGACTGGAAGTCTTATATTAAATAGTAGGCCACTCACAAGTACACTTCCTAAAATAGTACTGCTTGACGTCAAGAGACTCTAGAGATTTTAAGTACCCTGTGTTTGAGAGTCTCTTTCTTTTTTGATATCTGTTCTTAACAGCAGCACCGGATTTAAAATTTGAAATGGCTTCAATCTTCGTCACTAACCTCTCCCTTATGGAGCTAGATTTCTGCTTTCAGTCCAAATTCCCTCCTTTTTTTATACTAACCCAATCATCTGTCAAAGAAGTCACCAATTAACAAATAATAAGCTCTGCTCACCAGGGCTGTGTGACAAAAGCCAAAAATAGGGAAAACAAGGGAGGGAACTAACTCAAAGTAATCTTAATGGGGGAGATAATACGCTCCAGTGCCTGTGGTACCCACCTATCCCAAAATTCTTTCACAATTACTCCCAATATTTTTTAAGCCAAATTTCCTCCTTTTTTTGAAAGAAGTACCAGGGATTATGTTCTGAATGGAAGTGATCTTATACTTTCAGAGGTGCAAAGAGACTTGAGGATACAAGTGGGCAGAATATGAACAACTCCACTTCAGATGATAAGGCTATTAATCATTTAATGTAATTCAGTGTTTTTATCCATAAAGTACTTTCGAATTAACTTGGTCAGAGATGTTTTCCACACCTCTGAAGTAGATCGGACTTAAAGCCAAGCCTCCCTGGCTCAGAGGTAAGGGCATTACCATGGCATTAAGGGACCTTCCCTCAAATTTCTCCTCTTTTTTTCATCCAGATGTTCAATCAGACACAACTGAAATGCTTTTCCCACTTCTAAATCACTCATGATATTTTTCATCTATTAACCACCACCACTAAATCACCTGTGCTCTCCAATTAATTAATTTATGTGCAAAGCTGTCTGAGGGCAATGCAGAGCACCAAATGTTTGGGGGGAGGCAGGGAGAGGGTGAGAGAGCTAAAGCAAATGGAGTAGGAAAGGGAGATCAGGCACTCTATGCCCTATGGTGCCCACCTTCCTCTGAAAGCATTGAGAATATCAATGGACACCATGTGATCTCTCTCCACTGACACCTAGGCTCGAACATAATTGCAGATGAGGGGCAGAGAATGGCAGTCATAACCCCCTCCATTGCCTGCTGCCTAGATCAGTTAATGGACAAATTGGCCAGAGCCAGTTTCCTCCACTTCATTTTTTTATATTCAGAAATATTCATACACACAAGTTAATTTTCTTTTTCCCATCATCAAGTCACCCATGGTTTTTTCTATCTATAATGCACCACTAGTAAATTATCAATTGAATAATATCCATGCAAAGATCACAGGGAGCAATGCACACCATCAAAGTTAACGGAGAGATGGGGAGAGTGGGAGGGACTCAAATCAAAATGAATTTGGAGCAAGTTCCCACCTTTATTTTATGCTGTTTCTAATTAACCTGCTCAGCAGTATTAGTGCATACCTCTGTGCAGGTTGGACTTGAAACCCAGGTCTCCTGGCTCATTCTACCACACAGCCACAAGACCCTTCTAGCAAGTCCCCTCTTTTTCTTATCTTGTCTACCCAGAAGTGTTATCACACGCAACTGAGTGACCTAGCCACCGCCAAAATCACTGTGACTACCTTTTTGTTTTTTTTTCATACTACTAACCTCCACCAGTAAAGACACCCATGTAGCGAGTTCAATATTTACATGCCAATCCCATTAAGGGTAATGCAAACCATCAAAAGGTGAGGGGGAGGTAAGGAGGGAGGGAGGAGACTAAATCAAAATGGAATTGGAGGGGGAACTAAAGCATTGTAATCCCCATAGGTCCTAGCTCTCTCGAAAGACATTGAGAGCACTGATTGACACCATGTGCTCCAGCTAGTTCTCTCCTATTCCAGTTTGCTGATCTACTACAGGTAATTCGGCTAACAAAGACCATCATTATGAATCACCATCTCAGATTCTAGACCTCCTACCAAGTTCCCATCTGTCTTTGTCAACTAGCTTTTGTTACCAAACAGGTCATGTTCCACCTGAATCTGATCGTTGAGCTAATTCTTTTCATTCCTAGCTCAGGAAATTAGACAACAATAATAACATTCAATTCAAAAAAAGTCTTTAATATAGAACCATGTTCCAAGGCTGTTGGTGGAAGTAATATGATGCAAAGATTGACAGAGAGTCATGAAAGGATAGATGACCAAAGATTTAGTCAAAGAGTTGAAGTTTTAACAGCGACCTTAAATCATGAAACAATAGAACACTGAAGGAGGCCAATGGGGCCATCATACACATGCTAACACTTTGAAATTAGGATCCAAATTATCTTGTTGCTCTTTCCTCTTAGTCCTGCAAGTTTTTCTATTTCAAATGCTTAACCAATTAGTATTGATTCTGCTTCCAACACTGTCAGGCAGTGCATTTTAAATAACATTTATTTGCAGTTTAAAATATTCTTTCTCATATCATCTCTAATCCTTTAGCCAATTATCATAAATTTACATCATAAGAATGAGGCCATTCAGCCCAGAACCTACTCTGCCATTTAGTAAAAGCATGGCTGACCTTGGACTCACTGTTGTCAGTGAAGCAGTTTGCAAGCTCTTATCCTAGTATTGTGCTTCTCCTCCCTCTTTCCCTGTAGTTCCATTTTAAAATGCTGTTATCTATAAGATCTTCTACGTCTGTTGTTCCCATAAGAAATGTTAATTATAATTTCTCTCTCGACCTGACCTGTTGAGGAATTGTTCTGCATACTTTAAAATGGAGCTCCAGTATGACCGTATGTTTATTTAAACATTTTACTGCTTTTTTCTTCACTTTTTTTTTCTCTCCAGGACTCCAGCGTTTTCTGTGTTCACCCTCTTTTCAGTGAGCATTTCACCACTGAAAGCACTCTCTTTATTCGCTCTGTCAATGCCCCATAATTTTGGATCATCTCTATTAGGTTGCTCCTCAGCTTTCTCTCCATTTAATGAGGACAACCCAAGTTGCTCAACATGACTGAAGTAGTCTCGCCACAAAGCTAAGGGAAGAGAATGGGACCAAGAGGTTTAGGCAGGGAATTCCGATGCTGAGGGCAGATGCAGCGAAAGAAGCAGCTGGCAATTGCGAAGCGAAGGAAATCGGGGATTTTCAGAAATTGCAATCAAAATTTCTGAGGTTTGCTGGGAGACTACACATATATAAAAGGCTAAGGCTATGAATTGATTTTTAAAAATAAGAGTTTAAGGTACTTAAAATCAGGACTTTGTCAGATGGGGTACTAAAAAGATGTCAACATTATTTTTATAAACAGCTGGACATTAAGGACAATCTCCACTACTTTTGCCCATGGCAGCTTTCCTATCCACAGGGGCTTCAACCACAGTTTATGTTGAGTCAGTGGGTGTCAGCCAGGGCTGCTACAATTGGCGTCCCATGCTCTGTTCTGCTCTAGAAATTGGAACAATCAGCCAAAATTCAATAATGCCTATTGACCCCTGCTGCAAAGTGCCTGTGTGCAGAGATTGAGTGGGCAAGGGGCAGAGAGGGAGAGTTTGAGAGCAAGCTGAGCTGCGAAGCACTCCCTGGTCGCATGCTGAGCTGACAGTACCACAGGAAAAGCCAGCTCTTCGGTACATGTGGATTCTCACCCTGAGAAGAGTTTTGGCACCTTCAGGAGTAGAGCAAATTGAAAGGCAAAAGGAAACTGTCTTGTTACCAACACATTTACAGCTGTTCGGTTTTCTACAGGCCTGTCAGTTGAGTATTGCATTCAATCTAAAAGTGATACTGGGAGCTTGTGTGGGTGTCCAGTTTTGATGTTGAGCATTGACCCATGGCACATCAAGCAGGCTCCTCTTATTCAGCTCATCACAGCACTGCAATATCATTGAAAGGGAAGGTCAAGTAGAACCATATTGAATCATAAATTTACCTGCTAACTCGTTGCTACACGTATCAGGAAGCAAAACAATTGTTAAGCTCTTTGGATCAGGAAATCAAAACATAGAATAGCTGATGTTCCACCTGCCATACAAGAGCACAACACAATGTTACTTCGCTTTCTGTCAGACAAACAGGGCTCAATGAACAGCTCCCTCACCTCTATGTCAGAAAGGTATATCTCAATCACCTCTCCAGGGGACTTGAGCACAAAACCCAGGCTGACACCAGTACAAAGGAAGCGCTGCACTGCCAGAGATGCTGCTTCTCAGTTCTCCTCAACAGATTACCCATATCCAACACCTAAAATAAATCATCTGGTCATTATCACATTGCTGTGGGAATGTGCACAGAATGGTGGCTGTATTTTCTATGCCGCAACAGTAATTACACTTCAAAAATGCTTCTTTGACTGCAGGCACTTTTGGGGCGGTCAGGGATTGTGGCAAGTGATGTATAAAGACAAAATTTCTCTTTCCATCAGGTGACAAATTAAACAGTGGTCCCATTCATCACTTCAGCTGGCCACAAATCCCATGGTACCTCTCAAATTATCTGGTGTCCTAGGCAACACCCTCCTCCAAAAATACAACCACATTGGTACAATTCATCTCATCCTGCATTGCTACATGACACATGCAAAATGCATGCCCATGCAGCTGTGAGGCAATTGTTGGTGATGTCAATACCAAATAATACATATGTAATATTCCTCTACTTGCAAATGGAACATCCTCAGTAATGTAGTGATTGTAATGAGGTCAGCTAGTTGGACCTCATAGAGTATGAGTTCCTTAATTGGTGATTGCGTTGCTGCTAGACTGGGTCTGCAGCAGGTGGTGAGGCAACCCAAAAGAGTGAAAAACATACTTGACCATATTCTCATCAATCTGCTGGCTGCAGGTGCATCTGTCTGAGACAGAACTGGTAAGAGTGACCACCACACAGTCATTGTGGAAACTGAGTCCTGTCTTCATATCGAGGATACCCTTCATTGTATTGTGTGGTACTATCAACGTGCTAAGTGGGACAGACTTTGAATAGACCTAACAACTCAAGACTGGGAATCCATGAGGTGCTGTGGGCCATCGACAGCAGCAGAATTGTACTCCAACACAATCTGCAACCTCAGGACCTGGTATACCAACTAATGCTACAATTACATTTAAAACAGGAATCAGCCCTGATTCAATGGAGACAGCAGGAGGGCATGCCAAAAGCAGCAGCAGTTATATCCAAAAATGAAGGTTTAACCTGGTGAAGTGACAACACAGGGTCACTTGTGTTCTAAACAGTATAAGCAGCAGTGACAGACAGAGCTAAGTCATTGCACAACTAACCGATCTGATCTAAGCTATCAATACTGCCACTTTCAGTTGTGTATGGTGGTGGACAATTAAACATCTCATTGGAGCAGGAGATCTACAAATAACCCTCTCCTCAATGAGAGATTAGTCCAACACAGCAGTCCAAAAGATAATGCTGAAGCATTGGAATCTGCCAAAGGTGTCCAGTAGATAATCCAACTCTGCTCCTTCATCACAGGGTCCAACCTTCAGCCAATCCAATTCGCTCCATGTGATATCAAGGAACAGCTGGAAGCACTGGATAGAGTAAAGACTATGGGTCCTGACAGGATTCCAACAATAGTACTGAAGACACGTGCTCCTCTAGCCAAGCTGTTCCAGTGGTGCTACAATACTGGCATGTACCCAACAATGTGGGAAAATGCCTAGATATGTCCTGTACACACACAAAGCAGGACAAATCCAGCTCAGCCAATTACTGCTCCATCAGTCTACTCTCAGTCATCAGTAAAGTGATGGAAGATGTCATCAACAGCGCTATCAAGCAGCATCTGCTCAGCAATAACCTGCTCAGTGATGCCCAGTTTGTGTTCTGCCTGGGCCACTCGTCTCCTGGCCTCATTACAGCCTTGGTTCAAACAGGGACTAAAGAGTTAAATTCCAGAGGTGAGGTAAGATTGACAGCCCTTGATATCAAAGCTGCATTCGACCAAATGTGGCATCAAGGAGCCCTAGCAAAACTGGAATCAGTGGGAATTTTTTCCACTGGTTTGTGGTCGTAATGCCACAACAGAACATGCCAGGTACTCATCTCAGCTCCAAGACATCTCTGCAGCTGTTCCTCAGGGTAGATAATCAATCTGTTCAGAGACGTTATTGCACACTTCTGGAACAGGTGGGACTGGAACCCAGGTCTCCAGGATCAGTGGTAGGGACACCAGCACTGCACTGCGGGAGTCACTAATAGTTGGTAGCTTGTATGTTGGATTAATTCAAAGGTCCTTTGGGCAGAAAGGTGCTACTGAAATTCAAACACATATTCTCCTATTTCCAAAGCAGGCACTTTAACCCACAGGGTCCAATTACCTTCGGCTGTTTCATCAATAACCCTCCCTCCATCATAAAGTCAGAAGTGGGGATGTTAGGTTTTGATTGTGCAATGTTCAGCATTAATCATGACTCTTCAGATACTCATAGTCCATGCCTAAACTCAGCAAGACTGGAACAATATCCAGGCTTGGGCTGACAGGTGACACGTAACATTCACACCATTCTGAAGAGCGCAAAAGCAGGGACACTGGATCCAATCCAATCTCCGTACCCAAAATCTCTGTCAAGGCATTCGCTACTGTATCCCAATTCCCGTGGCTCTTATGGTATGTCCATAGACAATACGTGAGGGTGCCAATTTCTATTTTACATTTAAGACACATTGGGGATGCTCCTGCCTCCGATTTCATAAAATTGATTTTGTAACCTGAGAACATACCAAATAGATTGGCCACTTGAATTAAGTGGGGCACGGATGTCAAAGGATCACTTCAGGAAAGAAGGACATCATCCGCATAGAGAGTAATTTTGTGCTTGCCCGATCTAACCCTTGGAGCTGTTATGTTAGGGTCAGCTCGTATAGCTTTCGCCAGTGGTTCAATCACTAGTGTGAATAATAGTGGTGAAAGAGGACATCCCTGATGACACTAAAGCTAGCTGAACTTAAACCATTGGTGATCACCGCTGCTTTGGGATCATTATATAATATTGAAACCCATACTTCTCCGACAACAAACCTTTCCAGCGTATAGAAAAGATATGGCCATTCTACCCAATCAAATGCCTTCTCTGCATCTAGGGAGACAACTAAACCCGGTCTTGTTCCCCGTTGACAGGCTTGAATCATATTTAAGACCCTTCTAATATTATTAGTTGATCTGCGACTCTTTATAAACCTCATCTGGTCCTCTTTTATAATGTATGGTTAGACTCTCTCCAGTCTTAATGCTAACATTTTTGAAAGAATTTTGAAATTCACATTTAACAAGGATATGGATCTATATGAAGAGCAATCTTCTGGGGCCTTTCCCTTCTTGAGAATGAGAGCAATATTTGCTTCTCTCAACGAAGGCGGGAGGAAGCCCTGACTGTGTGAGTAATTCTACATATTTATGAGTGGCCCGGCCAGTTCCCCTATAAATTCTTTATAGAACTCAACCTGGAATTCATCTGGCCCAGGTGCTTTGCCACTCTGAAGCTGCCTAACCGCGTCCAGTACTTCCTGGGTTGTCAAGAGGGCATTCAAGATTGACACCTACTCCGAGGTTAAGCCCGGAAGGGCCAAATTTTTAAAGAAGGTCTCCATCTTCCCAGTTCTACCCAATTCAGAATAGAACTTTCTAAAGGCAGTATTGATCTTTTTACAGTCACAGGTCAAGATACCAGCACTTTCTCTAATGGACGTAATGGCATGGGGAGCCTTTTTCTTTCTGGCAAGGTACGCTAGATATCTGCCAGGCTTGTCGCCATATTCAAATAGTCTCTGCTTTGCGAATAATATTTTCCTCTTTGCTGTTTGGGTCAGTGCAGTATTCAAGGCTGTCCTAAGGGCTGTGATCCTTTGTAGCTTAGTAATGGAGGGCCTGTCAACGTACGCTGTCTCAGCTGCCTTCAGGCGAGCATCGAGCAGACACTGTTGCTCCCCCTTTTGTCTTTTCCAGGTCGCAGAATATGAGATGACCAAGCCTTGCGCATATGCCTTAGTGGTCTCTCACATCATCGAAGGGTTACTAGCCGTACCTGAATTAACTTCCCAGAGGTTTTGAATTCTTGTGAAAAATACTTTATGAATTTGCTATCCTTCAATAAGAAAGGATCCATACGCCAATGTCGGGGGCCTATCCCATCATCCCGAGTCTTGACTTCCATATATGCTGTGGCATGATCAGAAAAAGCTATATTACCTATTTCACAGGACAGTATCGAATTCAGAAGAGTCGAGGAAGGCAAAGAACATATCGATTCTGGTATGGCACTTGTGTGAGTTAGAATAGAAAGTGAAGTCTCTACCCTGGGGATGGAGACACTTCCATACATCTACTAGTCCTAGCTCCTTATTCAGATCCGCCAGTTGTCTAGATCTCAGAGATATACCCATAGTGCTTCTAGGTATCCTGTCCATCTCTGGGTCCATAATACAGTTAAAATCTCCCCCTATAATTATATGGCAGACCCCGAAAGCCATCAACTTAGAGAACGCATCGTTATAAATTTAAAAGGTTTTTCTGGGGGGACAATAAAAATTCAAAATTCCATATTCCTCTCCATGTATTCAAGCTTTGATCAATATATACCGTCCAGACTCAGCTTTTATTTGGCTTAACATTTGGAAAGGCAAATTCTTCCAAATTAGAATGGCCACTCCCCTGCTTTCTGAGCTGAAAGATGAAAAGAAAGCCTGATCAAATCCACCCTGTTGTAGCTTTAAGTGTTCTTTATCAAGTAGATGTGTCTCCTGTAAGACAGTTATATCAACCTATCTTTTTTAAGACTTGATAATATCTTTTTCCTTTTGATTGGCGAATTATTCCCCTTGACATTCCAGGTGCACCACCTAAGCGAATGGCTAGCCATGATTGTCCAGGCAAGGCCCGAGACCCCCCAGGAGGAAGAACCCCACTCAAAAGACATTGAATAAAGACCATAGAAAATCCACAAATACAAAAATTCTTTAAAACACTTAAATCAACACAATTAAAAACTACTCCTAAATAGAAAAAAAAGAACAAAACATATTTGAAAGGAGACATTCCCCCTTGCTCCCAGGGGGCATAACTACCTATCAACAACCCCACCATAACCTCTCCGAGATAGCGCCCTGCCCTCAGCCCAGGCATTATAAAATGGAGTAAATAAATTCAAGTGTTTTATAAGTCAGAGTTAAAATTGATGCCCCTCCCACCCCCAGGAAAGGGTGAGTGAAAGAGAGATGAAGAAAGAAAAAAGGGTAAACAAAGGAGGAGCAAAAATAAAGTCGTTATCCATACAGTTCAAGTCCCGCAGTCTATTTGAGAGAGTCCAAGAATTCTTTTATTTTCTCCAGTGATCCAAAGTTATGTACGGATCCTCCATGGCTGAAGTGCAGCGGTGCCAGATAATGCATGGAGTATTGAATATTTAAGTTTTTCAGACACTTCTTCACCTCATCAAATGTCTTCCTTTTGTGGACCACAGCTGGAGAAAAGTCATGAAATAACATTATCCTGGAACCTTTGTGCATCATGGCCTGGGGATCCTTCCCCAGGACTCTGGAGGCCTCCAGCATCTTTTGTTTTTCCTTATAGCATTGGAATTGGATTAAGATTGGGCGGGGACACTGGTCTGATCCGGGCCTGTGTACAGCAACCCGGTGGGCCCACTCCACCTGTACCCGGCCCCGACTTCAACTTCAATAATTGTGGGAGCCATTGCTCTAAGAAATCCACAAGCTGGCCTTCCTCTTCCCGTTCGGGAAGGCCCAGCGACCGAATATTTTTCTGATGACCCCAATTATCAAGGTCGTCAATGCGCTCCTCCAGGGTCCCGACTTGTTGCTCCAGAGCCCGTACCTGACCCATGGATGAATCAGCAGCAGTCTCCGAAGCCGCGGCCCATCGCTTCGCCCGCCCCTCCGACACACTGCTCGAATTTTTTGATCTCTCGGTCTTGCTTCTGCAGCGTGACCGAGATCAACTCCCACCTGGATCGGGCCTCCTCGATGGACGTGTCGATCCTCTCCTGGAGCTTGGCGATTAGGGAGATCAGGCTCCCCTCTGCAGGTAAGTCCCCCCGAGGAAGCTGCAGATGTCCCTGCTGCTGCAGGAGGGGGTGGGGGGTTCCATCTGTTGCAAGCTGCGGGAGTTTTTGCCCTTAGTCATTTTTAAAAGAACACCAAACTGTCCAAGTTTGATGTAATATGACTAAGTACGCTGGGCAAAAGCTATCCTAAGTGATTTAAAAGGTGAGGTAAGGGTGGGTGCCCCACGTTGCTCAAGTCTTAGGCTGACCACCGCAGACTCAGACTTACTGAGTCGCCGCCATCTTGGATCTCATCGGCACCATATGTTTAATTTCTGAACTTGTATGTTATTGTATACTAGATGGCTGTAGTGTTTTATTGACCAGACATTCAAAGTAATATGTTGTGCATGAAGTGTTTTGAAACATGACTGATGGATATAAGGTGCTATATAATTGCAATCCTGCACCATGAATAGAAGAATAAACAATAGAATTTGTCTCTTCTTCCCTCGGTGCTAAGTCCCTCTGGGATAAACCTCGATCGCCTATTATTTTGTTGAAATGGCTAACACTTTATCCTAACTGCTGGGATCAGCCAACTGAGCACAGACTGGCTATTAAACCTGAAATATCTGGTTTCTATGATCAGTCTTGCACTATTCATTCATAACATCCTTGGCCAACCCACCTCCCACCAGTGATCATATCAATCCACAGATGACCAATCTATACCAATCCACTGCAGAAACTATCTCCAAAACAATGGGCCTTGCCAAACATGAGCACCATGCGTCATCTACCTGCACATCTGCACAACCCACTGCCTTCTACGTCAAGGAAGCAGCTGAATACATTCAGGGTCACTAGGAGTTCACAATAATTACTATAAAACTGATTGAATCCAAACATGGAAGCTTTAATTTTTTTTTTGTTTATGCTGATTTGCTTGTCATATTAGCTGTTTATTAAAGGTCACTGCACCACATTAAAATTAAAGACTTTGAATAGTTTTCAAAATGCTGGAAGATTGGCATCTTGTTAGAAGATGATGTCTCTTAAATCACGTTACCGTCTGCTAAGATAATTGCAACATTTTGATAGGAGGTAAATATGTTGCTTAGAAAAAAACACATGGCAAATGAATATGGGAAGAATCCACTTTGTGATATATAATTGCTTATTTTATTCATTATCTTAAAAATAATTATTGGTAGCTAGTTCTTCCCACTGTTTATTGGAAGTAGCTGTACAGGTAATCATAGAACATCAGCTACAGCAGGGCTAACCCCATCAGGTTTCATGAGGTCATGGTTCAAACATTTCTATTATAAGCAGATTGCTGACCCACTTGGCTGATTATTACCTAATTCTTCTTAATTATGCATTAACCCCCCCCCCCACAAATCCCCAATCCTTCCACCTCCCTCCCCACACCCACCCCCATGAATTGGGGGTCTAACTAGACTGCGTAGGCTGCAACATGCCTATGTTGAACGTGGTGGGTGTGCTGATTTGGTCTGGGGAGAGGGTTGCCAGGGTGTTGCCGGGCAAGCAGTTGCCGGGATGTTACAATTGGCCCCTCAATTATGGGCCAAGGTCAGTTTTCATCCAGGATCCCTGAGTTTGTTTTCTGGTCCACTTGCCCCTCACTTGCCAGAAAATAGATATCAGACAACACAGTCAATCATGCGGCTTCAGGAAGGCATCCAACATCATCAAAGACCTCCACAATTTAATTTGATTTATTATTGTCATGTGTACCTAGGTGCAGTGAAACATTTTGTTTTGCGCATAGTACAGGCAAATCATATCATACAAAATGCATTAGGGTAATAGAACAGAGCAAGGAATACAATGTTATGGCTGAAGAGAGGGCGCGCAAAGAGTGAGATCAACATTAAATTTAAAATTTCAGATGTCCATTCAGAAGTCTAATAAGAGCCGGAACAAGGCTGTTCTTGAATCTGTTGGTACGTGTATTTAAGCTTTTGCATCTTCTGGCTGAAGGAATAGTTTGGAACAGATTATAACCGGGGTGGGAGGGATCTTTGATGGTGTTAGATGCCTTCCCAAGGCCGCATGAAATGCTGACAGAATCAATAGACAGAAGGTTGGCTTGCATGAGGATCTGGGCTGTGTTCATATCTCTGTGTAGTTTCTTACAGTCCTGTGCAAAGCAGTTGCCGTACCAAGCCATGATGCATCTGGTTAGAATGGAGGCATTCTCGACCAATGGTGCATGTGCATACACCTTTGGAAAGCTGCCTGGGGCCAGCGGGTTTAAGGCCCAACCTGAGCCTTGAGGAGTAGAGGGAAACCTCTGGATGTGACTTGCCGAAAACCATAACATTTCAGGAAAAGATTGAAAGAAGTAGAGCAGTTAGGAGGAAAATCAAACACCATGAAGCTTTTAGGCATTGTTTGCAATCTTTCTTTTACATGGATATATTAATTGTTTGTTGTGATAAATGTGGGTTAATATTAGAGAATTTCTGCTGCTTGCACAGCTTTATTGTCATAATGTTCATGCTTATTTGAACAACACAGTTACACATCACTGACTGGTTGGACTGGTGTTAAGAAATTGCTGGTGAGCCTCTGCAGGGGTTCAAAGTATTGTGCAGCATAGAGGGAGATCTTTTAGCCTATCATGGTTGTGCTGGCTAATTGAAAGAACATTCAATTAGTCTCCTTATGCTGCTCTTTTCCTGAAACCACAGGTTGGCACTTACAGGGTGCTATGATCAAAGCCTGACAAGTTAATGGTGAGCCCGAAAACTTCTCAGCAGCCTCCCCGACCACCGCACCCACCATACCTACCATAATGATGGCTGTTCCTCGATTACCTAACACTTACAGAAGTGTGAATTGCTTTATGTCAACTCCTCCGCCCCATCTCAGGAGGAAGTCCTGCCAAAATGAGTTGCTAACCAATTGGATCTCTGTAGATCCATCAGCCCCAGACAGGAGGCTAGGACACTGCTGGAATTACAGGTAACCCAGAGAAACCTGGGTAAAACTAGTTCTGGGAGATCTCTGGAGCCAGGCTGGCAGTCCCAACAAGGGCTCTAAGAGGGACAGTGATCCTTGTTTGAGAGTCTGGTGCGGGAGGGCATAATATGAGTGAGATTTGGGAAGGAGGTCAACTCTGATAGGCCAAGGGGATTTGCAAAGGAAGTCCTACCCTTGCCTAACACCAACCGGCTTGAAGTGCCTATCCCCTCCCCTGGGTAACAAAGTGAAGAAATAGGCTGAAGCCATTAAGTAGCCATCAGTGGACCTCATATAGGCCCCAGGATGACCACACTGCCCAAGATCACCATTGACTCTGACACTATTTTAGAATAATTGAAGGATGGGCGATAGGCTACTGGTGAATTTATGAATCTCCTGCCCCATCCACCCATGGGAACATAAACTACAACCCCAGGTTTCTCTGTTCTTTTCAAGTTTTTCTCTGGCTCTCTTACAAAAGTTATTATTTAAGTTCTTTCAGCGGGCAACAGATTTCAGATCCTAATACCTCTCTTTGAAAATGTGATCCTCCAATGTTCCCATTGGCTCTTCTGCCAATTATTTACATCTACATCCGCTAGTTTCCAATGATCCTGCCCACGGGAACAGTTATCTTTCCCCTATTTAGTATGATCAAAAACTCCGCATAATTCTGAACACCTCTCTTCAATCTCCCCCTAACCTTCTCTAATCATGGCAAAAATAATTGCAGCTTTTCAGTCTCTTCACAAACCTCAGGCCCCTTTTCACCCTCTACGTGGTATCCAGGGAGTTCTGATGGTTGGCTGAAAATTTGTTTTCGATCCTCTCTTGCAGAGTTTCGCTCAGAGCTTTTGCAGAAGTTGCAACAGGGGATTGTATGAACTCCCACAGAAATTCAACCTCATTATTGTTAATTCTGACATTTCATTGTCGGAAGGATGGTCCACGCTATGGAATGAAGAGTAGAAAATTCTAATTGTGATACATTGAACACAGCCTTCAGTATGGCAGAGACATTAGAGAACTTGATGTCATTTTCATTTAACTAGAGAAGACTAGGCTTAAATTTATTTAAGGCATTGAGCACATCCCAGCAGACAAAAAGGTAAAAGCAGAATCTACAATGGCATTTGAAAGAGAAGTGGGGGAGTGATTAATGGAAGACTGCAATCAAAGAGAAAATGCTGTAAATACTCAATGGGTCAGGCGGCATCAGTGAAGAGAGAAATAGAGTTAATGTTTCACGTGAACAATATTTCATCAGGACTGGAAAAGATAAAGGTGTAACAAGGTGGCACCGTGTCTCAGTAGTTGGCACTGCTGCTTCACAGCGCCAGGGACCTATGATTGATTCCACCCTCAAGCGACTGTTTGTGTGGAGTTTGCATGTTCTCCCCATGTCTGCATCAGTTTCCTCTCACAGTCCTAAGATGTGCAGGTTAGGTGGATTGGTCATGGGAAATGCAGGGATACGGTGGGGCGGTGGGTCTGGGTGAGACGCACCTCAGACAGTTGGTGTGGACTGGGTGGGCTGAATGGCCTCCTTCCACACTGTCAGCATTCTATGAACAGGTTGTAAACAAGCACAGGGGTAACGAAAGGGGGACGAGGGAAAAACAAAATGGAATGATATGATGTAAATAGTTCAAAGCAAAAGAATGAAATGATATAAATAGTTCACATATTCTACTCTGTATGGTTGTGATGAACTCCATGTTGTCTGATTATGTCCAAGCTGTAAGTGATTTTAAAGGTATCATTTTCTCCAGCTGAACCCATGCTAAGAAGTTTGATTGTAAAGGGGGAGGAGAGTGTATTCTGCTTCTCCCACTCTCTTTGTTATTTTTCTGTGATGCCAGAGATGGAGGAGGATCCAGGGTATGTAGGTAGCTTTGGCAGTTACTTTTTGCCATACTTCACTGATAATTCATGGCTTATGTAATTATGTCCCAGTGGAGCTAAGTGAGGAAGGAGGTAATCTCACTTAACACAGGCATTGTGTTTACATGTTTGGTGCTACTCTTCACCACAATCTTTGCTAACGAAGCTAATTGGTGTGCTTCGCCTTCCCCACCCTCCACACCACCATTCTAGTCATCTCATAAAACTACAATCATACAATCAATTAGTCTGTAATGGACTGACATGCTAAGGACAACCACGGTGCCATAGAGTTGTTGGAGGCAACAGTCCAAAGTTATCTCTTCCTCCCAAGCATGCAACATATTCCACACATCAAAGCATCGAGTATAGGAGTTGGGAGGTCATGTTGTGGCTGTACAGGACATTAGCTAGGCCACTTTTAGAATAGTGCATGCAATTCTGGTCTCCTTCCTGTCAGAAGGATGTTGTGAAACTTGAAAGGAATCAGAAAATATTTACAAGGATTTTGCCATGTTTGGAGGGTTTGAGCTACAGAGAGAGGCTGAATAGGCTGGGGCTGCTTTCCCTGGAGCATCAGAGGCTGAGGGGTAACCTTTCAGAAGTTATAAAGTCATGAGGGGCATGGATAGGATAAATAGACAAGGATTTTTTCCCTGCGATAGGGGATTCCACAACTAGAGGGCATAGGTTTAAGGTGAGAGGGGAAAAGATATAAAAGAGATCTAAGGGACAACTTTTTCACACAGAGGGTGGTGCGTGTATGGAATGAGCCGCCAGAGGAAGTGGTGGAGTCTAGTACAATTACAACATTTAAAAGGCATCTGCATGGGTCCATGAATAAGAAGGGTTTAGAGGGATATGGGCTAAGTGCTGACAAATGGGACTAGATTAGTTTAGGATATCTGGTCAGCTTGGACCAGAGGGTCAGTTTCCGTGCTGTACATCTCTATGACTCTATGGTTAATATTTTCCGTGTAATCTATGACTGATATTGGGTATGAAGAGAATTTGGGATAGGGCAGGACTTGGTCTAAATGGATATTTTTCAGAGAATCAGAAAGTATTATGGGCTGAATGGCTTCTTTTTTGTGCTGTGTAGTTCCAAATGCTGAGTTTTCCACTCTGTTAACTGACTTTACAAGTATAGAAAGAATATATTTTCAGTGTCCTGTCAAAAGATGAAGTAAGAAGCATACTTATTGATATTGACCTCCATTGCAGGCGATGAGAGTAATTGTGATGTTGGTTAAAAAGCATTAAACAGGAAATATTGGATCAGCTACTCACTATACATTTCTTCTGATTTTCATTTCCATAACTCAAATCGACCATGAGACCACTAACCTTTATGGGATAGATTGCTTTAAAAGTCTTCTTTTGTACAGCACCAGGATTGGGAGGAAGATGTGGAAAGGAATGGAACAGAAACAATCTCAGCTGGAATAGCTGAAAGGTTTGAATGGGGCTCGACATATACAACCCTTTGATAAGATTGATTTCAGAATTTCCACTTGCTTGAACATTCCATTTATTTTAACTGCTGAGCAACATCTTAAATTGTTCCTTAAAAGAGGTTAAGTGCGGTAGAGAGATATTTTATTGGCAAGTACCATACCTGTGCAAGTTCGTCTTTAAAATTACTTTTCGCCTTTACTACCTTATAAGGAAATGTTTTACATGAATGGTGGATTCAACCTGTCTGTTCAAGGCGATCTCTTTCATCTCCAGAGAGCTGTTAGCTGATGTCTGATGTCACTATTTGGGGATTATGGGGAATAAGACAGGCTGGCATCTTTCCTGATGCCCTGAACCAACAGAGAGATCTCAGCCAGGACTTGAGCAAGATAGCCCAGTAAATCCCAATTGACTGAGGACATTCCAACTGGATAATAATATCTGCAGAAATCAACACCTAACTCATCTGTGAATTATCTCTTTACAAGGTAAATGTTTGAGAACTGCTTCTAGTTAAAACCAACCATTAGCCTTAAAAAGTCCTCTGGCTGACCTCAAATCCACCTCTCCAACTTCTCCCCGTAGGTCAGTGCAGTTACAGATAAACTGGTGAGATTAAAATGGAAGAGTTAACACATGCTGGATGTGCATAATATGCTTAAATTGGTGAGTTGATATTCATTAACCTTACAGCTCACCAGGAGAGATTTTGGCACATCCATTCTTGTGTCTATTCTTTTCCAGTCAACAGGTTAATTCCATTCACTTCCATCATTCTTTCCCCATGGTCCTGCAAACAGTAACAGAGCATAAGTGTATTTTTATATACTTACAAAATCCTGCTGGGCTTAAATTGATTCAAAAACATAGATCCCGCTCCTTACAAATTGTTCATGTTGAGTAGAAACACCAATGAGAATCAAATTTGGAAATTCATCCCTATAGCCCCTGTAACTAACAACATTTTGTTATGGCTCTGTAGAAGGTAGCATACAGAAAACAGATACAGCCCTCTAAGAACAAGCATGAACCAAAACAGGAGACTGAGTGAAGACTGGTTACACATTTCAATCCATAGAAATACATTGCTCCAATAGTAATTCTCACTTGACTGGACATGTAGGCTGAACCTATGTTCATTTTACTCCTTTTATGACTAAGGACCCTTCAGAGCCAAAGTATTTGAAGTTTGGCTCCTGTTTTCCTGTTTGGCACACACAGCATGATCCCACAAGTAAAAATGAAACAAACAACCAGATAATGCTTTTTATTTTGATGTTGATTAAAGACAAGTGTTGACCACATGGAGACTTCCACTATTTGTCTTCGAATAGAATTGTTGTGTCCAATTAAGAAGGCAGATGTGAATCACAATTTAAATCTCATCCATGAGAAGGATCTTTGCACTGTCTCAGTACTGCACCAGCGTGTCAACCTTAACATTACCTGCTCACATCTCTGGAGTCTGGAGACTATGGAAACAAGAAATCAGAGATGATTGGGAAGATCCAAAAATGTTTGAGAAGGATCACAGTGGCTTATTGCATCTCTGAATAAACCTTTAAAGCACTTCACACAAATTATATCTCATTAATTACTACCTTCCCCCAGTCCTATAGCATTCTGTTATCTCTGTGTTCCCCCAGTTCTGGTCTCTTGTCTACCCTTTGCCCCCAGCTCCAACCACACCACCTTCAGCTGTCTAAACTTTGGATTTCCTCCCTAAGCCTCTTTTTCACTTTTGCTGATATGTGCTTCTTTCTCTGATTGTCAATTGACGTTTGGTTATATTCATGTAAAGTGCCTTGGAACATTTTATTAATTTTAAAAGTGAAAGACATTTGGACAAGTACATGGATAGGAAAGATTTGAAGGGAGATGGACCAGGGGCAGGCAGGTAGGACTTGTTTGATTTGGGATTATGTTCAGCATGGACTGGTTTTGGAAAGCTAAATACTGCATCAGGCGATCGGTGCACATGTCTCCGGGCACCGCCATGGTTATCACCTGAGCAAGTGGGTGGGGGTGGGGTTTAATCATTATCATCAGAGCAGCATCATCCTCAGTATTAAACCAAAGTGTCAGTTGGATGATATGCTCAAATTTTGCTGTGGGATTTGAACCTACAATCTTCTGACTGCAAAATAAGCAAAGTTGATGCACCAAAGGGTATTCTTCATGTAACAATATAGCCCTAGTCCAGAGTATCCCAGATATAATGATGCAGTTATTCCGACTGAAATTGTATCAACAGTGTGTCATTCCTGATGTTGTAATGTATGCCTCTTCTGTTTTCTCTTGTTTTGCCTGTACCCTTGTAATTCTAACTAAAATAACAGCAGTGGACATAAACAATAAATAATAGTGGCTGGAGGAGCTTTTCATTGGTGAAACATTCCTTCAGCTGACAATATTGCACCAATAGGCAGAGACTGATCACACTGGGAGACTCTGCATCACAGCCCCAGCCATCCTGGCCAACTCCATTGTCATTAGCATAAAACATGATAGTGCATTCACTTTATTCATGTGTGCATCACGCTTGTTGCCTGGGACTAGCTTAGTCAGAGAGCTACATGTACTGAAATGCCACATGGTTATAGACATTGATGGTAACAGAGACATTGGAAATTGTTTCTTGTCAAAGAAACAATGTTGTGTTTTTGTGTTCACTCTTTATTGAATGATCATGTAAGTGTCCATGTTGTACAAGCCACTCAGTTGGGCATGGCTGGATTTGTAGATTCAGCTGACCCTCCCTTCTCTGCATTGAAGAGGTATTGTCCAAGACCACTCTCGGTATGGGATACTGAAATATTGAACTCAAAGCAATAAAGGCCTCTCCTACCTGATGCTCTGAGATGTACATACATCGGGACAATACCAACACACCTCTTTAGGCTCCTCATCATCTTACCTTGACTAACTGTCCCCACCACCATTTCCCCATCATACCCAAGATATCAAGCTCTTCCCACTGCACTAGTCCATGGCTCCCAAATCCGCTCTTAGGTATTCCCTTGAATTTTTATTATCCCCTTATTCTTGAAATCCTCCATGGCCAAACTCCACTCTACAAACCCCTTCATCACTCGTTCAGCCATACCAATCCTGAATCTCCTGCTCTCCTCTCTTACACTGTAGAATAAAATAAGGAAGACCTTCTACACAACTGAACAAAGCTAACAGCTATCTTCCATCTTTAAATGGTCATGGCTGGATGTTCTTTGAAGATAGAACTTAATTGAGAGCTGTTTTATGTTGATACAAAATAGCATATATTACCGATACAAGCCCTCCATAGGCCTCAAACATATTGTTGACTTTATCTGTGTAGCTTTATCTGCTTTTGGGAAATTGAGACTTTGCATCTTACATCATTATGACACCCAGATGCACATTCCTCACTCTTGTAACCACCATAAATGTCCCCCTTTGGTTCCCATCAAAGATCAATGAATCCGGAGAGGAAACTCCAACATTATTTTGCTACCCCATGAGATATTGACCCCAATTTCAGGAGTCCTAGTTGGTGCCTTAATTAAGTCAAGTAACTCAACAAACCCTAACAATCAAATCATGGCTCATCCCAGTCAGAATAGCTCAGATCAACAGAGGAAAGTGCATTACCAACATAACCATAGCAGCAACATCACCCTGAAGCTTGTTCGTCTTGGGGACATTCATGGGATGTCAGAATGAGGTGAAACAATAAAAGCCACAATGTAAACTGGCAAAGTCACACCAAGCTGCCACAACAATGACTGACATATGAAATGAAAGTACACCACTGATGCTTTCGTGGGCACTGTTCTGAGGTTGGGAGTTAAGATGAAAATCAAGGTTAAAGTCAAAGGATCTAGTTTGTGATGACGTCCAAAGTAAATCTTTCGGTTAAGTTTTATGTTTTTACACCAAAATTATTGCAAAACGTTTTGTGATTACATCAACACAATAAGCACTGGTATAATATTCCAAAGGGAAATGATTGTGAAGGCAGCAGACTATTGCAGGTCTTTGTTTCCATGGGGTTGAAGTTAGTTGAAGGATACTGAACCCACTCTGTATGTGAAACAGAGAAACAGTTGTGAAGCTCATAGATCCCTGCATCAGTCCTTCCAGCAGCTGTCAGAGCTGTCTTCAGTGACAGTGCTCAAAGCCTCCCCCTCAAACTGAACATTAGAGCGACACCACACATCTTTGAACAAAGCTTAGTGATTATAACCTACAGACTATCCAATTACCCAACAGTTTCACATGCTGTCCCATTGCCTAATAAAAACTAACACACTAACGGCCGAAGGTTTCTTCAGCAAAAGGAAAAATGGCAACTTTTAGGCCAAAGTCTATTTGCCTGTTCCGCTCACCTGTCCTAAAATTGCTGATTTATTCAGTGACAAAAATTCAGCAAAGTGTCCTTTCCTCACGTGAGCTGAGATAATGAGTGCTGGCTAGCAATTCAACAGCAAGGGGCATCACAGGCAACTTGTTCCTTCCCATCTTCTGACATCTCTTGCTATGCATCACTGAATACCAAATCAACAGTAGAAAGCATAACTATGAAATCCCAGCTTAGTCCCATTGTGCTGCTTAACCTGCTCCATAGCTGAATTGAGGATGCAATATCTAACTCTTCCACTACCAGCATGATGCAGCTGCTTCACGTGTTGTTTGAGATGCATTGCAGTAAATCGCCATGCTTACTCTGACAGCATCAGGCTATCTGCCAACATGCCTGCCCACTGAGAAGGACATGAGCAGCAGTGCCTAGGAACATCATCACCTCCAGGATCCTCTCTGCACACTACACCTTCCTGACTTAAACAAATGTTGTCATGCATCTATCACCGTTAAGTCAAGATCATGAAATGTATTATGGCAAAGACATCATGGCAAGAGGTAAGAAAAAAGCTGCAATGTGCTGGTGAATCAATTTAAAAACACAATAAGATCACAGTTGGAACACTGTGCAGTCATGGGCTCTGCACTGTAGGAAAGGTGTTGATGCAGTCAGGACCAGCACAGATACATTGGGATTCACCAGACTGCTGTGTAAAAAATATGACTATAAAAAAATGGCCTGAACAATTGGTTTTGTTTTGTTCAAATAGAGGAAATTATGAGTTGAGTTAAATAGAGATATTACAAGTATGAAGGAGTGGGAAGGTGTAGATCGAAACAAGCCGTTTTCAGGGACAGTATGAACACAAATGTCTGATTAAATATAAGGCAGTTGCAGTAGAGTGTAGGACTGATCTCTTCTGAACAATACTGAAAACAACAAATGCTGGAGATCACAGGGGGTCAGACAGCATCCTTGGAGAGAGAGCAGGCTAACTTTTCGAGTCGAGATGACTCTTCATCAGAGCTGGGCATCAGAGATTCCAGCATCTGCAGTGGTTTGATCCTCTCCTGAACAATGTTTTGCGGGTTGCACCATCAGATGTTGTGACTGAAGCAGTGATCCTGCCAACATTTAAGAGTGGTTTTGGAAGGTGATTGAACAGAAGAGGAAACTCAGGGATATGGGAGTTGGGCGGCCACTTTGGTGTTGGAACCACTGCCTGTCTGGAGGGTCAACATTGGAAGAGACTGGCAGTGCCGAGTGGCCTGTTTCCATTTCACACTGGAGGAAAGACTCACTGGGTGAGATATCAGAGGGCTTCATGTGCCAGACAGCACGAGAAGAGGTATATCACTAAACAATACATCTCAGGATGATTTCTTGAGTTCAAGTGGGAGAACTTGGCCTTGGCTGACAGAGAATCACGGTCACAAAGGCCATAACACTCCAGCGGGGAGAGCTTTGAAAATTAGCCCTTTATCTCAGGAGAGAGCTGGTAAAGTTAACTGCACTACCAAAGACTTTATTTCATTTCATTTTTAATGTAAGTTCCAACACGAGTGGGCTGAACTCATGCTGTGAGATATTATTAACTGGGGACTTCTTCAGTAATACTTTCCACTATTACTGTCCTGTACAGAATGATATGGAAGACGAGGGACTGGGCTTACTTTACTAAGTGGTTGCCTGTGTTTCCATTGCCCTAAGCAAAATCCAGATGCAATGGATGTGACTATTCCATTTTTGTGTTGCAGTTGTATGAAGCTGCTTTGGTTTGATGTATTAACAGTGCTAACTCACCTAGAATCTGCTGGTCACAAACAGGCCATTCAGCCCACACATTCCATACTGGCTTTCACTATCCAAACACTGTCAGCTATTTCTATTAATATAATAATCTGTGCCCTTTTCCCCACTTGCCTCTTTAGCTTTCCGATTACATGCACCTACATCTTTTGCCTCACTTACTCCCATGGTCACCAATTCCACTTTCCTATTACTCTCTGGATACACAGGTTTTCCATGAATCACTTTGGACGTCTTAGTAACTATTTTATATTGATGGCATCTAGTTTTACAGATCTGCACAAGTCAGAGAACTCCATCTGCCTGTACTAACATAATTTTATCTCATTCATAATATGGTGACCAGGCCTGGACACTGTATCCAATTGTATTTAACTTATGTATTTTAAGGGCTAGCTCCTTCACTGAAATGGCAGACAGAAGATAGGAGTAGTGCTGCTTACCAAACCTTGTGGATTGCAGCATTACCTCATTCCAGTTCACAGTGATGCTGCAGAGGGAAATATTTGACTTTGACAAGAGCACTGGAAAGTGTGCACTGCTGACCTGGCTATATGCAGAGGCAGTAACACTTTGAAGCTAAGGAGTGGAGGGCGAGAGTTTGGCAAACCTTCTCCATAGCACCTCCAGAGGCAGGTTGTTGATGTTATTGTCTCTCCTGCTCTTTTTCAAGTTCACAATGGTCTGCACCATGGGCCTCAGCAATTAATAACCGGGTTTTCTAACAACAAAAAAATTCACATCTTGTTTGCTGTATATTGTTTTCAGATCTTGATCAGCAACTTGATCAAATGACTAGAAATGTACTGATTAGACAGGAATACAAAGTTGTAAAACTAAATGCACTTTAGTGAGCCTTGTGATGATAACATATTTAAATGAATCATTTGAAAGTGAGTTGTATTTTGGTTTCTGCATATGTGTCTATAAATCCTTTATCTCTCCTTCCTCTCAGACAGGTATATCTTTCAGTGGGTTTACTTAGCTAAGGCAGGGGTTAGATTTATCAGTTAAAAAAAGATTTATTGACTCACTCTCCATCACTGACTGGGTTCTCTCTGGTCTTCCAGCAGTTCAGCAAAGTAGCTGTTACTGCATTCAATAGTCTTTGGTAAATGATTCTGGATAAACCCAAAACAAGATGCTCAGACCTCTGAAACAGACTACTTTGCAGACTCAGTGAAAATGAGACCACATATTTGCATGTGCATTTTCTAGGGAGATCCTATGTAAAATTGCAGAATGTCGAGCTGACATTGCACAAACAATTACTCTCAATAACAGAATGTGAATTGTAGTCAAAGAGAATTGATCTATTTTGCTAAGGAGTGCGTCCGAACTGCTATGCCTGGCATCTCATTGCCTTTTCAATGTCTCAGTAGGTTTTTTTTGCTCCACTGTTTTTTTAAGTAGGTTATTCCCAATATTCTACCTATTTTCTTTTGTTTAACTGATATTTAATTACGTTTACTTTTATGAGGCATGGTCACATTAATTTCAACAGGAAATTTTCCCTTTGTGGTGTTTTCTTTGAAACAGGTCTCTAAATCCTGGAAAAATGGATTCTAACACCCAGTTATGTCAACTTCCTCCCCCACGTCAATTTCACCAATTCAGTGCTGAAATTACAGCAACAACAACCTATATTCATATAGTACCGTCAACACAATGAAACTTTACAGTGGAAATTTAGTGCAAAATTCACCCCCCTGTAATTATTTCCTACTTTTACTGAGCGTCTAAAATCAAAGTCCTCAGTTAAGACACTACACAGGATTGAAAAGAATATAGCAGAAAGAAAGACAGTGTACAACCATTGTATGTTGGTAAAAGAAGGGTTTGGAATGGGAGATAGTGTGATCAGTCCTGATTTTAACACAGTGAGGATGCGCTGAGGAGAAAGAATAAGTAAAGCAGCATTTTTCTAAGCTTTGGGGGAGAAAGATAGGAAAGCTCAAATGCATAATCCTCGATGTTATATTGATCAGATAGCAAAGAGATACAAACAAGAACTTGTAAAAGAGTTAGAGCAGAGGCAAAATATGGATCATTAAACAATATTTTTATGTTCTCAGGGTGTGACAGAGATTTCAAGGAATCTCACCATAAAGAGGATCAGCTTGCAAGTCCCTGACTTCATGGGATGTTCCATTAAATTCAGAGAGATAGCAAATGTAACTCCTTTGTTCAAAAAGGGAGGGAGACATAATGCAGGAAACTACAAGCCACTTAGTTTAACATCTGTCATTGGGAAAATATTAGAAGCCAGTAATTAAGAAAGCTAATAGAATGTTATCATTTATCACAAGGGAAATTGAATACAAAACTAGGGATGTTATGCTTCAGTTTTGCAGGGCACTGGTAAAACTGCATTTGGAGTACGGTGTGCGGTATTGGTCACCTTATTTAAGGAAGAATATAAATACATAGGAGGCAGTTCAGAGAAAGTTTACTAGACTGAAACTGGAAACAGTGGAGGAGAGTTAGGTTTTCTTAAGAGGTTGGACAGGCTAGGCTTGTATTCTCTTAAGTTTAGAACAATAAGAGGTGATTTGATTTAAACATATAAGACTCTGGGGGGTCTTGAATGAGTACATGTAGAGAGTATGTTTCTTCTTATGGGAGAACTTAGAATTGGAGGTCACTGTCTACCAATGGGGGTCATCTAATTAAAACAGAGCTGAGGCAAAAAACAATTCTTTGAGAGGATCATGGGTCTTTGGAATGCTCTTCCTGAAAAGATGGTGCAAGCAGAGAGCTTGAATAGAGGTAGGTAGATGGTTTTTTCTAAGTAATGAATGAAAAGTTATCAGGGGTAGGCAGGAATATGGGTTTGAAGTTATAATCAAATCAACCATGATCTTACTGAATGGTGGAGCAAGCTCAAGATCATGGCTGGTCTCCTGCTCCTAATTCATGTAGGGTCATAGAGTTAGAGCATGGAAACAGACCCTTGCAAAAAACAATTCTTTGAGAGGATCATGGGTCTTTGGAATGCTCTTCCTGAAAAGATGGTGCAAGCAGAGAGCTTGAATAGAGGTAGGTAGATGGTTTTTTCTAAGTAATGAATGAAAAGTTATCAGGGGTAGGCAGGAATATGGGTTTGAAGTTATAATCAAATCAACCATGATCTTACTGAATGGTGGAGCAAGCTCAAGATCATGGCTGGTCTCCTGCTCCTAATTCATGTAGGGTCATAGAGTTAGAGCATGGAAACAGACCCTTCAGTCCAACCTGTCCATGCTGACCAGATATCCCAACCCAATCTAGTCCCACCTGCCAGCACCCAGCCCATATCCCTCTAAACCATTCCTGTTCATATACCCATCCAAATGCCTTTTAAATGTTGCAATTGTACCAGCCTCCACCACTTCCTCTGGCAGCTCATT
>NC_057730.1:37851249-37927925 GCF_004010195.1 Chiloscyllium plagiosum
TGCAAACATCTGCCCCCAATCAGCTTTTGAAAGTTCTTGCCTAATACCGTCAAAATTGGCCTTTCTCCAATTTTAGATGTGGTCTATCCTTTTCCATCACTATTTTAAATCTAATAGAATTATGGTCGCTGCTCCCAAAGTGCTCTCCCACTGACACCTCAGTCACCTGCCCTGCCTTATTTCCCAAGAGTAGGTCAAGTTTTGCACCTTCTCTAGTAGGTATATCCACATACTGAATCAGAAAATATTCTTGTGCATACTTCACAAATTCCTCTCCATCGAAACCCTTAATACTATAGCAGTCCCACTCTATGTTTGGAAAGTTAAAGTCCCCGACTATAACCACCTTATTATTCTTACAGATAGCTGAGATCTCCTTCCAAGTTTGTTTTTCAATTTCCCTCTGACTATTAGGGGGTCTATAATACAATCCCAATAAGGTGATCATCCCTTTCTTATTTCTCAGTTCCACCCAAATAACTTCCCTGGATGTATTTCCAGGAATATCCTCCCTCAGCACAGCTGTAATGCTATCCCTTATCAAAAATGCCACACCCCACCTCTCTTGCCCCCCTTTCTATCCTTCCTGTAGCATTCGTATCCAGGAACATTAAGCTGCCAGTTCTGCCCATCCCTGAGCCATGTTTCCGTAATTGCTATGATATCCCAGTCCCATGTTCCTAATCATGCCCTGAGTTTGTCTGCCTTCCCTGTTAGGCTCCTTACATCGAAATAAATGCAGTTTAATTTATTAGTCCCACCTTGACCCTGCCTGCCCTGACTGACTCGCTTCTGTTCTCAACTGTTCCAGTCTCAGATTGATCTCTTTCCTCACTATCTCCCTGGATTCCATCCCCCCATCTTACTAGTTTAAATCCTCCTGAGCCGCTCTAGCAAACTCCCTGCCAGTATATTAGTCCCCTTCCAATTTAGGTGCAATCCGCCCTTCTTGTACAGGTCACTTCTACCTCAAAAGAGATTCCAATGATCCAAAAATGTGAGTCCTTCTCCCATACACTAGCTCCTCAGCCATGCATTCATCTGCTCTATCCTCCTATTACTGCCCTCACTAGCTCGTAGCACTGGGAGTAATCAAGATATTACTACCCTTGAGGACCTCCTTTTTAAATTTCTGCCTAACTCTCTGTAATCTCCCTTCAGAATCTCATCCATTTCCCTTCCTACATTGTTGGTTCCAATATGGACAATGACCTCCTGCTAGTCCCTCTTCCCTGTGAGAATATTCTGCACCCTCTCTGAGACATCTTTGATCCTGGCACCAGGGAAACTACCACACCATTCTGCTTTTTCTCTGCTGGCCACAGAAACGTCTGTCTGTACCTCTGACTACAGCATCCCCTAACACAATTGATTTCTTGGAAGCTGACATACCCCCCATTGCATTAGAGCCAGTCTCAATACCAGAAACTTGGCTGTTTGTGCTATGTTCCCCTGAGAATCCATCACCCCCTACATTTTCCAAAACATCATACCTGTTTGAAACGGGTATATCCACAAAAGATTCCTGCCCGAGGTGCCTACCTCTCTTACCCTTCCTGGAGTTAACCCATCTATGTGACTGTATCTGAGACTTTCCCCTCTTCCTGTAACTGCCATCTGTCACATACTGTTGCTGCTGCAAATTCCTCATTACTTCCAACTGTCTCTCCAACCGATCCATTCAATCTGATAAGATTCGCAACCAACAGCATTTATTGCAGATATAATCCGCAGTAACCCTTAAACTCTCTTTAAACTCCCGCGTCTGACAAGAAGCACACATCACTGTGCTAAAGGTCATTTTTGCTCCTTCACAACCCAGAAAATAACACCATCTTATTCCTCTACAAATACTGCCCAAGGTTAAATTAATAGTAATGGGTTATATTTTAAGTTTAATCAAGAGACATATCTCAAAAAACATATCATCAAGAAAGGACCTACTCTACTCACTACTGCAGACTTTCTGTAGGTCCCACTTAAAACCAATACACTTATCTGCTTCTGTGATGTGAACTTCACCCAAACAGATTCCTTCAAGATTAGTTGTGAAATTCACTGTTTGTTAATTTTCCCAGATGCACTCCGATGTCCAGCGATACATGAATTCCAAAACAGCAAATGCAGTTACTGTGCAGGTTCACTGATTTTTCAGTTTCTTTCTCTCTCCTGCACTGATAAAGAAAATTTTGTTGAACATATTTAATAAATTCCTCTCCCTCCAAGATTTTAACACTATGGTAGTCCCAGTCAGTGTTTAGAAAATTAAAATCCCTGGCCATTACAACCCTATTATTGTTACATATATCTGAGATCTCTCCATATATTTGCTCCTCAATTTCCCTCTGACTGTTGGGTGAACTGAGAGTACAATCCCATCAAGGTGATCATCCCTTTTTTATTTCTAATTTCTACTCATATTGCTTCACTGGGCGATCCCTCAGAAATATCCTTCATAATTACAGTAGCAATATTTTCCTTAATCAAAAAAAAGCCACCACTCCCCTCCTCTCTTGCCTTCCTCACTATCCTTCCTTTAGCATCTGAAGCCTGGAACATTAAACTTCCAGTCCTGTCCTGCTCACGTTTCTGTAATAGCTATGAAGTCCCAGTCCCATGTACCCATTACATGCCCTGAGTTCATCAGCCTTACTTGTAAGACTTCTTGCATCAAAATAAATGTTCATATGTACAAGAGTTGCAACTCCATACAAACAAACATTGGGTTGACTCCACAGTAGTTGAGGGGTCTTTCCCATCCACTTTTCTTCCATGTAGTTTACCAAAGCAGAGAAGATGACCTGCTAGACCTCTCATTACTAGACTGTAGAAGCTTATTGCCCTAGGCACACCCCGCCCCCCCACCTCCCGGTGGGAGGTTTTAAATGAATTCCTACAGTGATGTAACCATTCAAAGATCAGAGGAAGTTCCCAGCAGCAGACTGGAGCAGACAATGGAATTGGCTACAGTATAATCCTGAGTTGCAACATAGCAAAACACACATCATTACACAGAGAGCCATTTTATTTCACTATAACATACTTATATAGGGTAAACACAGCTCTTTCGGCCAACACTCCTTTATAAAGAGACATTGTTGATGCTTGACTGCTATGAGAAAGCATAAATACAACATAAAAGATACAATAACACTGCACATAAAATCCAGAATGAGAAGGAAAGGGAACTCACATAATTCATTTTAAAAATACTGGTAATAAAATGTTGTTTATACCTAGCTTGAAATATGTCAGTCAATCCAAAAGCCTGTAGATACATTTGGAGGAATTTGCAAATGGAAGCTGATTGCTGTATAGTGTGTTGTCTAGATTCATTGGAGTTGGCTTTCTGAGTGGCATTAGTTACTGTTAGAACCTACCTTATTTTGCCAACTCATCATCATATGAATAGAGAGATGAGCATCCCTCCCATACTGGGCTTGCTACCTGAGGAGATGGGAGGGAAAGAAGGAAGATTTGTGACTCACGTGTGAACAGTACAAGCAGCAAGGAATATTTTGAGTAAACCTTATGGCTTGCATCAACACACAAAAAAGCCATATGTAGGGATTAAAATGTTCCAATCAATTACAAAGGCTTCTATTATTTTTAATAGAATGCAGATTTCTGCTTTTTGAAAAATACAGAATCAAAGTTTAGAAACTTTGAGGGACACAAACGTGTTTGCAACTGCTCTAGACCACTCTAGAAAGTGTGATAATGCCCAATATGGTAGCTTTCAGATGAAATGTTAAAGTGAGGACCTATCCATCCTTTTCAGATCCTGTAAAAGATCCCGCAACGCAATTGTGAAGCATATTTGGGAGTTCTCTCCCCTCTCTTTCTCTGATAATATTTATCCCTCATCCAGAACCATTTAAACAGAGTAGCATCTTTTATCTCATTGCTGTTTGTAGGATCTAATTGTGAGCTAATTGACTGCCGCATTTCTCTGAATTGCTACATCTGGTTGTCATGATTTGGAGATGGGTTGAAACTTTATTGCTGGAACAGCACAGCAGGTCAGGCAGCATCCAGGGAACAGGAGATTCGACGTTTCGGGCACAGGCCCTTCTTCAGGACTCTTCATGATTTGGAGATACTGGTGTTGAAAGTTAAAAATCACACAACACCAGGTTATAGGAGAAAGTGAGGACTGCAGATGCTAGAGATCAGAGCTGAAAAATGTGTTGCTGGAAAAGCGCAACAGGTCAGGCAGCATCCAAGGAGCAGGAGAATCAACGTTTCGGGCTTATGCCTGACCTGCTGTGCTTTTCCAGCAACACATTTTGCTTATGCCTGACCTGCTGTGCTTTTCCAGCAACACATTTTAATTGGAAGCACGCTAGCTTTCAGAGCGTCGCCTGATGAAGGAGCAGCACTCCAAAAGCTAATGCTTCCAATTAAACCTGTTGGACTATAACCTGGTGTTGTGTGATTTTTAACTTTGTACACCTGGTTGCACTGCATTTAATCCGCTAGGAAGCATTTGGTGACATACTGAGGTTGGGAAAGGTGCTGTGGTTCTGTTCGCCGAGCTGGAAGTTTTTGTTGCAAACGTTTCGTCCCCTGTCGGGTTCTGTCCTGGTAGCGATTGGAGGGGCGGGGTTCAAGAGCGGAAGAGCGGGAAGTGGAGGAGATGCAGACATCGTTAACCATGTCTGAGGAGAAATTCAGTCTTTGAGGAAGAGTGCCCCATCTTCCGCCTAGAAACCCTCCAAACACAAAACTAATGTAGTGTACAAAATCCCATGCAAGGACTGCACAAAACACTATATAGGACAAACAGGAAGACAGCTAACGATCCGCATCCATAAACATCAACTAGCCACGAAACGAACGACCAGCTATCCCTAGTAGCCACACACGTAGACGACAAGCAACATGAATTGACTGGGACAACACTACCATTATAGGGCAAGCGAAACAAAGAACAGCCAGGGAATTCCTTGAAGCATGGCACTCATCCACAAACTCCATCAACAAACACATCGACCTGGACCTAATATACCAGCCACAACAGCGGACAGCTGAAACTGACAACCGGAAGCGGCAGGGACAGGCCACTATAAATGCCGGAGGAAACACCACAGAAGCGCTTCACAGGAGGCTCCCAAGCACTGAGGCTGTCACCTAGACAGGGGACGAAATGTTTGCAACATAAACTTCCAGCTCGGCGAACAGAACCACAGCAACGAGCACCCGAGCTACAAATCTTCTCACAAACCTTGAGTTGGGAAAGGTGCTACATAAATGCAAGTTCTTTATTTATTTCCTTTGGACACTGACATTTATAGAGTCTCTATGGTTACTGTCATGTGCTGAGTTTTTGAACCATCCATTCTGCTATACTACTTTCTTATTTTCCCTATTATTGCTGTTTTCTCAACAACAAGAGGAATGCTAAGCAAATTATTTCACTCATGGTGTGATCAATAACAATTGACAGATACCACTGCACAAGAATATCATGGCAGAGGCAAACCTACCTACATATCTAGAGTCTAAACTAACATCCTTCCTCATCCTAAATTCCATGCTTTGTTTTGTTTTCATGAATTTTGAAAGCTGCTTAGGTAAACAGAAGGGAGTCAGTTCTTATCCGTATGACAGTTTGAAAATGTTAATTTCTAAAAGTGACAGTTCTGTAGAAGAAGATAGACAAAGTCAGGAAGAGAGCCACAGATGAGAGATAAAGAGACGGAAAACGGTAAAAAATGGAGAAGGGTGTTGAGAAAGAGAGAAACACCTTAAGAAAGCAGTGAAGTTATCTCAGGTTCGTAGCCATGGCCTGCATTATTATGTTGTGTCCTATAGCACTCTCCTTTTTGTCTGATCAAGTGTGAGCAAGACCATGGTAGATCATTAGCAATGTACAGGTATCCCCCGCTTTTCGAACGTTCGCTTTACACAATTTCGCTTTTACGAAAGACCTATATTAGGACCTGTTTTCACGAATCCGAAGAGGATTTTCGCTTTTACGAAAAATAACGATACTTTTTCCCAGAAAAACCATGCACCTTCGCTTTACGCCATTTCCGACTTACAAAAGGGTTGCTAGGAACGCTCTAGTTTCAGAAAGTGGGGGGGGGGGGGGGGCTATCTGTACTTAAATGTTACATGTGTCTGCACTTCCTTGGCATCGATAGAATACTTTGTTCATACTTCTCTGACATGCTTAATGTTGCAGTAATTAATTTACTTTATGCAATTTCCTCAGTTGATTTAATCATGAAAATATTTTCCAACTTATAAAAAAGGTTTTGTCTAATTTAAACAGAAACTCCCCCACCAACCTCAAGCACCTGTTTCTCACAGGAGTCAGCAAATTGGTCACGATAAACTATTTCACCCCCAGAATGACTATAGCCTATAATTTTAAAAAGTAGCCTTCGCAATGCAAAAAGAAAGCACGACATTTCATCCTTAGCTCTGATTTGAAGTCTGCAAAGCAATTAACCTCTGATTGACCTCACTCTGCACAGTTCCCTCGCCCAACAATCAAATTCTGATTGACCTAAGCCTCTGTTTACTTAACAACAATAAGACTTAGAGGAACACAGTTACACTTTAAAATACAGGATAATGCATTTTGCATTACGCAATATAACCCTGATATCATCTGACTAGAATAAGCAATACTAATCCATATGTATATAAAGTGCTGTATACACAACTACCTATCTTCCCTAAAGCTCTTTCTCAGTTAGTAGCTTATGGACATTCATAGCCACACATGGAGATGGTCATTTGCAAAATAGCTGCTATTCAGATTGCAAAACCATATTGCAAAGAGACTATAATGAGGAGATGCCTTGAAAATTTGGACAGAGGAAACTCAGATAAATTAACTGCTTTCCAAAAATACGTTCAACAACAACACGTGTTCTTGAATGCAGCAAAGATCCCAAGGTATTGGATCAATATCAAGTAAAATTTGACACCAAGCCACAGAAAGAGATATTGCTGCAGATTTCGTCAACAAAGTTAGGTTCTAAAGAGTGCTGTAAAAGAAGGAGAGCAGTAGAGCATGAGAGAGGCTTTGATGGTAAATCCCAGAGCCTAAGGCCTAGGCGGTTAACAGTATGGATGTCAATCAGAAAGAAATTAAAATGAGAATGTGCATTAGACCAGAATTGGAAGTACTCAAGAGATATCTTCAAGGATGGTAGGACTAGTGGAGGTTACAGAGATAGGAGATCTAGGCCATGGCATGAATTGAACATATGATGAGAATTTAAAAATCAGGTAATTGCCAGGCCGATGGCCAGTGCAAATCAGTGAGTACAAGAGTAATGAGTGAACAGGACTTTGTTGAAGTTAGAATTCAATGACATTTTAATTGCAGCAAGTATCTAAGTAGGTACACCAAGGTAGGTTTCTGTTTTTAAGGTTGAATCATGTTCTTCAGACTTGTCTTCTGAACTCCTGAATAAAAAGTTGAATCATGCAAAGTTTTCATGATTCTTCAATGTTTCATTGCACCATCTATTGCAAGTCTATCGCAGTGATTTAAAGGAGCATTGTTGTGAATGAGGCTCTTGCAGGAATTTGATTTGCAGGAATTAACCAAGTCACCATTGTCAATGATGGGAAATCCCAAACTGCTTAAGGTTGCTGGTCATTAAAATTGGATTCCACCCAGTTCATGTTTGAATACAGTTAACCGTGGTACGATTCTGCTCATGGTCTGTCAAGAATACTTGATGCAGCATTTGCCTGTTAAGAAACATATAAACTAGGAGCTGGAGAAGGCCATTCAGCCCTTTGAGCCTGCTCAGCCAATCAATATGAACATGGCTGACCGCTAGCTCCACACCTACTTTATCCTCATACTCTTTGAATCTTTTAAAATCAAAAAAGATCAATATTTCTTACTCTTAAATATATTCAGTGACTTGGTCTCTACAGTATTTGTTGTTGAGAATTCCACAGATTCTTTACCCTTTGAAGATATTTTTCCTTATCTCAGTCCTAAATCGTCAACCTTATATCCTGAGACTGTGACCCCGGTTCTAGGCTCTCCAATCAGGGAAAACATCCTCCCTGCATTTAGTCTGTCTAGACCAGTTAGAATTTTATACATCTCGATCTCATCCATTCCCATCCTTCAAAACTGTAGTGAATACAGACCAAATCGCACCAATCTCTCCTCCATCTCCGATTCAACCGTGTGAATCTCTGCTGCATTCCCCCACCATGGTATATTCTGCCTTAGGTAAAGAAACCAAAACTGCATACAATTCTCCTGGTATGGTTTTACCAAGACTCTGTAAAACTGCAATAAGACATCCTTATTTTTGGACTCCAATCCTCTTGCAATGAAGGACAATATAAAATTTTACTTCCTAAGTGCTTGCTGTATCCGCCTGTTATCTTTTGTTGACTGGTTACAACAACAGTCAAATCTCTTTGTACATCCACACTTGCTAACATACCATCATTTAAATACCACTCTGTCTTTCTGTTTTTCACACCGAAGTGTATAGGTTCATATTTATCCACACTGCATTCCATCTACCACTTACTCATCTTGTCCAAATCACCTTGAATCCTCCTCATATCTCACAATCCTCCTCGATTTTGTATTATGTGAGGACCTATGAGCAGCATTCCTCCAATTTTGTTTTTACCAGGTGCTGGTATCCGAGGCCAGTGCAAGGCAGGGATTTCTGGACCTGTTTGCCATGGGTGAAACAACAGGGCAGCTGCACATGTACGCAATCATACAACTCAGAGGCAACATTGCCTATCAGAGGCATTGAGCACAGGATTAAATTATACAACACCAGGTTATAGTCCAACAGGTTTATTGGGAAGTACAAGCTTTCGGAGTGCTGCTTCTTCATCAGGTAGCTAGTGGGGCAGGATCATAGGACACAGAATTTATAGCAAAAGATCATCATGTCATACACTGATGCAATATATTAAACAAACCTAATGCTGTTTTATCTTTTAGAATGGGCTGCAGGTTTCGGTTCATTAATATTTAAGAACTTCTTTCAAGTTAAATTCCCACAATAACTTAAGGTTTTATTTTTTTAAAATGACATGTCAGCTCAGACAATGCATTAAAGGTGTGAGGTTAGAGGCTGTATGTATTCCAGTCTTGAGTCAGATTGGTTCTATTTCCCAAGTAGGAATTTATAAAACTTTACATGGATTAGAAAAAATATTGACTGCCTACAGATTGTGCATGCTTTTTGAACAAAATAGAATGTATCTGCAAGTACAATTCTTAAGTTATCTCAGGAATGTGACTTCAAAGAAGTTCTGCGATTTACATAATAGTGAATCAAACCCTCAAACCATTCTAAAAGATAAAACAGCATTAGGTTTGTTCAATATATTGCATCAGTGTATGATATGATGATCTTTTGCTATAAATTCTGTGTCTTATGTATGTTCCTATCCCACTAGTTACCTGACAAAGGAGCAACATTCTGAAACCTTGTACTTCCAAATAAGCCTGTTGGACTATAACCTGCTGTTATGTGATTTTTAACTTTGTCCACCCCAGTCCAACACCAGCTCCTCTACATCATGGCCTAAAGTGACACTTAAAAGAATTAAAGGTTTCAGAAAATGCAGAAATGGTTTCATCTGAAAAAGCTTGTCTCCAAATATAGATGTTTAGCAAATTTATATTATTAACATTTTTGTCTGGAGACCTGGGCTAGTCGAAAATGGATTCTTGAATTCTTAGAACAAGGTTCTGCCCTGACGCTCAGAATAAAGTCTGAACTGCACAACTCATGGAATATTCAGGAACCGGTTATCATTTATTCATAAAGTAACTCAATATTATCACATGTGCAGTAAAGATAATTGAGGATTGCATGCTGCGTGTTGAATGAGATAATCTTAACTTTTTTCTAGCCTTATAATATGAAGACTCTAGAGTTCATATGGCCCTATAGGCTGGTTCACAGAATGTAACGATAATGGAGTTTGCAATATCTATCTGCATCAGATCCTGAAATGTCACTACCAGAGAAATCTTGGAATGGAGCACTTTGGGAACCATTGGTCCAAAGTCTCTTTCCCTCCCAAGCAGGCTACACTCACCACATCTAATGTCTCAAGTTATGATCAAAGGACCATAAGCAGAAGAAGGCTGTTCAGCAAGATCATGGCTGATCTGAGAATCCTTAACTTCACTTTTCTGCCTTTTTCCCATAACCTTGGATTCCCTTCATGACTAAAAATCTATCTCAGCCTTGAATGTACATAATGACACAGTCTCAACAGTCTTCTGTGGTAAAGAATTCCAGAGATTCACTACCCTCTGAAAGAAAAGAATTCCAGAGATTCAATCCCCTCTGAAAGAAAGGAATTCCTCCTCATCTCTATCTTAAATGTGCAACCTCTATTCTGAGATCTTGCCCTCTGGTCTTAGACTCTCTCAGGAGGTGAAACACCTTTCTGCATCTTCCCTGTCAAATTCCCTAAGAATCTTGCTTGCTCAATAAATTTGCCTCTAATTCTTCTAAATTCCAATGAGAACAGGCACAACTTACTCAAACCTTCCTCAAAAGGCATTCCCTCCATATCTGGTATCAGAACTAGCTCTGGTCTGCCTCCAAAGACATCATATCTTTCTCTAAATAAGCAGCTATCCACCTCATGCGTCACAAAGTGTTACTTTCTGAAATAAATTGATTTAATATAGACTCGGAAGAATTGAAGCATTTATTCTTGGAGTTAAAATTCACATTTGTATAATTGAACAGAGTTTGACTACATGAGGGCAGATTTTACAGATACATATATCCTGTGCGAACCTTTGCATATTGGATATTCAGGCAGGGAAATCAGCTGTAACTATCCCAGTTACATAAGAGTCAATTCCAAATAAACTGCAGCAAGATAAGTAACTGATCAGATTAATCTGTGTTGTGGACTGACACAGGGTGAGCACAAACCAGTATTATGACATTGTTAATGTCTGTTTAAACAAGCAGATTCAACATTTTATACAAAGGACAGCATCTCCAACAACCCAGTCACAGCACGGTTACAGTAAAGCCTGTGTGCTGCTGTCTTGATCTTGGGGCCAGAGAGGAAGACAGTTTGAAATTTACTGTGTGAAAGATAACTTCCTTCAATATTTCTTCATTCATTATCCTCCAGGCTTTCTTTTAAATGCTTGGTTGCTAAGGGATACCTTATGACTTATGTGCCAGTGTCCAATCTCTAGAGCACCAGTGACCTCATCCCTCTCTGCTTATTTATGAAGTAGGCCACAGTGGCAATCTTTGCGTAGCAGCCTAGATAGCTGGGAATAGCTTAGGATATGACAAATGCTACAGAAGGCAAATGTTAAAGTGTTTCGAGCAATATCTCAGGAATAGGTCTTGATTACTCCAGTTACCTAGGCAGGAATGCCAGGGGTGCTGAGGTGTGAAAGTAATCCATTAAGTAGGCTACTCAAACAAAGCCGCAGTCCATGAAGGGTGAACGAAGTCAATTAAAGAGCTAATATAGACGGCTCCAGGATGTCTGCAAGGAAACCATCTTATGGGTTGTCCTTGAAACAGTTGATTGGCAGCCAGAACACATACTGCTGTACAGAAAAGCATGATATTTCTAAAGGAGCCCGTCTTATTCTTTCATCATCAGTTGGTCGCGAGTCTGTCTCTAAGTCAAATGATATGGTTCCAACCTTACCCTAGAAACATCAGCAGAAAACTAAAGGATGTCACCAAACCACCCCCATTCCAGCACCCCATACCCCATCACCCAACTGATTGAAAATTTTCCTCCAGTTTAATCGATCTCTTCACCTGTCTCCAATGCTTTCCCTCTGCTTGATCCCTTCCCTGTGACTTCTCACTGTCTCTAGATCTTTTCATTGAGAACTGCCAGTGTATCTTTGGTTGTCTCAATTTCTCTACTCCTCTCAATCAGTGGTGTGTCTCCCTCTGGACATGTTGTTTTCTTGAAGTCCAATCCTAATGTTGTCATGAAACCCATAAACAAAAGGTGGCACCATTAGTGCCTGACGTACTGATCTATGGAATAGCAGAGGCTGACTGCCAACTCCCTGGCACTTAAAATTGCCTCCTCCTGGACTGTGACCCCAATTCTGTACATCAAGACACTGTTTCCAGGACTATCACTAATTTTGTATCCTCTGGAGATCTTAGCTCAGTAGCCTCCTATCCCTTCCCCAAAAATCCAGGCCAACACATCTTTCCAGATTTCAAGAGGAGGGGGCACATTTTTATCGTGAGAAGAGAGAGATTTAAAAAAGACTTGGGGTAATTTCTTTAAATAGAGGGTGGTTTGTGCGTGGATAGAACTTCCTGAGGAAGTGGTGGATGTGGGCACAATTACAACATTTAAAAGACACTTGGATAAGTTCATAATTAGAAAGAGTTGAGATGGATGTGGGCCAGGAGCAGGCAAGTGGGACTAGTTTAGTTTGCGATGATGGTCAGCCTGGACTGGTCGGACCGATGGGTCTGTTTCCATGCTGTATGACTCTATGACTGTATAAGTCCATTCTTTTCTCCCCTTGTCCGATCTCTTCCTACCTACTTAGGCAACACTTCGAGTGTCTTGGTCACTTCAACAGTTTCCAGTTTCCATGCTCACCTTGTTTTCTGGGACACTGATGACCGTATTGGTGCTACCTCCTGCTTTTACGATAACCTGGAACATTTCATTAACTTTTTTTTATTTCAGTCCTTTCCTTACATTCACCTGATCCATCTCTGACTCCTTCATCCCTTGTCCTTGATTTCTGTGACTGCATTTCTGGAGATAGTTTGTCTACTAATAGTCACTCCACATCCATGGACTACAGTTATCTCAGCTGCACTTCCTCAAACCCCATGTCCTGTAACCACTCTATTCCATTTGCCCAGTTTCTCCATTGCATCTCTGTTTCAGACAATGAAACCTTGCACACCAACATGCCTGACATGACCTCCTTTGTTCTCAACACAGAATTTCCACTCAGTGTGATTAATAGGGTCCTACAAAGTGTCCAATCATGTCACACACCTTTGCTTTCATCTCTTCCCCTCTCTCCCAGCTCATTGTCCCCCATGTCTTTATCTTCCAACCCCACCAGTCTCTACACTCAACAGATCATCCTCCACCACTTCAAGCAGTTTCCAGCATAATGCAACCACAAACCCATGTTCTTCTGCCTTCCACCTGACTGTCCCTCTGCAACACCCTGGTCCTCAGTAACCTTTAACACTGCTGGAAGATCCCACGCACAGCAAACAGTATCAGCACTCCAACTGTAACATTAACAACTGGTTGTGGAAGTCACTGCTGCGCATGGACTCAGCAGCATTCACAGTCGGAAAGAAAATTAGAGAGAAGGCTGTCTAACACTCCCTTCTTTCTGTAGAGTACTTAAGGAATGCAATGCTTGCTTTTTCATCTCCTTTTAATCACTGTCCAAGGCCCCAAGCATTCTGTCTAAGCACTTCCTCTACACCGGACAGACCAAATGCAGTTTGGGTGACTACTTTGAGGAACATGTCCATTTAGTCTGCAAGCGTGACCCCAAACTTCTGGTTGTGTATCATTTTAAATCTTCACTTTGCTCTCTCTCTCTCTCTCTCGCTGACCTTCCTATTAATTGGCCTGCTACCATGTGTTGATGAAGCTCAATGCAAACTTCAGGTAAGCACCTCATCTATGGACTTCTGGATGTTTGACAGCTTTAGATTCTACCTTCTGTTTCCATTGTTGTTCAGCATAGTGTTTCTTGTGTCTTCCTTTCTTTTTGCCACGTGAGCTTCACTGATTGTTTTCTTTGTCCCTTCACCTTGCAGTCTAATAGTTTTTAGATTACATTAGATTACATTAGATTACATTACAGTGTGGAAACAGGCCCTTCGGCCCAACAAGTCCACTCCGACCCGCCGAAGCAAAACCCACCTATACCCCTACATTTACCCCTTACCTAACACTACGGGCAATTTAGTATAGCCAATTCACCTGGCTATACTAAAATTAGTTTTACGTCACACATCGTTTGAACACAAAACTTTGTTACATTATTATATCTGTCATTATTCTCCTTGGATCTTACATTGTGAAATCTTTTGCTGCTTAATTTCCTCTGACCTCTACTCCCTCACAGACCTATTTTTTCTTCCTGTTCCACCTTGACCCCTTATATTTCTAGTCGAGGGTGTGGTGCTGGAAAAGCACAGCAGGTCAGACAGCATCCAAGGAGCAGGAGAATCCTTCATCAGGAAGGGCTTTTGCCCAAAACGTCAATTCTCTTGCTCATCAAGTGCTGCTTGACCTGCTGTGCTTTTGCAGCACCACACTCTTGACTCTACTCTCCAGTCCTCACTTTTGCCCTGACATTTCTAATTTCCTTCAGTTCTGATGAAATTTTTGAAATATTTACTCAAGTTATTACACTCGACAAAGTGCAATCAGGCCGATACTGACTGCCTGAGTTTTTCCAGTATATTTTGTTTTTAATTCAGATTTCCAGCATTTTTATTCAATCATTCATGGGATGAGGATATCTTGGGCTAGACCAGCATTCAGTGCCAATCCCTAATTGCCCAGGGGCAGTTAAGAGTCAACCACGTTGCTGTCGGTCTGGAGTCACATGTATGCCAGACCAGGTAAGGATGGCAGTTTCCTTCCCGAAAGGGACATTAGAGAATCAGATGGTTATTTTTTTCCCCCCATAATTGACAATCATCATTAGACTCTTAATTCCAGATTTTGTTTTTTATTCAATTAAAATTCCAAAATCTGCCGAGGTGGGATTCAAACTTGGGTCCCTGAAACACTCATTGGTCGCTGGATTAACAGTCCAGCGATAATGCCACTAAGCCACCCCCTCCTGTACATTTTGCATTCATATGCATCCTGCCAAATATGATTCCCTTAACCAACTCCGGGAAAGTAGCTGATTTGTTCATAGTCCTGATTGTGGGACCTTGCTGTGTGCAAATTGGCTGCCACATTTCTTGACTTTACAACAGTGACTGTCATAGTGAAGCACTCTAGCTGCTATATAAATGTGAGCGTTTCTTTGTAATCAGCACAGCTTGCAGCGTATTCCTGTACAATAAACAAGATCATAAAAACTTATTTTCCCTATTGCTGATCCTTAAGCAGTTTTGTTAATGTAATATTCGTGATTGTTTTAGCATAATTGCAATTTTCCCTTGGCCTGCCAGCAGTTTAAGAGTTAAGTTTCCTTCAGCTGCACTCACATTACAGCTTGCTAATATCGGCCTGATTGCACTTTGTCGAGTGTAATTCTGGCATGGTATATGACCTGCAATACTCACAGCTAACCTTCTTTCATGTCTAGTGAACAGCTTTTGTTTGGATGAACCATGTCCAGCCTTCCTTTTGAACTTGGGGACTGAAAGGAGATTCAGGTTTCAGACTATGGCCAGAGAGAGTTGAGATCTGAGGTCACAGAGACTCCCTCTCTTCCTTCCTCTCATCCCCACCCCCCACCCAATTACACAGGTTCACAGAAGGATCAGCTTCTATCTAACACAAGACATGTGGTAAAACCAGCCTGACTAATGGGGTTTGCCAAATCTGGTTGGACGTATTCCTGGAGGTTTCATCACATGACCTCCCGCTTCCAGTTGCCCCGCCTCCCCAAGTCAAACTGCAATTTTTCCCCTTTCTCCAATATTTTATAATTAATAAATGGAAGTGTTCAAAGGAAAAGAAGAGGATAAAAACACACACACACAGACCCGTGTTTATTACGCACCTGGTGTCCAGGGCATTAAAGTTTAATCCTTCAATGTTGGCATCATTAGTGTCTAACCTCAGCTCTAACCCGGTTATATGCCTTTGTGATGGTTCCTTGTGCCAGCCTCAGCTCGCTTCCAATGAGGAACCATCTGCTGCGAGTGTCAAAAATGGTGCTGGCGCTAGTGAGTATATTCTGGCACCTGCCAAGATATTCTCTGCTTCCACCATCGTGGAGAGACTGGTGTCAATCCACCTATACCAGTTTGCAAAGCATGACATTGGGCTGGTCAGCGAGCCAACAAATTTATTCATAAAACATCTGGCATTCGGGACAATGAAGGTAGCTGTTCCCATCATTCTTGAGACCCAGGTTAAGTCATTGGCTATGATTCCGTGACTCACTGTTAGAACTTCCAGCTTTTCTGAATATCCAGGAAGTAAAACTAGACCTGGAACAATCCGTAATCTGGCTCCTCTTCGGGTGATATCCTGGGACGCTCCAGTTGGGATTTTTCCAGGTTTATTAATAAGGCATAAGTTGTGAATGCTGAGATTCCCTAGTTCCTTCCTGTGACATTACCCTCATTAGTCAGTCATCTGGGCAAAGAGAAGAATGTAGCCCTTTGAGCTAAGCCCTCAACTATTATTGACAAGCATCCTACAGCTACTATTGACAAACAATTTACAAAGAGCATATGTAATCACACAAGACCAAATGTCAAATCTTCACGCTGCTAACTTGCATCCACCATTCCTAAAAGACAATCGCTTCTGTCTGCTACTTCTTTATAGACTAAGAACATTGAAAACAAATTTTTTTTGAGTCCTCAAGCTGTTAGGACTTGACATTCTATTATAGGATCTACGTTTAGCCATAGTTAAGGCAATGGCAAGGTGAATGAATCCAACCAGGTCTTGTTTTTTAGGTGGAGCTGAGCAATCCTTCACATTCTTTCTCCTCATTGCATCCTTGACCCTGATCAAATCAAGACTCCTCTTAAAATTTAATCTCTCAGTTAGATTGGGCAACATCTTTCAAACCTGTGATCTCTCCAAACTGGAAGGACAAAAGCAGCAGGCACACGCCACAGTCCTCTCCAAGCCACAAACCACCCTGATTCAGGACTGTATCCATTTGCAGTCACTGGGTCAGAATCTTGGCATTTTTTTGTTCCTAACAGCACTTTAAATGTCCTTGCATAACATAGACTGCAGAGGTTCAAGAACACAGCTCTCCAACATCTTTTCAAGGTAAGTTAAGGATGGCAATAACTGCCAGTGATGCTTACCTCCCATGAACAAACATAGGGAAAGAAATTCAAATATCATCTCAATCTGCCATTTCAAACACTCTTCCCAGCTTTTAATCTCCGAGATTCCTTCACTCCTTCAGTTCTTCTGTTGTCTCAATCTCTCTTTTGAGAAAATAGTATCTCCTGATGAATATTGCCTCCTTATCAATACATCTCAGATTTGAAAATTGTCCGACCTTTGGGACCCCTTCTTTCAGTTAATGAAAAGAAATGTGGGAGCAGTTTTGACTTTCATGGGTAATGTAGAGAGATGATATGGCGTTCCACTCCTCAGTCCACTCCCCACTGCCAATGCCCTAATGCATGTCCCTCTTGCATTTCATGGTTATGGGTAAAATCTACAATGGACAATGGAATTGACATTGGCCATCATCCAACACCTCTCAAGGTCAAAATTACCCAAAGCAAATGGGAATGCAGGTATAAGACACTGTTGCAAACATGCAAACTTAACATTTCCACACTTCATAATAATGAATGCCAGCTTGAACTTCAAATACCAAAAACTGAATGATTTGTGTAAGAGAACCTTGCCTACCTATGGTGTCTTTCATATTTAGATTGGTTCTAACAACTAATGCATTCTCCCATCAGTAAATAATAAAGACTCAGTCACAAAACTTTTCACAGTGCCTAGGTATATTAACAATAATAAATTAAATCAAATGATACAAGCTCTTAAAATTATAAAAAAAAGAAAATTATCAACTCCTGATACAATAAAGTCCTGGGTTTAAAAAAGGGTTTTATAATTTAGTGAATTGAATTAATGCATGCAATACCAGAACAAAAACATTTTTCTAGTATACCATAAATCATAATATACTGTTTACAATTCACACCCATATATAAACTGTATGGTTCCATACATCCAGCTACACAGCTTCTCCAGAGCTATTATTGCTAGTTGAGAGTAGTTTCCTGATTTTTGTATTTGACAACATTATTTACTTATCTGTTGCATTTACCCAATCCAGAAGTGGAAGTCTCCTGAATAAATGATTCTTGAGAACTCCTTGAAGTGAGCCAGTGTCTGTTTGGTTCAGTGCTCACTAGTCTGCACAGCTTGAGAAGATCCAAAAATTGTGTGCTACTTTATTTTGACAGAGCTGACCTCAGCAGAGAGGGAAAAGTATGTACAACACTAGTTTCAGTGACCTTGTGGAACAAGGGACAAAAAGTCTTTGATTCATGTTACTTTACAAAGGCACCTGCTGGAATCCACTTGGCTGAGCATAAGTTCATTGGAGAAAGTATTAGAGTCAGCTATGATGCCTTCCATACTCTTTAGCCTGCTGAAAATTACTGCCTTGGCCTCTTCTCCATGCAACTCAACAGCACTTGTAAACATGTGGACATACCCAGTACAGGGAGCATTCCCAAAATGTTGCAGTTTTTAAAATGCATATTTTTCAAAGCTTCCACTTCTAGATCAAGTAAATAAAACAGGTAAACAAATAAGGTTGTCAAAAGCAAAAATCAGCAAACTAGTTTCAAATACTATATTGCCTCTGGTGGAGCTCTATATGTATGGAACCATTGAGCTTGTGAGCTGTAAACAGAACATTGTGGTTTTTGTTATGCTAGAAGAATGCTTTTCTTCTGGTTTTGCACACATTAATTCAATTCTCTAGGATGTAAAGCCCAAGATGTCATTATTCCAGGTTCTAACAATTTTTTCAGTGCAATTTTCAAAGCTTTTAAGATTGCTCCAGAATATAACGCAACTCTGACAGTAGTCATCTCGAGATATTCTTGCAGCTCTAGAAAGTACCCAATTCAGTGTGGATAGTAACAGTCACTTATAAAATTCATGCATCCCTTTGTTAAGGATGGCTTGCCAACAAAACTGATGTCACGACCAAATCACTTTTCTGCTTGACCGTGGACAATGGAGACATTGGAAACTCAATGGGTGTTGGCTGAAAATAAAATGGATTGCATGACCTTTCATTGTGCTGTGATGGTTCATAATCCCAAAGGCCATGGCTATCTGAAACTCTCAGGGTATGAAAAGCCACAACACAGAAAGCTTAACACACAACCATGTTTGGAAGTGGACTTTAGAAATATGACCGGTCACATGGGTTAATCAGGCATGAATACTACCTGCCTTTAAAACTAGCAACAGAAGCTGATCTGAGACAGGAACAGTGTCTGAGAAGACTATCTGGATCCATTAAGTCAGCTTGCAAACAATTATGCAGCCAAAGTAATAAACAGATATATATTGAGATGAGAGCTGAACACCCACCCTTGTTACAATTTGATATTTACCTGAGAGCCAATTTCCTAACAATTCAACTACATGAATCCTCATAGCTTACTAAAAATTCTCTGTTTTTGCACAACCTAAAGCATCAATTCATCTAAGAATCTATGGGCCTACTATAAAAAAGACTGAAATAATTCCAAATATGTAACCATATTGCTTTTCACTTCATTTGTATCTAATCTTTGTATGCTTGATAACGTATGTGAGACGTTGCATTTTAAGCCACTGAGTCAAGTGTGTGATGATAAATAACTTTCTTTATTTTTTTAATTCAGAAAAGCTTATGTTAGAACCATTTAAGTTAGGGCAATAGATCATTTGGAGGATAAGAACACACACTCACCTCACACATTAAAACACTTTGATTGTGGACAGCAGTAAAACATTTAAATTCTGACTGCAATACTGCACTCTAATAAACATTCCAGCAGATGAAAGAACAAAATTGGAGGAGGGATATTTTTAACTCATATATATAGGGACACGGCAATTGGCGTAAGACATTTAGCCCTTGAGCCTATTCTGTCAATCATCATGATTATGACTAATCTGCAATCTAACTCCACGTACCTACCATTGCCCCATATCCACTAATACCTTTGGTTCACAAAGATTTATTAATCTTAGATTTGAAAATAACAATTGATTTCATCAATTGCTGTTTGTGGACATGAGTTCCAAATGCCATTCTCTGTGTGTAAGAGGATTTCTTAATTTCATTTCTGAAGGCCTGACTCTAATTCTGGACTTACAAACCAGCAGAAGTAGTGTCTCTCTATCTAACCTATCTGTTTCCCTTAACATCTTGAAATCACAGATCAAATCACCCATTAACCTTCTAACTTCCAGGGAGTTCAGTGCTAATTGGTATAATCCCTGCTTGTAATTTAACTGTGGAGTGCAGATATCATTTGAATAAGCCTACTCTATACATCCTCCAAAACCAATATATCTTTTCTGAGGTGTGAGTAGGTAAGTAAATAAATAAATACGTTCTTTTGTCAGTTCAAATCCACTGAGGATTTGCATGCAGCATTTTGAAATGTGCTGGAACGTCTTCAGTAAGTATAAACAATCAGAATTCTGGAAACTTCTATTCATGAATATACAATAACCAGTGTCAATTCGGAAAGTAATTATTTAAGTGACAACCTGAATGCTGAAATCCTCCTCGCTGTTAAACAATGGATGGGAGTAATAGAAAATATTTTACTTCCTAAACTTGTGTCTGTCAATTTGAAAGAACAAAGGCCGTTCGGTATTAGTCAGACATGTAGAGTTCTCTTCAACATTGACATGATGAGACGTTGGATTATTAGATTTTACACAGTATCACACAACACTTTGAGGGCAAATATTCACCAGATCCTACATACAATGTAAAAATGAATTAATGCTGTTTGGTGCAATTTGATCTGATCTGTCTGTGACAGAAAGAGGGTTTTGTTCTCATAGCTTTTAGTTTATCACGTATATATACGTGCATGATGGATATCTGTCAATCAATGTAAATTCAGATAAATAATGTGTACAATACACGTAAATATACAAATGATTGTACATTAGCCGATGCATAATAAGAAAATTCTTACATTTATAAAGCACCTTTCACAACCACAGGATGTCCCAAAACACTTCACAGTCAATGAAGTGTGTTGAGATTAGCAGCTGTTGTAAAGTTATAAAATGGAAGATAATTTGCACAGAATAACCTCACGCAAACAACAGTGTGATATTGACCAGAAAATCAGTATTTTTCAGTGATTAGCAAGCAGTATACATTGACCAGCATTTTGGGGGAGAACCTCCCTGTTTTTCTTTGAAATGTTGTACCATCAAAAATGTAGCACTCCCTCAGTACTGCATTCAGCTATTACATGTTAAATCTAGTGAAACTGTATTCATTTGGCTTTGAGAAATGCTATTACTAATAGTGAATTCACATTTTTCTATATTTCTGAGGCTTGGCTAATCAGGTAGCGGCCATAATGGAAACAGCGTTGGTCACTGTTAAAGAGACTCGGAACATTATGCGCTAGACATTTGCTCTAGTCCTCAGTCAATTGAACATGTCAAGCACCAACTGCGTTGACTTATTCAATGTGGAATACTGACCTAAATACATTTTTATTGTTGTTTTGTGTCAACATCAGGCTGCCCAAGAGGCAAGTGCACAGTTTGCTTTTAGGGAATCAATGTAGCCATCTTGCTAACTAGCCTACCTTGTCAAATCTCACTTGCGTTGTAGCCTCTGTAAAATTGGCTGCTGAAGACAGTCGTCAAAGAAGTTGCCTCACCATTGTGGCAGGAAGCAGAAAAAAATCCTGTTTTTATAGATGCTAGTTGCAAGGTTAAGGGAATTATCAGGTACATTGGTATTTGCTTATTCTTAGCGGTCTGTCATTTTAGGAGTTTGCCTATCGAAGCTGGGTTATTCTGTCATCTGTATTGTAAATCGTTATCGATACTGCACAGTACCTGCACTCATCTTGGCTTTTGTAAATCGACCATTTATAAATACATTTGGTTATCAGTTCGAACCTGTACAAAGTGGTCTGGCATTTAGTATTTTCAAGATTCACAGGGATCCACACATATAAAGCCCAGTATATATTATCACTGCAATCTAGAGTATTGTCAATACTATACTGGAGTAATGCAGTACAGAACAGACTGAACATTTTAGATTGCTAATGATGATGAGATCTATGCGTGAACAGGAAATGCCATCCGATAATTTGAAATATTGTCAGGGAAAACCATTGCGTATAGACAAGCCACAACCAAGTATTGTTCAACGTTGACATAAGAATGTTTAATGCATCCATGTAATCAAAGTATGTTGCACACTCCTTTTACAGCTATATTAATCTTCAAATAATTTCCCTCAAATAGCATATAAAATATTTTGACGCAAATCTATTCACACTTCACACATTAATACTGCACAATGTAAGTTTTTGTGTTCAGATTCCTGATAAAGTGAGATGGAAAAGTTACCAACCCTGCCCATTTACCTGTAGAGTTCACAGATTTTACAATGTTTCATATCTTGGGAAATGGAACACTTTGAGAATCCAGTGTTACCATGGAACATTTCCTAGCCTGGTATAGTCTATATCATTTCTACTCAAACCCATTCTCTCTTTTATACCAATTAGTTGCAGCTACTCCATTTCATAAGACACTTACATTAGTCCAATTGGGTTCTTTATCAATCTGTGTCAAGTCACCAGCAATATTGTGGCTTGGACTTACTCCCATTAGGAACTGAATTGGGACTCCTCTGGGAACAGTTCTCTTGGAATCTTTGCAGCTAGCTGAGAGAAGATATTTATTTCCTCACTCTGGGCAAGATTCAAATTCAGGTCCCAAAGGTAAAAGGACAGTTTCCTAACCTTTCACACCATCTGGTCTCTTGTCATTTCAAACAAAAATTGAACTAAAATAAGCTTTGGTTAATTCAAATGCTTTCTTCTTTCCCATTTGATGTTGTCTATTCTTTTTAAATCAAACAGGGCCGACTAATAATATCATTCAGGAACTGGTGCAGAGCTGGGTCTGCTTTTATATGTATCCAGTACTAAATGAGCAAAAGTAAGACAGAACGTCTTGCGTTTATATCACAAGGTCAGTGTATCCAAAGCACTTCACAGCCAATGAAGTTCTTAATTTCACCGTGTAAGAAAACTGATGGTCAACGTGCACACAAGCAGAGATGAGTTTCATTCACTATGTAGGGATGGGAATGGGAGGGGAAACCGTAAAATGGTGAGGGAACGTGAGGAGAAGGAGTGTCTGTTGCCTTCCCAATACCACAGAATTTTATTTATTTCCTAATCAATCATTCAAAGACATTGTTGCACACCTCTGGAGCAGATGGGCTTGAACCAGGGGCCTATTAGTCCAGAAGCAGAACACCATCACTGCATCACTACAGTTCTCCCACCTCCCTACCCATAGGAGGTTAGCAGCAGCAGTAATGATGGCAAACAGCCTTGGACCCAGAGCCCAATTGATCCCTTTAAGTCAATAGTTAAGGGTTTCTCACTACTATTTTACCAGTGGCAGGTGAACCCCATGCCAAGTGAGTAGAATGATCAGTAACACTTGATGACATCCTCAGTGGAAGATTGGACAGGCCATCCAGATTGGGCACTCTGCCAGACACAGAGGATTCCCCAGGTAAAACCACTCCCTTTCTACTCTCATGAAACAGACCCCCACCAACAGGGGCAACCTGTTTGCCCATGGCAACTCCAAACTCACTTACTTTGTAAGGAGATCCATCTCCATTTTTGACAGCTGCAGTCCCATCAGTGGCCACTGTTCCTTGAGGCGCTGTTGAGACTGAAGTACTGTCATACCACTGATTGCGGATGGACTCCCTTCTTTTAAAGGGATGGGAACCTCAACACTGGGTGGTTAATTGTGTGAGCACTGAAAAATAAGGCCAAAAATCCCTTGAAGGCTCAAGTCCCACAAATAACGGTGGGATAAATGACCAGTTTGTCCTCCAATGTTATCAGTTAATGAGGTAAGTGTTGGCCAGGGCTCAGAGATTAGCTCATTCCAATTCTTTGACAGCTCTGCAGGATCTTTTACATTCACCTGAAGGGATAAACTATGCCTAGGTTCAATGTCTCAGCCAAAACACTGCACCTCTGACAGAGCAGCAGTGACTCAGTACTGCATTGAAATGACATCTTAGGTTTTATGCTCAGGTCTCTGGTGTGGAACTTAAACCCATGGCCACTGACTCACAGGCAAGAGCACAAGTTACTGAGGAACAACTGGCACGTTCAGAATTTCATTGTCCTCTGGTAATGTGCTAGTTAATGCGCTTGTATAATTATCAATGGCAAATTATTTTCACATTTAAAATAATTGGCTTATCGACTGTGAAAACAGTTCACAGAGAAACTATGTATGTCAAACATTGTGCGATCAATGGAAATGATAGCCCACAGTAGGGGTGGCACAGTTACTGAACAAAATTTAGTTAGTGCTTAGATGTCCACTATCATTAATCCAGCCTGTGTGTCCTGTAACTAGGCGCACACACACAACAAAATTCAACAGAGGAAGAATGATGATCAGAATTAAGAGTAGCTCAGCATGCCTTTCAGGTAGAAATGGCCTCTATTCAATCCTTTTTTGAATTCTTTCATGGATGTGGGTGTCGCTATCTGGACCAGCATTTACTGCCCATGCCTTATTGCCCAGAGGGCAATAAAGAGTCCACACATTGATGTGAGTCTCATGTAGGCCAGATCAAGTATGGATGGCACTTTCCTTTCCTAAAAGACATTAGTAAACCAGATGGGTTTCTCCAATAATCCACACCTGTGTCATGGTCATTGTTAGATTTTAATTCCAGATTTTTATTGAACTGAAGCTTCATCATCTGTCATGATGGGAATTCACATCCAAGTCTCCAGAATGTTACTTGCGTCTCTAGATTAATAGTCATGAGTGTAGTGCTAGGAAAGCACTGCAGATCAAGCAGCATCTGGGAGCAGGAAAATCAACGTTTCGGGTAAAAGCCCTACATCAGAAATGAGGCCGGGAGTGTCGGAGACAGAGAGACAAATAGGAGGGTGTTAGGGATGGGGAGAAGGTAGCTGAGAGTGCAATAGGTGGATGGAGGTGGCATAATGGTGACAGGGTGGAGAGGAGGGTGGAGCGGATAGGTGGGAAGGATGATTGGCAGGTGGGACAGGTCATGAGGATAGTGCCAAGCTGGGAGGTTGGAACTGGGGTAAGGTGGGCGGACAAGAAATGAGGAAACTGGTGAAATCCACATTGATGCCATGGGGTTGAAGTATTCCAAGGCAGAAGATGAGGCGTTCTTCCTCCAGGCATCAGGTGGTAAGGGAGTGGGGATAGAGGAGGCCCAGGACCTGCATGTCCTCGGCAGAGTGGGAGGCGGAGTTGAAGTGTTTGGCCATGGGGCGGTGGGGTTGGTTGGTGTGGGTGTCCCAGAGATGTTCTCTGAAGCACTCTGAGAATAGGCATCCTGTCTCCCCAGTATAGAGGAAACCGCATCAGGAGCAACAGATACAGTAAATGACGAGTGTGGAAGTGCAGGTGAAATGTTGATGAATGTGGAAGGCTCCTTCGGGGCCTTGGACGAAGGTGAAGGGGGGAGGAGTGGACGCAGGTTTTGCAATTCCTGCGGTGGCAGGGGAAGGTGCTGGGAGGGAAGGCTGGATTGTTGGAGGGCGTGGAGCTGACGAGGTAGTCGCAGAGGAACAGTCTTTATGGAAACGGATAGGGGTGGGGAGGGAAATTGCTGTCTCTAAATGTCTCCAACACATTCCACCCCAACCTTAAATTTACCTGGACCATCCCTGACACCTCCCCTTCCTGGACCTGTCCATCTCCATCAACGGTGATCGACTCAACACTGACATTTTCTACAAACTCACCGACTCCCACAGCTACCTGGATTATATCTCCTCCCACTCTGCCTCCTGTAAAAATACTATCCCTTATTCCCAATTCCTCTGCCTCCACCGCATCTGCACCCAGGAAGGCCAGTTCCAGCACAGAACACATCAGATGGCCTTCTTCTTTAAAGACCGCAATTTCCCTTCCCACATGGTTGATGATGCCTACCGGCGCATCTCATCCACATCCTGCACCTCCACCGTCAAACCCCATCCCTCCAACCGCAACACGGACTAAATGTCCCTGGTCCACCCCTCCGACCTCTATATACATTGCGTCATCCTCCGCCATTTCTGCCACGTACAAACGGACCCTACCACCAGAGATATATTTCCCTCCCCACCCCTATCCGCTTTCCGTAAAGACCGTTCCCTGTGTGGCTACCTCCTCAGATTCATGACCTCCAACAACCCACCCTCCCCTCCCGGCACTCTCCCCTGCCACCGTAGGAATTGCAGAATCTATGCCCACACCTCCCCCTCACCTCCATCCAAGGCCCCAAAGGAGCCTTCCACATCCATCAAAGTTTCACCTGCAGTTCCACATGTATCCATTGCTCTCGATGCGGTCTCCTCTACATTGAGAGGACAGGACACCTACTCGCAGGGCACCTCAGAGAACATCTCCGGGGCACCCCCATCAACCAACCCCACCGCCCCATGGTTGAACACAACTCCCCCTCCCACTCTGCCGAGAACATGCAGGTCCTGGGCCTCCTCTATCACCACCACCACCTGGAGGAAGAACCCCTCACCTTCCACCTCAGGACCCTCCAACGCCAGGGCATCAATGTGGACTTCACAAGTTTCCTCATTTCCCTCCCTCCATCGTAACCCAGATCCTACCTTCCAACTCAGCACCATCCTCATCACCTGTCCCATCTGTCCATCTGGCTCCCAGCCTCTTTCCTGATAAAAGGCTTTTGCCCAAAACATTGATTTTCCTGTTCCTTGGATGCTGCCTGACCTGCTGTGCTTTTCCAGCACCACTCTAATCTTGGACTCTAATTTCCAGCATCTGCAGTCCTCACCTTCACCTCTCTAGATTAATAGCCCAGCAATAATAGCCATTCAGCCAGTGCCTACCTTCACAAGCTCTTATTCTCTACTGAGGTAATCTGAGCCCGTGTTATAGCAGGGAAGTCCAGAAGCAATATAGGGTCATGTGATGGGACGATGGAGGAAATCAGCCATAGCTCTCACTCCTGATTGCTCTTCAATGAGTCATGGGCAGCAGGACAATGGCTGGATATTTAAAGGATTGACTGGCAAGTCACTGCTTCGGGCACAATTCCTTGATGCTTTGCTATGTTAATAGATGGACTGGATGGATGGAAAGTCACTAGCAAAGCACCCACCATTCTCCACTGAATCCCCACTCCACCTGCCTTCACTCCACATAAAGCCTGTGAGGTGTTAGGATACTCTTCTCTCACTACCTGGTTGCTGTGTAAAAGCAGGCACTGATCCAGGATAGGACAGGGATCCAAGTCTGAGTGCAAGTCAAGGCCATTGGTGGAGAGCAGAGGAAAAGTGAGAGAAATGAATGTTTTTTTCAGTTGGATACGATGGGGGAGGTTTAGGTAGGGTGAGGTGATGAGAACTGCTAATTGATTGGTTCAAACACAAGCAGCATGTTTAAGCAAAATTACAAAATTAAAACAAGGGTGTTTCCCTGATCTATCTATAATATCAAGGAGAAAATGAGGAGTAGAGAAACAGTAATGTCTCGAAGTTAGTTGTTTTGACTTGGGGGTGGTCTCAGCAGTTGGACAGCTTCACATTCTCAGTTCACTGATCAGATTTCCAGACAGAGTGCGGCACATGACAGAATGCTATAACCTTCGCAATAATCAAAGTGGTTAACCCTGGATCATTGCCACATCCAACATCCTCACAGCACCCCAATTCTGAAAGTTAGAAAGAATGTCTTTTTTTAATAAAAGTGGGCCACTTTAAACAAAAGAAGCTTCAAATCCTTTCCAAAGGAGTGATAACATTCTCGGTTTTGCATGATTAAATCGGAACTAACACTGGCACAGTGGCAATCAATGGGCAGGATGGGCTGATTTGTCAACCACCCCCATCCAGTATAGCGCCTTCACTGCTTGGAATGCATTTGGGATACAGGGTGACATCAGGTGAATATCCCTTTATTTGTAATCCTTAGTGGATGGACAATGATGGTTTTCATTCCGGCACAGGATCACATACGTCCTCCACAGTTCTCTGTGCTACACTCCCACTCGCTTGTGAACCTAGATGTACAATTGAATTAGTTTGAAGAGCAGATGCCTATGGAGGTGAATGCAGCAATTATGTTATACACAGTAAGGTCCTGCACACAGCAATAAGCATGGACATGGGGATGGTATTGACAAAGGTGAGAGCAAGCAGCACCCAAACACCTACTGTACCTACACCAGCACACCTAACAACCAATAATGGCCAGAACCAGCCTGGACAAAACTAAACTTGAATGATGTTTGTAATTTGTAAATTGAAGCATTGGTTTAATGAACCATTCCTGTGGTACCTCAATGAGCTGAGATTGGAGCCAAGACAAGTTAACAGTTTATACCAGAGAGTAGCATGTATTTGTATACTCTATATTTGTTCTATGGTGAGATTTAAACAATCCTTGGATAAGCACATGGATGGTGATGGGATAGTGAAGGGTGATGGGCTTAGATTAGTTCACACGTCATCACAACATCGAGAGCCGAAGGGCCTGTTCTGCACTGTATTGATTTATGTTCTATGTACTCCTTGGAATCAAAAGGGGCGGCACGGTGGCTCAGCGGTTAGCACTGCTGCCTCACAGCACCAAGGTCCCAGGTTCAATTTCAGCCTCGGGCGACTGTCTGTGTGGAGTTTGCACATTCTCCCCGTGCCTGTGTGGGTATCCTCCGGGTGCTCCGGTTTCCTCCCACAGTCCAAAGATGTGCAGGTCAGGTGGATTGGCCATTCTAAATTGCCCATAGTGCTAGGTGCATTAGTCAGAGGGAAATGGGTCTGGGTGGGTTACTCTTCAGAGAGTCGGTGTGGACTAGTTGGGCCGAAGGGCCTGTTTCCGTACTGTAGGGGAATCTAATCTAATCTAATCTAAAAGACAGAAGACTTAACCTGCGGAGCATCTGCAGACAGAGGAACAATGTTAACGTTTCAGGTTGATGGTTTATTGTCAGACATAAGGAAATAAAGAAGTGCAATCAATAATGAGCAAGTGAAGGTGATAGGCTGTGGAATAGGAAAAGGGAAGCTCTGTAATAGGGTGGAGAACAGGAGAGAATAAATAACAAATGTTTTCAAGGCGTGGTGATGGAAGTATTCAAGAAATAAAAGATACATCCAGGTGAGGTGTGAATGACTAGATAGGAAAGAGAAAGAAAACTGAACCAGCAAAAAAATGAAACATATTGAAGTTGGAGTATATGATTTGAAAATTGTTGAACTTGATGTTGAGCTCACATATTAAGGACATTGGTTCAAATCCTTCCACGGAAGATAACAAAATCCAAGAGCTGAGATCTTCCCATGTAGAGGTCAACTTCTGAATACGGAAAGGTGATGCCATAGTATAGATTTACAGTAAAACCTTTGCGAACCTCTGAATGCCTTTTGCTCAACAGCTTAACAGTAGTTCAACAGATGGCTATCAGTGTGCCAAACATGGTAGCAGAAGAGTAACCTTGATCTCTTCAGGTAGGAGGATAAAGCTCCTGGTTAATTTTGAATGTGAAATGGCTCTCTAAGCTTCTCCAAGAAAGAAACACAATAGAGCTTTGGTTTCATCCTCACCAGGAAAGGGCAAAGTTAGAAATAAATTATTTTTGGAACTGGACGTTGTGATCGAAGAGGGATTGGAGATTCTCATTACAGGATGGACAGAGTCTACAAAAAAGATGATTTGTTGGATGTATATAAGACATGGACAATTTCTGATAAATCCAATAAAACAGGCAATCACTCCATGGAGTTTGAAAGGCCATATAAACAGCTAAAGAAATTCAATCTAGAAATTCCAGAGTCTGTGTTGGTATTTAAACTGTTGGAATGTGCACAAATCTTATACATAGATAGATCTTTGGTCTTGACAGATCTTCAGTTTTGTGGTCATGACACTCTTTTTGAACAAATGACTGCTGCCCCTAAGCAAGTTTTAAGGAGAAATCATTCCCAGCTACCTTGCTGGAAGATGTTGGGAGTTCTGCGATAGTACAGAGAATGAAAGACTCTGATTAGATTAGATTAGATTAGATTCCCTATAGTGTGGAAACAGGCCCTTCCGCCCAACCAGTCCACACTGACCCTCCAAAGAGTAACCCACCCAGACCCATTTCCCTAACACTACGGGCAATTTAGCATGGCCAATTCACCTGACCTGCACATCTTTGGATTACTGACTCTCAAAGTTGATGGGGTCTACTCACAGGCACCCAGATAAGGTTAAAGCTACTGTTAGACCTTTATAAGCAGTTTGTATTTTTGATGGATTTTCGAACCATGAAGAAGTGCAGGGGTTGAATATTGGCTGACCATGAACAACCCCCAGAAATCCACAGGTAATAGTGTTTCTAGTGGAACTCCAAACATCGCTTTGTCAGGAATTGTCCAAGGACCAGGAGTCAAGTATTTGAAGCCACTTATGAAACAGATCATTCTGAGGGTGAATACAATAGGAATGAACAACAAGAAATTATTGTATGAGTTTTTTCATTCTCTCGTCGGACATGGGCATCACTGACTGATTGAATGAAATGGGGTATTGTTGCACATATCTGGGGAGAGACAGTGAAAAGTCTCCAGTTGCCATACTCCAATGACATTTTGAGGTACAAAAAGAATAAAAAGGAAGTACTTAAATAGAGGTCATCTTTATTGGCTAGGGTCCAAAACATGGTTCCAGGACTTCTGCAATGTCTCCACTCTGGGCCTACTGCAGTCAGGAGTCTCCGTTCCGCCATTACTGCAGCCAATGCGCTGCTGTCATTCCAGTCCATGCCAGGAATTAACAACGGCACCATTCCAGCCACCCCACGACATCAGGAAGATGAAGAAAAAGGGAAGAAAAAGAAAAGAAGATGACAAGCAGAGAGTGAAAAAGAATGTGCCTGGCCTGGAACAGACAGGCTTAGGAGCCTTGACACTACCTACTGTATCACCACTGCCATCTGACTGGCTGGCAGGGGGTGGCACGGTGGCTCAGTGGTTAGCACTGTTGCCTCACCGCACCTGGGACCCAGGTTCAATTATAGCCTCAGGCGACGGTCTGTGTGGAGTTTGCACATTCTCCCTGTGTCTGTATGGGTTTCCTCCAGGTGCTCCGATTTCCTCCCACAATCCAAAGATGTCTATGTCAGGGGAATTGGCTGTGCTAAGGTTGGGGAAATGGGTTTGTGTGGGTTACTCTTCGGAGGGTCAGTGTGGACTCGTTGGGGCATAGGGCCTGTTTCCACAGTAGGAATTCTAATATAAATTTATTACCTTTCCCTGGTTGCCCTCGAGAAGGTTGTGGTGAGTTGCCTTCCTGAACCCCTGTAGCCCACATGCTGTGGATAGACCTAGAATGTCATTAGGGAGGGAATTCCAGGAATTGACCAGCGACAGGGAAGGAACAGGTGATGTATTTGCAAGTCAGGATGATAAGTGGTTTGAAGGGGAACTTGTATGTCGTGATGTTCCCGTGGATCTGCTGCCCTAGTCCTTCTGTATGTAAGTGGCCATATGTTTGGAATGTGCTCTACTTTCTTTGAACTTCTGCAGTGCATACTGTAGGGAGTGCGGACTGTTGCTACTGAGTGTCAGTGATGAAGGGAAGGGATGTTTGTGAAGTTGCTGCCATTCAAGTAGGCTGCTTTCTCTTGGATGATGTTAAGCTTCTTAAGCGTTGTTGGATCTGCCCTTATCCAGGCAAACAGGGAGTATTCACACCTGAGTCATGCATTGTGGATGGTGAACAGATTATGGAGATTAAAGAGGTGAGTTACTTGCCGCACTATTCTTCATCCCAGACCAGTTCTTATAGCTCCAGGCATGGCTGAAGACTAAAGTGAGCTAGTGGGTATCTTAGTTGCTGACTCAGCCAATTGTGCTGTACCAGATAGTGACTGTACTTTAACAGTATATGCAGCGTCGGTTGGCTGAACAGTTATTTGTAAACCTCGGACAAATCAGACTAAAGTATAGTCAAAAACTGAAATAAAACTACTGACTTTAGATTTAGGGATGATAACTTATCATAGAGTCATAGTGATGTACAGCACGGAAATAGACCCTTCAGTCCAACTTGTCCATGCTGACCAAATATCCTAATCCACTTTGGTCCCATTTGCCAGCACTTGGCCCATATCCCTCTAAACCTTCCTATTCACAGACCCATCCAAATGTCTTTTAAATGTTGCAATTGTAATCTGGCAGCTCATTTCATACACGCACCACCCTCTGCCTGAAAATGTTGCCCTTTAGGTACCTTTTATATCTTTCCCCTCTCACCTCAAGCCTATGCCCTCTAGTTCTGGATTCCCCCACCCCCCAGGAAAAATACCTTGTCTATTTATCTTATCCATGCCCCTCATGATTTTATAAACCTGTATAAGGTCACCTCTCGGCCTCTGCACCCCAGGGAAAACAGCCCCAGCCTATTTGGCCTCTCCGTATAGCTCAAATCCTCCAACCCTGGCAATATCCTTGTAAATCTTTTCTGAACCCTTTCAAATTTCACAACATCCTTCCAAACGGAAGGAGACAGGAAATGCACGCAATGCACTGGCTTAACCAATGTCCTGTACATCCACAACATGAGCTCCCAATTGCTGTACTCAATACTCTGACCAATAAAGAAAAGCCTACCAAACACCTTCTTCTCTATCCTATCTATCTGCGACTCTATTTCAAGGAACTATGAATCTGCACTTCAAGGTCTCTTTGTTCAGCAACACTCTCCATTAAATGAATAAGTCCTGCTTGGATTTGCTTTCCCAAATAGCAGCACTTCACGTTTATCTAAATTAAACTCCACCTGCCCCTCCTCAGCCCATCTGATCAAGATCCCATTGTATTCTGAGGTAATCTTCTTTGCTGTCCACTACACCTCCAATTTTGGTGTCATCTGTAAACTTACTAACTATACCCCCGATGTTCACATCCAAATCATAGTTGCCATTTTTAAAGAGAATCGTTTTCCATTATGAAGTTGCGAGACTGTTTCAGAAGCACTGATGTCATCCACAGTGACATATCATTATTGCAGAATAAGTTTTTGATGTAAAAGTAAGCATGCATTTGGACATAGAGAATGATAAAGCATTGGTGTTCAGTCAAGCGGAAATCTTATCACTCATGGGATTCAGGTATTATTGTATTCCACTGTAGAAAGTTGGAGTTTCTCATTGAGAGGTTGAAGAAGTGTTATTGACCACAGCAGAAAGAGTCTCTCTCTCACTGCACTCTCCACGCTTCAGGCTCTCTGCCTTTATTCCTGATGAAGGGCTTTTGCCCGAAACGTCGATTTTGCCTGTCCTCGGATGCTGCCTGAATTGCTGTGCTCTTCCAGCACCACTGATCCAGAATCTGGTTTCCAGCATCTGCAGTCATTGTTTTTACCACAGCAGAAAGGAGTCTGCCTAATGAGAAGATTATGTGGAAATTGCACAAACAATTTGCTCATCTTTCCTCAAAAAAATTAATCCTGCTGTTAAAGAATGCAGGAATTGTAGATAAAGAATATGAATCTCATATAGAACAGATGACATTGAAATGTCTTATGCATATTAAATACTAAATGACAGCACCAGATTTGGTTGTAAAGTGTTTCTTTAACTCACAAATTTATTGAAGCAACCATCGTTGATGTGAAGATATGGTACAAGGTTGAAATATCTACCTGTTATGTTTGTAGATATGGTGACAAGACCTAGCATACCCACAGTGGTAAACAACAAGAACATATAATTGTCAAAGTCATGGAAAATTGGGTCGGCACAGCTTTAGATCACCAACAACATTCCTTACTGATAAAGGAGTTGAATTTGGAAATGATGAATTGCGAGATGTTTGTGTAAACTTAAATGCTATATGGTGATGCACACTTCTGCAGAGAGTTCATTCAGTAATGGCTTGTGTGAGCGAAACATTTACTACAGAGTACTGTAGAGCTAGGTTATTGCATATATTCAAGGCTGCTGAGATTTATAATCATTATAGGACTCATGGGTTACGAGGAAAAAGCAGGAAAGTGGAGTTGAGGATTATTGCATCAACCATGATCCTATTGAATGGCAGAGCAGACTCTATGGGATGACTGGTCTACTTCTTCATCGACATTTTATGTCTTAATAATTGAGACGTTGCACAAAACACAGGCAAATCCGCCAAAGTATAAGTTGCAAATGGCACTGGCAAGGCAGTACATGGAACAAATTACAGTGGGGGTGGGGGGAATCGTCTGTACCAAATAGTGTATAGTCAGAACCCAAAACTACATTCAAATTGCATGAACATTCTCCAGCACTAGAAAGAGCAGCAATCAGCTCAATGTTCTGCACCCATCCAAACGTGTTATCCACTGGAGAGAAACATCTGTTGATACTGAGGTGCCAGAAAAGAATTAGAATTGAGATATTGCATCAGACCAACCAAGGGAGATTTCAGATGTGGCTTTCTTTAAGACAGAAGGACACGGGGTATGGAAAAGGTAAATTATTGGGCGTGATGAGAAATGTTTCATCAAACAACGTGGGAATTGGACTCTAAGTCTGAAAACACTGTAGTCAATGTTGATGATGGAGCACCAGGTACTTCGTATTCCCATGAGTTCCATGGCTTGAAACCAGAGCTCAGGAGATCCACACAGAAACACATACTAATTGCGAAAAACTTGAATAAATTATCTCACAGCGGATTATTTGCCACGATGTAGGTTCACAGGTGGTTTACCAGCCAGCAGCATCAGATGTTAGGAGAGTGGTCATGAGAGTGGGATGTGTTAACAAAGAAGTATTGGCTAAAGTAGTAAATGCCAGGGATTGGCAGCAGTGTGGAGAGCTAGAAAATGCAGTTCCAGAACTGATTCAGGGGATACGTTTAGGAGGAAAATGTCCTATATAGTAGAGAGATTTACAGCATACATCCTGATAGGGTAGGCTAAAGAGATTTCAATGTCAGCAAAGAAGCTGCAGATGGACCAGATGATATGGTAGCCTCAGTAAAGGAGAGCCTTCTCAGACAATAGATGATCAGGAAGTGTTTGCAGTGTGGAAGATAGGAGCTGAAAAATGTGTTGCTGGAAAAGCGCAGCAGGTCAGGCAGCATCCAAGGAGCAGGAGAATCGACGTTTCGGGCATAAGCCCTTCTTCAGGAATGAAGGAGATGTGGCTGTGGTAGCGAGTCTGTTTCAGGACGTGGCTGAAGAGCTTCAGGGTAGAGGAGATGACCTGGGGGGGGTTGCAGTGAGAGAGGGACTCACTGAAATCCTTGTAGAGGAAGGAAGAGAGCTTCTTCAAGGAAGGCATCCTTGCAAGAGGATTCGCAGTAGGTTAAAATCAACTAGGAGAAAGTGAGGACTGCAGATGCTGGAGATCAGAGCTGAAACATGTGTTGCTGGAAAAGCGCAGCAGGTCAGGCAGCATCCAAGGAGCAGGAGAATCGACGTTTCGGGCATAAGCCCTTCTTCAGTGTGGAAGGTAGGGTGATAATAAGGTCAAACTAACAGAATTACTGAACTGGAAAGAATTCAGAGTATATTTGCAAGTTGAGGATAGAGATCAAACTGCTTTGTAGAAAAGGTCCTACTCAACTGGATGTATAAGGTCAAGCCTAGTTTGGTAGTAAAAGGTTTTGATGGAAATGTTTTGGGGAAAGGGAGACCCTTCTGGGCAAGGAAAGCAATTTTAACCATTTTATAAATCCTTTCTTTGAAGTCTAACACTTTAGATATCAAAGCTGTGTTGCTTCAGGTAAATTTGCTTGAGGGGAGAGTAGTCGTACAGACCCCAAAGGGAAAGCCAGGAATCTCGAGGAAATTCTGGAAATTGGATAAATGAATTTACGGATTAGATAATGCTTCACAGGTGTGAAATCTTTCAAAAAGGGCAATTCTGTCAGTGTGAGGATGTTCACAACTGAAGTAGATTTAGTGATGTTTTATTGGTATTGAATATGATATTTGCCGTCATCTTTATGTTGAATGATAATGGTTTTTTGGGAGACACTAACGGTTTTGAAGAAAACTATGAATTGAACTAGAAAGGAATTCAAAATTACCAGTCAGATTTCTGGAGTTTTCAGGTCTTTGAGATTAGAAATTAAGCAAGGGGAGTCAAATGTAATTCTACACCTAGATTCTTACTTTAAAAATACTAGTCCAATTGCAGCTAGTAGTACCAGATCTGGACGATGAAGCTGCTAACAAGGATGAAGTGGAACAGTTGAAGAGCCTCATCAAGCAGATCAACAAAAACCAGAGCAGATACAAGATTTGATGTGATGGAACTGAGTCTTAAAAATTGAAAGTACAGAAGAATATGCTGAAGTTCTCAGCAGTGGGTGATCCCAATCATAATCATGAATCATTGTTAATAATGCTTCACGTGGAATTCTTAGAGATGATTTCCCATTGCAGGAGGATTTGTAATATTCCTAGTTGGAGAATATAGAAAAGGGTGCTCCTTGGCATGGGAAGCAAAGTAAGAAGAGTGGTGAAGAGCCCAATAGTCATTAAAACTGTGGCTCTTAGCAATGGTATTGATGTGGTGTCCTTATGTTTCAGATCTTGGAGGAAATGATATATGTAGAAGGGACTGAAAGAACAATACCAATAGAATGTTACATAGATAATGGGATAATGTACATCCCACAGAAAGTGTAAGTGAGGAAAGGGCTTAGGATAGAAATAGCCAGTTTAAAGCAGATTCTGAGGAGAACAAAAATCTCTAATCTTAGGCGGGTAGATGCCAGTCACCAACTGTCAGACTGTTTCACTAAGAGGAATGCCTTTACAGAAAAATTGTTGAGTTTTTCTAGAAGAAGGATGTTTTGCTATGCAACAGTGGAAGTATGAAATTGTGGGTTTTTTAAAATGTATATATGTACCCTTGTATAAATACATTTGCGTTTGCTTTATAGAAATGGAATCTGTCAGTGTTAGAAATGCTTGTACTTCAAAGCAGGGCTGTGGGGATTTTTATGGTAGTGTCCCTACCTCTGAGTCAAGGTGGCTCAGGTTTAAATCCTACCTGCTTCAGAGGTGTGTCAGAGTATTTCTTAACTGCTTGGCCAAAAATGAAATGATGCTGTTCCCTGATTGATTGTTGTTATTATTACACTGCCCCATGTTTATTGCTGTGCGATAATTCATTGGTGGTGGGCTTCGCCAAACAAAACAAAACCCAGGATTCTTGTTTTCTTGATTTTTTTCATGATTTTGCACTGCCCCATGTAGGTTGTATTTATTTGTTATTTGAAATTATTTTAACTGAAAAAGACAAGAAAAGCAAGGTTCATGACACCATGGGAACGGGCTGCACTATTTCTGTCCTTCACCAATTCCATTGTGGTATGGCCTCTTCCTTCTTTTCCCACCATGTCTTAATTTTAGTTATTGTTACACTGCCCCTCATGTTTGCAATTTGTTTCATTCGTTAACTGGGCAATTCGATGTAGCATTTTTCGCAATAAAAGTGAAGAACAGGGTTCTTGATTCACAAAATCCTGGCACCACTGTTTATTCTTCAGTACTGTGGGGTCCATGGCCCATATCTGCATGAATTGTGAGATATTGCAGCCCCTGTTTGTGTTTAACGAAAACCTGTTCTTGTTCTTTCAGTTTCAGTTCAGCACCTTAGTCATTGGGCACCTGGTAGCTCAGTTGGCTGGAGATCTAAAGTGATGCTAGCAGCGTGGGTTCAATCCTCAAACTGGCTGAGGTCAATATGAGAGGTCATAGTCGGTCCTTGCCTGAGGTGTAGTGACCCTCAGGTTACACCCATCAACAGTCATCTCTCTTTAATGTGAGAACAGTCCTTTGGGACGATAGTTACTTTACAGTTTACAGGAGTGGACAGGTCCGTGGGCCTAGCTAAACAAGCCATCAGCAGGTTTAGAGATGGGATCATAGATCCTGTCTGTCGGTAGTTTTATCTGTGTTCGGGGGTGTCCTGGAAGAGGCAACATGTGATATTTGAAAATAGTTCCCTCCTATGTTGTCCCCACCTTTTTGAATATTTTTCTTGTTACACTGCCCCTGGTGAGCAGCGCTTGTAACTTGATTATTGAATAATTTGATAAACTGATGATGGGTTCATAACAAGAAATAAAAAGAGCTGAGTTCTTAGTTCAGCACCACAGGGGCTGGAGTTTATCATCTTCCCTACTAAGACCATTTTTATTTAGTTCTTCCCTTTATTGATTTTTGATAATATTTCACTGCCCTGAATTGGCATTGTTGGTAATTTGTTTAATAGGTGATTTGATAAATTGGATCTGTAAATAAAAGCAGCTGCATTTCTTTTGATCAGTTAACTCAGTGTTTTTGCTAACTTGGTCATGAGTTTATGAACAATAAGAGCTGAGTTAGTCCTGATAATACCATTTGATTCAATCCCTTCATTTGCTTGCACACCCCCATCCCACCGCCACAACCACGTTTCTAATTTTGTTGTGACTGTTACAAGGGTAGTGTTTATAATATGCTAATTGTGTGCTTTCATTAATTTGGCAGTGGATTTACTTCTCAAACAGAAAAGTTGAGTTTTTCCGCAGTATGATTTGTTTTCTGGAAAGGGAGAGTGTCTAGAAGGGGAAGGTGGAAACTGATGTTTGTACAGTACTATGGATTTACAATAAAACCTTTGTAGATCTTTTGCTACCAAATTCAATATCAGTGTGTCAAACATCAGACACATTAGAGGGCTCTGCCAAGCAGGTTGGGGTGGGAATCCATGGTTCAAGAGAAAGGAAAACATCGTGTCTCACTGACTTGATTGGGATTTTTGAAGCAGTAATGAAGAAGACTGATGGGGGCAGAAGGGTGGTCGTGATCTATATGGACGTCAGTAAGGTGTTTGACAAGGTTCCCCATGGTAGGTTGGTTGCCAAGGTTACATCACGTGATAAAGGGAGAACGAGCCATTTGGATACAGAAGTGACTCGAAGGTAGAAGACAGAGAGTAGTGGTGGAGGGTTGCTTTTCAGACTAGAGGCCTGTGACCAGTGCTGTGCCACAAGGATCAGTGCTGGGTCCACTGCTTTTAGTCATTTATATAAATGATTTGGATGTGAACGTACGAGATATGATTAGTAAGTTTGCAGATGACACCAAAATTGGAGGTGTAGTGGACAGTGAAGAAGGTTACCTCAGAATACAATGGGATCTTGATCAAATGGGCCAATGGACCAAAGAGTGGCAGATGGAGTTTAATTTAGATAAATGTGAGGCGCTATATTTTGGAAAAGCAAATCAGGGCTGGACTTATACACATAATTAGATTACATTACAACATGGAAACAGGCCCTTCGGCCCAACAAGTCCACACCGACCCACCGAAGCGCAACCCATCCATACCCCTACATTTACCCCTTACCTAACACTACGGGCAATTTAGCATGGCCAATTCACCTGACCTGCACATCTTTTGGACTGTGGGAGGAAACCGGAGCACCCGGAGGAAACCCATGCAGACGCGGGGAGAATGTGCAAACTCCAGACAGTCAGTCGCCTGAGGTGGGAATTGAACCCGGGTCTCTGGCGCTGTGAGGTAGCAGTGCTAACCACTGTGCCACCGTGCCGCCCATAATGGTAAGGTCCTGGGGAGTGTTGCTTAACAAAGGGACCTTGGAGTACAAGTTCATTGTTCCTTAAAAGTGGAGTTTCAGGTAGATAAGATAGTGAAGAAGGCATTCGGTATGCTTGCCTTTATTGGTCAGTATATTGAGTACAGGAATTAGGAGGTCATGTTGTGGCTAGACAGGACATTGGTTAAGCCACTGTTTGAAAACTGTGTACAATTTTGGTCTCCTGCTAGAGGAAGGATGTTGTGAAACTTGATGTGTTCAGTAGATTTACAAGGTTGTTGCCAGGCTTGGAGGGTTTGAGCTATAGGGAGAGGCAGAATAGGCTGGGGCTGTTTTCCCTGGATTGTCAGAGGCTATGGGGTGACCTTATTGAGATTTATAAAATCATGAGGGGCATGGATAGGGTGAATAGCCAAGATCTTTTCTCTGTGGTGGGGGAATCCAAAACTAGAGGATATAGGTTTAGGACGAAAGGGACAAGATTTAAAAGGAACCGAAGCTGCAACATTTTCACACAGAGGGTGGTGCAGTGTATGAAGTGAGCTTGCAGAGGAAGTAGTGGAGGCTGGGACAATTACAGCATTTAAAAGGCATCTGGATGGATACATGAATAGGAAGAGTTTAGGGGGATATTGGCCAAATGCTGACAAATGGGACTGGATTTATTTACGATATCTGGTTGGACCAAAGGGCCTGTTTCTATGGTTCTATGATTCTATGACTCTGTAAGTGCAAGTGTGGAAAGGATATATAATCTAAACAGATGATATTGAGATGGAGAAACTGGAGAATGGAATTGAGTTCTTACAGGATGAAGTATATGAGTTGAAGTAGCTGTGGTAATCCATGGACTTGCAATGAATATTCATTGATAACCTATCTCCAGGAAAGGACTCCAAGTGGTTAAGGAAGGGACATGACAGAGATGGACCAGCTGAAGGTGAGGAATGAATGAAAATTAGAAACAAAGTCTTGAAATTGTACAATTTATGATAAAAGCAAGATAAAGTCAGCAACACGCAACAAAAAGAGATGAGGGAGAGAGTTTAAGTATGATTAGAATAATTAAAGTTACATGTACTGCACTAAGAAGTAAACAAAGTTTGTCCCGTGTAATCATACCAATGCCTTTCACTTGGAGTCAGTGGGGTTGAAGGAGAAGTTTATCGATGTGAGAAGCAGTTCAACTAGGTAGAAGAGGAAGCTGGTGGATGATTAATGATTGGATTTCAGTTCAAGGAAGAGGCCAAAAGTTCTCAGATTGTGCTGGTGGTGGTAATGAAGGTATAGAGGATTGGCACCAACAGTTAGAGGCAAGACAAGAGAATAAACAATGTTGTCATTATAGGAAGAAATGCACTTAGTAGGGCAGGATTAGACACTGAAATGAGTTGACTGTGGCATTCCTGATTATGAACTTTGCAAATGAGGTGGAAGTGTGTTGCTCAGCATTGGACAACCATGAAACTAAAGGCCATGAAAGGAATATTTCCATGTGAAGTGAGATCAGTGACAGTCTTGGATACAATAACTTGATCTTTGGTAGTGAGGCCATGTTGGAGAGTTGGTGTTTGGCCTTTGCTAGGGAGAGGTCAGTCCACCAATCAACAGCATCACTCTCGTCAACAGGATTGATAACAAAATAACTGTTGGGTGAAATGACTGAGAGCTTTAAGTTCAAATGGAAGAAGCTTGGAATGAGTGAGGGGAACAGACAAATTGGGATTGTCGATATCACGCTGATAGATTTTGAGAGAAGGTAAGAGATGAACGGGAGTTGTCTAAGTGAAGGAATGATGATGGAGATGGTGAAATTATTCACCAAGTGGGGGAAGGCTCCAGGCCAAAGAACTGGACATGAATGCAGAGGTGACAAAGAAAGTTTTCAATGTCATAATAAGATCAAAATTCAATCAAGTCTCTGGAGCTATGCATGGCCAGGTTCTGACAAACCAAAGGGCAGACTCACCTGTAATGAAAAGTAACTATGACTGGTGTAAAGTGTGACCAGGAATGGAATACCTGCTCTTTTAAACATTGGAAGTAATATCAGGAAATAATTACCATCTCAAGAGGACATGCAATCAGAGCATCCAGGAAACGTTTCTCACTCCCACCCAGGCCCCCACTGGCTCAAGGAGGGATTTCCAAGGAAAGGTTCTCAGTTGGGGACCATAAGGAAATGACAAGGATTTTGCCAGAACTATCTGGATAGAAGACAGGAAGTGGACAATGTGCAACTTTGAAATGAGATGCTTCCTCCTTGCAGATTACCTTGGCTTGTGGATTATGGTTGAGAGAGATGTAGACTAAGCTGGGACATTCTTGGATGTGATTTACATTGGTAAAACAAGCAAAAAGGTCCATTTCAAGTATTGATATCCCATGACTTTAGGAGAGTTTGAAATCTAGTCTAACTTCTAAGTACCCACACAAGTGACTCTCTACCAACCACACAAACCGAGTCACTCCTTGACTTCCCTGTTTACCCTGACTAAGCCACCACCAACTTGGCGAACTTGACCTGACCTAACTCACTTCTTGACTACAACTCAATGCCCCATTGACCACTTCCACCCTCACGACTATCCCAACATCTGACTACAACAACTCCCCCAGGCCAACTTGACTAGCCTCCCCTTCTGAACTAGGAGAAAGTAAGGACTGCAGATGCTGGAGATCAGAGCTGAAAATGTGTTGCTGGAAAAGCGCAGCAAGTCAGGCAGCATCCAAGGAGCAGGAGAATCGACGTTTCAGGCATAAGCCCTTCCTGAAGAAGGGTTTATGCCCGAAACGTCGATTCTCCTGCTCCTTGGGGGATGCTGCCTTACCTGCTGCACTTTTCCAGCAACACATGTTTCAGCTCCCCTTCTGAACTGATTACCCAAACCAACTACCACCCAACTATGATGAAAGGATGTATGATCCACATCAATTTTAGAGTTTGGATTTTAAAACAATGGCATATTGGTTCACTTTTGCAAATAGATTTTTACAGAAAATAACCAAATCAAGTCTGCTTCCAGAAAAGTGACCTAAAAGAGTATTTATTAGATTAGCAGACAGTGAGATCTGCAGATCCTGGAGATCAGAGTTGTGCTTTTCCAGCAACACACTCTCAACTATATATTAAATTAGATTACCTACAGTGTGGAAACAGGCCCATCGGCCCAACAAGTCCACACTGACCCTCCAAAGATTAACTCACCCAGACCCATTTCCCTCTGTCTAATGCACCTAACAGTATGGGCTATTTAACGTGGCCAATTCACCTGACCTGCACATCTTTGGACTGTGGGAGGAAACCGGATCACCCAGAGGAAAACCATCCAGATATGGAGAGAATGTGAAAACTCCACACAGACAGTCACCTGGGTTCCGGATTCATATATATATGAAATTAGGGAGCCCCTGGAGTGTTAAGAGAAGATTGTTTTTATAGTGGTAGTTTACAACAGGTAGAGTAAACATTAAAGGCAAACAGTTTGTTTTTGGTTCAGGATAATCAAGGATTAATTTTAGATTTTAAAAACATCCAGAGACTGAAAGCTTTTAGGCAGTTTTGGAGGAGAAAAAATGACTAGGGTCAGAAGCTAGGAGTATGGAACTGTTCAGGGAAAGCACAGTAGAAAAGTTTAATTTGTGAAACTTCCAAACCAGGAGTGTTTGGTTAGAAAGCTGCAGGTTATTAAAAGCTGAGAAAGTCTAAGCTTTCGGTTTTGTGTGTATTCATGTAAGAAAACTTTACAGTTCACAGGTAAGAACTGAGGAGAATCAATTAATTTGAGCATAAAGATTTGATATTCAGAGGTAATTTCTCTGGACTGCTGTTGAAACCACTCTTTCTCAGAGACAGTGTTTTAACAATGGAAGGTTATTGCCAACTGCTTGGAAGGCACATTATCTGTCTGACCCTTCACACACCTTCAGCCCCAACATGGTATGGCAGATATTGAAGCTGCTCCATCTTTCATTCCTACAGAGGTGCAAGAAAAGCATGGCCATCACCATCCCCTCAATGCCATGCCCTTCCACAGGACAGAGGGGCTGGATATCGAGATCCAACTGGAAAGAGGCAAAATCCCCAAGACAGAGTCAATAGGCAGACAATCAGCTTTTGAAACATGTCTGAGCAGAACTGACTCAGGAGTTCAGGGTCTCCTCACAAGCTGGCACCAGCCACCTCCTTCCCAGTGGAGGAAGTAGGACCACACTACGAGTGTCTGTCACTGCAGATCCACCACCTGCCTGCATATCCAGGTCTCTGCCTCTCACCAAGTTGAGTGTTGCCCTCTCTGGCAAAGAGATAAAGTACAGATATGAGCGATCATAATGGTTTGAACGGAAAGGAGGGAAGAACATTTGTGAAGGGTGACTATAGGATTGGGTATGAAAGGGTAATGGAGTGAACGTAATTGGTGGCTGATCAGGTATGGATCTAAGGTGAGTAAGTAGATTTACAAGGTGTGTTCAATGAGGAGTACACTGTAGTAGAATGCTGGGCAAGACAGAGTACGATACTTTGCATTCAACAGTGTCATTTCACTCAACTTCTCTGCTCTCTTTTCTTGTGGATCCTTTTGGAGCACCATCTGCAGTTTGGAGGAAGCCCATTGTTCTGTCAACTTCCTCGGCTTTTTCCATCCCCAATCAGAGTTTCTGCCCCCTTCCTTCCATCCTTAGGAAAGCTCATCTCACTGAAGCCCCGTGGATCTCGGCTTTGGTTACCTTGTAGCCATATATCTGTAAAGATGATCACTTAATAGTCAACATTCTCCAGCTATTTGTCAAATCACCGCCTTCCCCCCACCCCACCCCCATTATGAATGCAGTGCGCATTCTGATAAACAACCCTTCATTATGTCTTTTTACCATTTTTCCCTACTCTGACTTCATATTTTCCTTTGCACTCCTATTTGTGTACTCTGAACCTTCCCTTCACAATCTTTCTATAAATTCCCAATCTCAGCCTATATAAACTCTTTTAAAATACCATACTCACTACTATTTCATTTATAGCCCTCTCTACAATTCTGGTTGTATGATTCACCCGTATGCTGGAATTTGGATGAAGGATGTCCGAGTGGTACAGCTCCCTTCTTCCTCACTATTGGTGCCAGTATTCCATGAATCAAAACCCATTTCTCCCTCAACAATCTTTGAGCCACACATTTAGTGCTCTGATCTTATTTTCGCAATATCAATTTACTTGTGTCTCAGATAGAAATACAGAGATTATTACCTCTGTGGGTCTGGTTTCTAATATAGTTCCTCGCTGCTTGGCCTCTCTTAGCAATGCCTCATTCTTAGACTTCCCTTTGTTGCTGTTACCCATGTACATCACAACAGTTTGATACTTTCCCTCCTGATCCAATGCCTCTCCAAACATGATGCTGGCACTGGGCAGGCCACACAGACTTCAGCACATGTGCCTTCAGATATACAGAACATTACCTATTCCCCAAGTAATTCTTTCTTCTAAAACAGCTGCATTTCATTTTAGACGCTCCACTTGAATGGAGCCCTGCACCATGATGGTGTGGTCAGTTTACTTATCCCACCTCCTGGAATAAAGTATCCAGTTAACTTTCCCCTCCCTGATGTACCACAGTATCTGAAACCTGAACTCCAGCTCATCAAAACTGAGCCTAAGCCTTCGAGCTACAGATATTGACAGCAGATGCAGGTTGCTGCGGATCAAACCAGTATCCATCAGTTCCAACATACTACAGCAGCAACACATCACCAACCAGCCACTTTATTTCAATTTTGAGGTTTGGTTATTTGCATTCATATTAATTGGGTTAACTAATTAAACAATACATTTAATATTAGACTTCTATCTCCCCAGTTCACCTTATTTAAAATACAGCCCCTAGTTAAAAGGATAAAAACATAAAAGTTACCAACCCATCTCCTACCTGCTCATTTATTTAATGCCTGAGCTTCAGTTCTCTGATCTTTTTTTTCTTTCTATATCTCGCAGACCATTCCTCATTACATAAAACGCCAGAACAGCACTTCCTCTCTCACTGCATTGAATTCCTTCATTTACCTAATAATTGAAGTTAAGGGGTGTTTGTTCAGTTGGTTGACTCACTGGTCTCTAATATGGAGTCTGACAAACAGTTTGGGTTCAATTCTCACACTGCCTGAGGTTGCCATGATGGATTCTCTTTCAATCTCTCCCCTCACCTGAAGCATACTGACCCTCAGGTTAAACTACCACCAGTCATCTCTGTCTGTAATGACAGTGCACCTCTGGTATGACCTTATCTTTGCCCTGAATTAAGTATTCTGCTTAACAGTTGAGCTGGACTTTATGTTACTTGATTTATAGTCTAACTCCTGATATACGTTTAGTAGCACTTCCTTGCCACCCTGACCTATGACATTTACTCCAAGATAGAAAATGATAACTGGGTTCATCCCCTCCATTTGCAAGTTCCTCTCCAGCTATTGTGAGATACCCATTATCCCAGAGCTGGGTGGGCTACACAGCTTTTGGAATTTTCATTCTTCCCAGGAGTGTGCTACATTCTCCTCTAATTATAGGCTCCTATAATTGCAACATTTTGATTCTGTTGTTCTCCACCTCACCCAGACAGCCTACCAAGCCAAGGTAACTTGAACTGCATTGTGCCTGTTCTCCCTGCAGTTGTTCTCCATACCCGCACGGTATCAAAAACCTATTGCACAGTCCAGTGTCTGCAGGGGAGCCTTCTCGGTCTCTTTGGCTACTATCCAGCTACCTATCAGTTACATCCTCCCATTCCTGAATCTGACATCTCCCAAGGAGTCTGATTCCATTCTGGACAAAACTGTTCGGGATCTCCTCCTGGCTCCCTCAAGCTGGATAGCTCTGAGCTGGGCAGATTCAAGATGGAGCTGCAGCTATGTTTGTTTGGAATCCCATCAGCTGCCACAAACTCCCATGTTCTGCAGTCTAGGCTGCACATTTTAATTCAAGTTTAATTCAATAAAATCTGACCTAATGTCTAAAATATAACAATTATTGATTGTTGTAAAAACCTATCTGGTTCACTAATGCCCTTCAGGGAAGGAAATCTGCCATCCTTACCAATCTGACCTACATGTTACTCTAGACCCAGAGCAAATTTTTTGACTCTTAATTGCACCTTAGACAACTCATGATGGGTGATAGATTAGATCCCTTACAGTGTGGAAACAGGACTCTTTGGCCCAACAAGTCCACACCGACCCTCCAAAGAGAAACCCACCCATACCCATTCCCCTACACCTAATACTATGGGCAATTTAGCATGGCCAAGTCACCTGACCTGCACATCTTTGGACTGTGGGAGGAAACTGGAGAACCCAGAGGAAACCCACACAGACACGGGGAGAATGTGCAAACTCAACACATTCAGTCGCCAAGGCTGGAATCGAACCTGGGACCCTGGTGCTGTGAGGCAGAAATGCTAACCACTGAGCCACCATACCGCCCCTTAAAGGCATCACCACTTACTTAAAGGGACGGACCTAGATGGTAATCCCTATATTCCGTAAACACATAAAAAAATACTAGCTTTATTTTACTTGTTTAATTGATTGATTGCAGCTTTATTCAATGATTATTTGTAAGTATGACACTATTTAACTCGTTAAGCAATGCATTTAATTTGGTGACTACAATTTTCTACTTCTTCTTTTAACAATTATCTGGTTTCCAGAAAGAAGGAAGCCTTCAAATCCACCATTCAATCACTGATCTCCTTACCTCATTAATGCCTCTGGTCTTCAGCTCTCAGGTCTTGCTGTATCCCACTTCATCTTTTGGACAACTCCTAGTAAATAAAAACAGAAAAGCACCTCTTCTCTAACTATACTGAATTCGCTCACTCAACAAATTTTCTAAGTACTCTTTCACGATAGTACCTCATGGAACTGAACTTTACTCATTCATCTTACGAATTCATCTGCTCTGTTCTCTACATGGAGAGACTATCTATAATTGTTTCTGCCAGTGGGAATGCAAAGAAGGATACCATTCATGGAATGTGAGTGTGAAACAATAGACTCTCAGTCAGTGTTGTGCATTCAGATGGAGGTTTGTATTTCCCATAGAGTAAGTAATGAGTGGAGCTGTATTGTCCAAGGAGTGTTGTGCAGGAGAATGCTGGAGAAGACCAAAGGTGAACTTTGGTATCTGTAAATGTTAGGCATGTAGCTGCAATGCCCTGATGACCCTCTTGGGGCACTGACTACAAATGTCTGCTGCTGCTGACTCCCTCAACCAATTTCACCTGATTGAGACATATCATGATATCACATCAGCACAGCCCCTCAGATTCCATGCCACTGTCTCCAGATAAGAGTGAATGGCACAGGAGTAGCCTTCCCATTACTGTGGTTGCTGCAGTCACAAAACTCCAAGCAGCAGGAATCCATTCTGTGTCATGGTCCCTTTGATTGGAAATTCTTCCCTCAGCAGATGGATACTGGACCCCACTCACCCTGCATAATTGGTTCAGAGCCTGAAGCTGGAATGATAACGCTGTTGTTCAGGGCATGAGAATGGAAAAGTTCCGGCAATTAGTCAAATGGGTTTCCATTCTGCATCTGGTCCCATCATTTTGGCAGGGACGTGTTATAAAGATTCCACCCACAAGTTTTAAACTGTGAGACATAACAGAAACTAAACTGGGGAAAATATAGAATCTGAACTATGAGGGATACACAAACTAAATTGTAAGTGGTACAGAAACAACAGAGTGATATAGAAGCTAAACTATGATGGATACAGAACCTAAACACAAGGGATAGAGAAACTAAACTGTGAGGGCTAAAAAAGTCTAAAATATGAGGATACAGAAACTAAACTGTGACAGTTACAATATTTAAGCTGACACGTTACAGAAACTAAGCTCAAAAGCATACAGAAACAAAACTCAGGGATATGGAAACTAAACTGTGAGAGGTGCAAAATCAAACCAGCCCAAGTGATCACCAGGAGTTGCCTCGCTTCCTGAAGGCATCTCATCCATCTGTGAGAGACCTCAGCACTGAGATACTCTATCCAATGTAATGCAGCTTTAGCTCTGACCATGCCAGCAAGAGCAATGCCAAAAGTTAGGGACAGCACTGCTGAGGTAGCACAGCTACTGGCTGCCTGCTTAGATTGGCAGTTCTAGGAAAGAACAATGGGTCATCAATTAGACTGTTGCTCTGGCAGAAACTTGTTAATTGGATCCCACTGGTAAAGTGGAGATCCAAGATCCAGCCATCGAGCACAGTTAACTCAGATCCTGTGTTCTCCCAGTAATGGGATTTAACACTCTCTTAGAAAATTCAGACATATTTTATGCATGTATGACAAAAAAATTTGTTCATCTTCAATGACCTAACACTTGTTCAGTGATCCCTCTTAAATGAATGTCTATGTCCTAAGCAAGGACTGATTTTTGTAAGAGTCAGCATGCTCTACATTTTGTCCTGGATGAATATTCTCATGACCTTATGACTTAATGATTAAAGAATGTCTGCTTGCTTTAACACTCCAACTCCATAAAGTGTAATGATATTAACCCTCAATGGGTGGGCTTCATCTTTTTGAACAAGGTCTTCAAGTCTCCAGTATCTGGCACCATAGCTATATCTATGCCGGATCAGTACCATATTACCAGTGATTCTGCTCTTCCCACCTTTGCTTCCTTCAGTATTCTCATTTGCATCTGCCCACTTCTAATGATTCATGAACTAAAAGTACAGCCAGACTATCTAATTCCTCCTATACCACTTTTTAGCCCATTTAGCCCACTTTTTAGGCAAGGTCTCAGCAACCTTTAATGGTGAGCTGGGCGGCATGTTCTTCCGTGGTAAATGCAGATGCAATGTTTTCTTTTAATACGTCAGCCTTCATTCATAAATCTCTTCTTGGCCACTCATGAATCCCAGCTCTCCTTATACAACCGTTTTTTCTTTTTCTCTTTGTAAGGAAGACATTTAGATCCTCTTTTATTGTTAGTGTCATTCTCTTTACTTCTCTATTTAGCCTTACACTTTCACTTGGAACTTTTTACATTAAGCCTGGTTTGCGCTTGTATTATTTGTTTGGTAACTGCCGCAGCTCCTCCCTTTCTGCTTCGATTTACTCTCTATCGATTTCAAGCATCTCTGGGGTTTTTTGTTCCTTATAGGGATATATCCTCATCATATAAAAACCATCTCTTCTTCAAAGGCAGCTGGTAGTTCCACTGCAACTTCACCTGCCAAGTTTTTGTTCCAATTAACCTCAGCCAGAGGCATTCTCACCCTTCAGAGATTGGTCCATCCTGCAATGACTGGCTTCTCCTCTGGATTGTTCCTTGTCCTTTTCCATTGTCAACCCAAACCTCTAACCATTTGTCTCCTAATTATATCCCTACATTACTTGATCCATTTGACCCACCTCATTCCCCACAACTACATTCAACAACACATTGGGTCAGAAACATCCTGATCTGGGAAATGCTCCTGGAGCACCCTTCTGAAACATTTCCCCTTCTGTCCTTTGCATCATTAAATATCCTAATTAGGCTCGTAAAGTCTCCTGTTATAATGATTCCATAAGTAGATGAAAGGTGATTCATTAAGGTTTTTCATGCAACTTTCTTGAAATTTTGATTGTGAATATTCTCTATTTATTTTAAAGAGAAATGGAGTTAGTTTATTGTATGTTTGTATTGCCTGATTGTAAGTGATGGGCTTTAACTAGGGATTCACTTGAGTCCATACAATCAGTTACCCCTCTCCCCACCCCCACCTAATTTCCTGTTAAATTCTATGCATAGAATCTAAATGGAAAGGAATACAAACTGTAAACCAATATGGATACAGAATCTAAACTCAGAGGGGTACAGAATCTAAACGGAGAGGGAAACAGAATCTAAATGGAGAGGGATACAGAACCTAAACGGAGACAGATACAGAATCTAAACGGAGAGGGACACGGAATTTAAATGGAAAGCGATACAGAGTCTAAACAGAGAGGGATACAGAATCTAAATGGAGCGGGATACAGAATCTAAATGGAGTGGGATACAGAATCTAAACGGAGCGGGACACGGAATCTAAACGGAGCGGGATACAGAATCTAAAGGGAGAGGGATACAGAATCTAAACGGAGCAGGATACAGAATCTAAACAGAGAGGGATACAGAATCTAAAGGGAGAGGGACACGGAATCTAAACAGAGAGGGGATACAGAATCTAAACGGAGCGGGACACGGAATCTAAACGGAGTGGGATACAGAATCTAAAGGGAGAGGGATACAGAACCTAAAGGGAGAGGAATACAGAATCTAAATGGAGTGGGACACGGAATCTAAATGGAGAGGGATACAGAATCTAAATGGAGCAGGATACAGATTATAAATGGAGAGTGACACGGAATCTAAACAGAGAGGGGATACAGAATCTAAACGGAGCGAGACACGGAATCTAAACGGAGCGGGGATATAGAATCTAAACGGAGCGAGACACGGAATCTAAACGGAGTGAGATATGGAATCTAAATGGAGAGGGACACGGAATCTAAATGGAGAGGGATACAGAATCTAAACAGAGAGGGATACAGAATCTAAACGGAGAGGGATACAGAATCTAAACTGAGAGGGACACAGAATCTAAACTGAGAGGGACACAGAATCTAAATGGAGAGGGATACAGAATCTAAACAGAGAGGGATACAGAATCTAAAGGGAGAGGGATACAGAATCTAAACGGAGAGGGATACAGAATCTAAACGGAGAGGGATACAGAATCTAAAGGGAGAGGGATACAGAATCTAAACGGAGCAGGATACAGAATCTAAAGGGAGAGGGATACAGAATCTAAACTGAGAGGGACACAGAATCTAAAGGGAGAGGGATACAGAATCTAAATAGAGAAGGATACAGAATCTAAACGGAGAGGGATACAGAATCTAAACGGAGAGGGATACAGAATCTAAACTGAGAGGGATACGGAATCTAAATGGAGAGGGATACAGAATCTAAATGGAAAGGGGGTACAGAATCTAAAAGGAGAGTGACACGGAATCTAAACGGAGAGGGATACAGAATCTAAATGGAGAGGGATACAGAATCTAAATGGAGAGGGATACAGAATCTAAATGGAAAGGGGATACAGAATCTAAAAGGAGAGTGACACGGAATCTAAACGGAGAGGGGTTACAGAACCTAAATGGAGAGGGATACGGAATCTAAATGGAGAGGGATACGGAATCTAAACGGAGAGGGGTTACAGAACCTAAATGGAGAGGGATACAGAATCTAAACGGAGAGGGATACAGAATCTAAATGGAGAGGGATACAGAATCTAAATGGAGAGTGGATACAGAGTCTAAACGGAGAGGGACACAGAATCTAAATGGAGAGGGATACAGAATCTAAACGGAGAGGGACACAGAATCTAAACGGAGAGGGATACAGAATCTAAACGGAGAGGGACACGGAATCTAAACGGAGAGGGGTACGGAATCTAAAAAGGAGGGATACAGAATCTAAATGGAGAGGCTCACAGAATCTAAATGGAGAGAGAGGGACACGGAATCTAAATGAATGGAGAGGGGTATGGAATCTAAACGGAGAGGTATACTGAAACTGTCCCATGGGAGAGGTTTAGAAAGTGTACGGTGAAACACAGCAACTGAAAGAGAGCCTCTGGACGGAAATGAAACAGAAAAGGTAACCATCAGACGACATTATGAACGGTGCAGCTAGACGATAAAAGAAATGGAACCGAGACTGAAAGCGGATACTGACGAACCCAGAGGCTCGGATATCTCACTGGGTTAATACAGTAACGGAACCGTAACCTCCAGAAACCAAACGGAGAGACTACAGAAAGGATATGGGGAAGATGATCCACAGAAAACGTTGGGTGTGAAATCTCGGAGCAGTATATTGAGAATAAGCCTGGCTCAGAAGGATAGATATGGGAGAGTGTGTGAGCAAGAGAATAAAAATAAATGAAAGAGGTGAATATGCAAAGTGGAATCCTGATGGGATAAATATGGCTGGGAGAGAACGGGAGAAAGAGAGAGGGAGAGGGAGAGACAGTGTGTACGAGACACTGGCCGTCACATCTGGAATTGCCATCTATCTCCTCCCGGGACAGGAAGTATTCACACTTCACGATACATTAACTTCAGGTCTCCGATTGCTTGGGAACAAGGGGAAGATGAACAATGCTCTCTAATCTGAAGACCTGCACTCAATTGATTCCGGCTCCTGCAGAAATCTCCCCGGCCCGTAGACAGAGCTGAAACCCAATACATCAAAAATATTCAACATCTAAATAACCCAACCAAGGAACCGTTTAAAATAAAAACCAAATCTGTTTTCGTTGTGATCTTTCTTTTTATAAAAGAGAATTAATCAAATGGCGCCCCGCTGCTCTGGGAAAACAAAACATTCAGTTCAAAGGTCGACCATACTTTGACCAGTCTTTTCATTAACTCCCCATCTCCGCTTTTAAACGCCCTCAATTAAGACGTTCCTCCTCAAATGAGGAACTTTATGATCCGTCCTTGGGAATTGGAGCCTCCTTGCACGGTAAATGTGGAGGTGGGGGGGAGAAAAGGTGAGGAAATGAGAGAGAGCAGACAAAAAAAAGAGAAACTACAGCCAGGATGGGGGAGGAGCGGGAGAAACCAAGGAGACAAAATACGTGAGGCAAGAGGAAGGGAGGAGGAAGACAAAAGTGGTGGAACAAGAGAGAGTGAGGGGACGCGAGTAACAGGAAAGGGATATGAGGATCGGGGGAGGGGGCGGGGGGGTGGTGATAAAAGGAGTGGGAAAGCTGAGGAGGGAACATGTGGATGAAGTCATTAGGAAGCAGAGGGAACGGGCGGAGAGGGACGGAGCTATGAACTGTGAAAGCAAGAGTTAAAATGGTGAAACGGGGCAAGGCCAGCCAATAAGTGCCCGGGATGTCAACAAATGTTGCTGTCTGCTACAGTAATGGACAGAGGGACAGTTCCAGTAATCCGCCACCTAGCTTCCAGTGTTGCTGGAGGAACTCAGCAGGTCCGGCAGCATCTGTGGAGAGACAATCAGAGTTAATGCTTCAAGTCCGATATGACCCTTCTGCGGGACAGCCAATGGTACATAGTGATACTGTCTCTCTGAATCTAGGGTTCGTGACAGAGGGTTTTATTCCACTCCCTGGACCGTGGTGACATCTTCAAATCGTTCCCAGCCAGTTATCGTGTTTAATTGAAACAAACGATGCAGTGTTTTCCTCCTTACACTCTTGCAGTGTCTTCCATCCCCTGGTAACTCTCTCCCCCACGTCCACATATCATTACTGTCAGTCTGAGAGTGATCTGTATACAGTAACCATCTGTCCACAGCGGCCATATCGCGGGTTTCCGGCTTGCACACCTTTGGAGCCGAGCTGGGAGGTGAGCATCAGCCGGACACCAGCAGCCGCCGGGCAACTACAGGCGTGTGTGCTCCTTCTGGCAGAACCTTTATCAATCTGAGTGGGGCTAACCCAGATGCGTTACTCTAAGCAGCTGAGAGTTCGGCAAGGGGAGAGGTGTTCCTGTAATGTTCACTGGAAATGGCTTCTATCTCCCTGCCGTGGTCTCCCCTCCACTTCTTGTGAAAGTGGCAGCTAGCAGGGTATCTATTTCCGCGCCAGGGAAACTGCTTTATTGATTGTGAAGGTTTGATGGTTTTCCTTTTTAATGGATTTAGTTGCAACTTGTCGGATGTGCTTTTCAGAATGTGGATCAGGATTAAAACTGGGTAGGGTTCTGAGCCCCAAACCGAGCTCGGCGTCATTGCTGACAGCATCAACCTTCATCACTCGCCAATCCATCCTATCACCAAATCATCTGTCTCGAGCTGCCCAAACATCTACCCAAACTACATCCTCAACATGGTGAGAAACACCAAACTGTCCACTCCAAAGATCTGACCTAAACGCACCGGGTTAAACTAAAGACCGATTTCACTTCAACGGACAGCATTCAACCTCAATGAATGGCACCAAACCATTAAATCAAAACAAAATTGAGGGGTGATCGATTTAAGGCAGATGTCAGAGGCAGGTTCTTTACGCAGAGAGTGGAATGTCTGACCTGCTAATGAGGTCAACTCAGCCACATTAGGGAGATTTAAACAATCCTTAGGTAAGCACCTGGATGATTTTGGGATAGTGTAGGAGGGCGAGCTGAGAATAGTTCACAGGTCGGTGCAACATCGAGGGCTGAAGGGCCTGTTCTGCGCTGGATTGTTCTACGTTCTAAAAGCAGATCAAATGTGTTTTGAGGTTTGAGAGCTCCACAGCGCTGTTACCACTGATTCTTCAGTCTCCTTACTGGCCCTCGGCCTCCATACTCTGCAGTCCCTCTCCCTGTAGCCTTGGCGATTTGAGTGTTTAGTTCCCAATTCTACGGTCAGCCTGAGAGCACAACATCTCTACACTGTTAGGAACGAAAAAGAAGAGCCGACCATTCAGTCGCGCGAGTCTGCGGCAACCATACAACAGGATCATGGGCTGATCCTCACATTGACACCATGTGTTCACTCCCCATGTCCCCTTGCATCCCCGAGAGACCAAACTGTGCCCATCTCAGGGACTTGACAATGGGGTAGAGGACACAAAGGTTCACAAAGCTGCGAATGGTGAAAGTTCTCCAGGTCGCTCTCCTAAATGATAGGTCCCTTATCCTGCTCCCCCTTCTGGATTTCTCCTGACACCAAAGGCAGGGGCAGTTTATACAATGACCTCAAACCCAAGAGCGTGCACCGAGTTAATATTATGGCAATCTGAGTTTCTCGGTATATGGGACAGTCATGATCCTGTAAGGAGGTCAGTGAAGGTGAAATACATTGAAGGCCTGGGTTCCTAACAGGTCAGCACCGGTCTGATATGCTGCTGGCTGAATCCCACTGCAGGGCGGCTGATGATAGGAAGTGAACAGCGTATCTCCTGCACCTACCTGGTCTTGCCGAGAAATGTAGGGATGGGAAAGAGGGAATCAAATCTGGCTGAACCACAAACAGGGTTCCTTGAATGAAGCGTTCATTTGCCCGTCATGTGACAGGTCTGTATCGGCACCTTCAAAACACATGAAATGTGAAGGACACGTCTAGTAGATTTGCACTGTCAGTGATGGTTTCTAACCCTCGCCACTAATAATAATTCCAACCCGTAACGCTTATCCCTAATTTCAACTGAAACCACTGGCCCCAATGCAAACTCTTACCATTAAATCCATTCCCCAAAACCTAACTTTCACTACGAAATCCGTTCTAAAGGTTTAACGACCTAATCCTTAATTTTAATCCTAAATTTTAAAGCAAGGCATTGACCCTAACCCTAACAGTGGCCACTAACCCCGAGCACTAACCACAAACTCTAAATTTGATTATTAACTCTATCCACTAACTTTATTCCCAGCGCCCGAATATAATTTCCGTGCTTATATTAAACCACCATCTCGCCACAAAATAATGTATCAATTTTCAAGTTATCTAATCCAATCCGACCTGTGAGGGGAAGAGTCTGAACACGCATTTTTTTAAAAAAGAACATCGGCATCCAGCTGATTGCCGGGTCATGGATCGTTCAGCCCAAACAGATAACCACTTCGGTACAAATTAGCATTGTACCTAAGTGCATCATGTTGCACCAAGAGGTCTCGAACGCGTCCAACTCGTCTTCCTGACATCCATAGCAGAGACAGTTTAGCGGGCCAAATGATCCAAACCCCATTACACTGTCAAACATAATCCCAAATATTCCCAGTTGCCTAACCCAAAGAGATAGCGCCAAACCAGGTGTACCCAATATGCTGCTAACTCCCAAGTAATCCCAAAATGCCCCCAAGAAAATCAGTTTGATCCCGGAGGAACGGATATGATTCGAAACTCGCTTGCAATGAGGTATCTAGCCTCCATCTACTGTCATTAACGATGTAAGTAAAGCCTCTACAGTAACAATGCGCCCAATATTGAACCAAACCAACCCAAGATAATTTGTTTCCAAGCTGCCTGGCCAGACTGCCCAATCCAAACTACTGGACCTAAATTCAAATCTACCGAATCATCTGAGCTCAACATAACGAGTCCTAAAGCCAACTGAATAATAAACTGCTTATGCCCAACCAACACCATAGCATGGAGCCCCACGCGATCTGAACAGGCAGACGATTACTGAGCCAAGTCAGAGTCAATCCGAGACTACTCAGCTTTACTGGATCAAGGGGCATTCAAAGTGCAGCAGGAATACTGTCGCGAAGAAAGAGGACCGAAAATAAAGTCTCTCATTACACATTTGCAATTTGTAAGGTACATAGGACAGATCTTTTAACGACCGTTTGCTGGTAGCAATATTTGCGGAAATTTATACAAACGATTATAAAATTGCGTTCAGGAAGCGCAGAGATGAGGAACAAATGCTGTATTAATCCTTCTGTCACTCCAATGTCCTCGTTGCACTGGGAACAAGTTTAAAGCGGAACAAATCTGGTTATTGTATAAAAACAGCGAGAATGTGACTGAGTCCATTGGAAGGATGTATAATGGGTTTTTTTGCTGTCATTCAGTCAGGGTCAGATCATAATGATTATTATTTTTGGTCAGCCCACTGATAATTAACTAAAAACAGACTTCCTTAATGAAACACGTTCCATAAGGTGATAATTAGTGGGAAGTAGTGGAGATACAATGACTGGGATCTGTTACAGCAGTAGAAACGAGTGGGCCTAGCCATAGACAATCTGCCTTTCAGATGTCGATTCTGTTACCTAATCACAGAGAACCCCTGGACTTGGACGTTCGCGCTGGTTAAATGTGCTTTAGGTATTTTTTTTACTGAAAATAAAGAGAAAACAAGTTAGGGTGTCTCAATACTGTTCTTACTTAAATTCACATTTATTAACATGTCAATGTAATTTTGTGCAGCGAAGGTTAAGACAATACATATTTAAGCCGTGCTTTGGTACATGTATCATTCCCAGTGAGCCAACACCTACAGGCACCTGTGTCATCTTCTCAAATCCAATCCATTAAAACAGTCTGCGGGCCACTTGAAATTCCTTCTCAACTTGCGTTTTTGCATCTAACCTTCTACAAGAGTTATAATTGAGAAAGGTTATACCTAAAAAGCAATTACATTTGATTCACTCCCAACAAAAAAAATTGACGAGCCAAACCTGGCTGCGTTTAAATACAGTAATGCACACTTCTTTTCAAAAAAAAGTTAGATCTTTACATTTCATCCGTACTAATTTCAAGTATTTGCTTTCCAATGCAGAAGTTATTCTTTCTATTACTTGTGTAAAATAGGCAATAAATAAAAAATAACAATTTGGTGACTGTAATCTTTGTGCGGAGGCAGAATAGCTGAAGGAAAGCGAGCTCGATCATTGAGATTTAAACATATTTAATAAGTGCAGCTAGTTTAAGTCGAAAAGAGAAAGCGACCCTTCACCAAAATTCTAGATAAACCTTTATCACAGGGAGACAGCGTCTAATTATTTAAATGGACTGTGGTACCCGGCAGCAGCTATTAAATTATTCTTCTCCGTATAAATACGTGGCTGCCTGTGTGTCTGTAACTAACGTGTTTATGTGCTGAATTCCCTATCTCGAACCTTACCATCATGTTAATATATGTAATAACCTTGGTATATATTAACGACTGACACCCTAACACAAAATTGTTTCTTTTTAATAAAAAGTAAATCCTCACCTCCACGATTGTTGGTGTCAAGTGCAAGGGAAGAGTAAATTTGCATTATTTTATGAGGGGAGCTAATTTTCAAGCCATAATCATTTATTATTAGCTTGCTCTGCTGATGTTCTATCGATCAGTGTTCGGTTTAATTGGTACTTTTTATGACGATTCCCTCAGTTCCCCAGGTGTCCCCATCTCCTAGTAACATACAAGATGTATGAAAACAAACTACTTTCCCTCCCCTGTCTTTGTTTAATAGTTCGTAATGTGCAAGCGTGAATTCTCTAAATGATGTTTGACTACAAATACACCGCCAAACAAACGCCCATGAAATAAATAAATAATCACTATTTTCAAATGAGACTCGGGACTGTGGCTGGGGTCGGAATACTGCAAATTTAAATTCACTGAATCAGGTGTGGAAAATCGAAACAAATTTCCTGGATCCCGAGGCAGTGTAAACGCTGAATTTCATTTGGGATAAAATAGAAACATTTCCCCCCCCCAATACTGCAGTGTTTGAAAAAGAAAATGCATAGAAATTTAAACTCTGCAGAAGACCAGCGGAAGGGAAGATGGAATTGTATATGCTCCTTGCAAAATTAAAAAGCATATCTGGCTTACCATTCCTGAATGCCAGTGTTAGTTTCGAAATTCAGTTCTAATATTAGAGAACTGAAACCCGGCTTCAAAAAAAAAAATACACCCGGCATATTTTAATTCATTACTGTCTTAAATCAATTACAGTTTACAAATTTGAATCGTTTGGAAACATCACCACCTCCGCTTGATTTAATTATATTTCACAGAAAACTTGATTGCAAGTTCCTATTGAGTAGCAGGTTACGCGGTAAGTTTGAAGAAAAAAAGCACTTTAACAGGCAGTATGCAATTATTGCGAAAAAATGCTCACAAATACTTTACAACATTTTTTTTCCAAACCACATATCTACGTGTAAATTCGTGTGGACTACGGAATTGCAACCCTCTGCTCTATGTTGCATTATGATATAAGCAGAACTGTTATAGACTAAATGTACAGTTCATTCCAGACTCCTTGGAGACTCTCCCAATAGCTATGTGCAATATCAGGGCAAATAAATTATATTCTTAATAAGAATCTATCGTCAGTCCTGCAAGGTGCGTGAGAGACATCTTTGAAATGAAGAGGGACAGTCTAAAATCAGTATGTGGGAAGTATTCATTACTAATTAAATAGTTTAATCAATTTGGGTTTAAAATGAAGTTTTGAGCGTTTTTAAAAAAAGAGAAATATTGCGGACAGCAACCTTCTCAGTGGAAGGCTTTGTAGCAAAATCTTGTTTGCAAGAAGCTGATTAGTTTGGTATGAGTTCAACTCTATCTGGTGAAGTCGAAGTGTCTCACACCCATTTGCAGCTGCATTATTTTAATCTATATGAATTTGTCTCCGGATTAAATGTGGTTAGGATTTTTTTTTTGTAATTTACACTCTGCTCTCCGATCGATCCGACACCTCTTATTGAGTCCACGGTAATTTTTCACGCTAGCTGCGAGGTGCTGAGATAAACCCCTCTCATTAGAGGCGGCTGCAAAGGATTGCTAATTTGTCCAAACTGTCAGCGCCGTGTACAACCCCGGGTTAAAAATAAATCACAAAATAAACTGCACCTTCCGAACCTGCGCAATTCATCATTCTGTAAGGATCTAGGGGGTTCCAAACCAAAATATGTTTCCTAGGTAAACATTTTTTTTTGGGGGGGGGGGGTGGGTGGGGGCATGCTGTTGCTGAAGGGGTAGGGGGTGGAAACGAAGGTGGAAATCATCATAAAAGCGTCTAATTTGCTTCAGCTAATTTGGAAATGTGTTGCAAATGGGGCTCTTGAAAATTACGTTCATAATTAATTGTGCAAATTTGTTTCTATTAAATAAAAATAACACGTATTGAAGAACTCAATTACCATTAATTAAGCTTGATATCCTAATTTGGAAATTCTGTAATACAAACCAGCCGTTTTGGAACCGGTTGTGAGAGAGAAGACTGCAGCCCCTGGGCTGAGCTCGGTCCTTAGAGATTTGGAAATCAGAAAACGAGATGGAAGCGCACAAGGTGCTAAATTAGCTCCGTGATCTGCACTTATTGCATGCACACTCCCCATTACTGCGCGTTTCTGTGTGCAACTTAATATTCAGGGCATGGCGTCGCGTCTAGATAGCAGATTTATCAAATGGGAAAATGAATGTATGATGATCAGTTAAATTGAAAATCAGCGCCGGGATGACAGCTCGACCTGACACCTCCGTAATTAGAAAGAAAAATGATGGCGTCCGATGCATAATAGAGCAAAAACAATTTGCACTGTCCCATAATGATCCAGCGTTCAAATTGAAAATTTCTCTTGGTATAAATTGAATTCATAAAGTATGATTCATCGCGGACACATCTCCCGGAGACTGCGAGCTAGATCGATTGATAGTTTGTCTAGAAACAGCTTCCTCCTCGGGCTCAGCAAAAAAAAACCCTATTGAGCTGAGAGCAGCACCAACATTGGACTAAACTGCTTAACTAAATCACTAATTCACCTTAAGGACATGTGTCTGCTAGCGACCGATACTCGGCCTCATTCACAACCGCAATCATTATGGCTGTAAATAAATAAAACATGAGCTATACGGACAAAATGAACAGCTGCAAATTGAAGAAAGGAGGCAATTTATTGCTGCCAGGGAGATATTTCACGTTATTTAAAACAACATAGCATTTTAAACGCCGCGGCTTTTTTTTTGCCTCTTTCCCAGATTATATTTTTTTCACCTTTCGATACCAAACGGATACAGAAATGGCAAGCGTGACTGCTAAGGTCAGGGATTCGAGGCGAGACCAGTTTTAAGGATACCGAGACAATCATTTTCCTATTAACTGAATTTGTACAGAATGAAATTTCTACCCAGAGAGTCTTAAGTGACGTCCGTCTCGACACAAATTCGCTCTCTTTTTTTTGATCTAATTATTTTTTTCTCTCCAAAAGCTGATGCATCCTGCAGAGTAAATATCACAGGCACCGAGCGAAAATTATGTAAATATTATTAAAGAGAACGGGAGCTCAGAAATTCATCTGCGCGCACCCAGAACTAAGCCTGTCTTATTATTATATTCAATTTATTTGCAAATAAAAGGCCCGATGACCAGAAGGGATCAGCGATATTTAACTAGGCTGTAAACATAATTCCACTGTGCACAGACTCGACAAAATTAATGGTTTTAATAATTGGGATTTTAATTCCCAGGGAACTGATGCAGTTTACACTGCATAAGTGCCCTGTAAATTGAAGGGGATTGGCGAGGGAGGGGTGATCGGTAAGGGGAGTGCGGAGGGGTGGGGGGGCGGTAAGGCAAAGCGGGTGCGAGTTTCTGGCAAAAGTTTTCCATATCACCCACCCCCCCCCCCCCCCGACACCCCCACCCCCACCCCACTTCCTCGCCCCCTTCCCCTCTCCTCGCTCCTCTTTCTCTCGGTACAGCTGTCCTGAATCTCAAACTCCCCCCTTGGGTCTCCTCCCCTATTAGAACAAATGTGTTCTTCTTTTGTTGAGGCGCGTTTGCTTTCCCTGTCCTATTACAGGCGACACATGATCAATAGGATGATAACACCAGAACATCAATATAAGCGACAGAACAATGAAGGATATCATCGAACATCTATCTTAATATAGCCTGCTACAAGATACATGACAAAGGAAACCTCATGAAAATTCCAGCCCACGATTTCCCATTTCACAACCAATTCAGCACAGCCAAATATGCACGCACACATCTCAGCCTATTATTTTCCAATTTCAATTTTATGCCCCAGCCCTTTCATGCTAATTCTATTATTGAAGGAACTTGTGTGATTTCATCTCACTATAAAATCGGTAATGTGTAATAACCCTTTGGGCTAAACCCGACCTCGGCTGCCATCGGGAAAATAATCACTTTCATATCAGGACGCGGCAGGAAGCGGGCAGGATCGTGGCCCCTCCGGCTTCACCAGAGATTCACAGCATTTTAATGAATAAAAAGGTCTTATAGCAATAAACACAAACACAGACTCTTCCAGAGCCTGCTCGGCTGCCGCACACATATTAACACTGACACATCACAGACAAAACCTTTTTTTTAAACAGAAACTTTTATTTATAAAAAAAGTTACATCATATATAAATATTTGATACATTTGTTTGGGTTTTACACAATGAGGAGAGGATTAGTGGTTTTATACATTGCGTTCAGCCACTGATGGTAACTCTGTGTGCATGTATGTGTGTGAGAGAGAGAATATATATATGTGTGTTTATATATAGAAGGTAAACTGTTTTGGCACCGCTTAGTGAAAACAGGGCTGGGTTAATATCTGAACGCATCGCCTGATCAGTGAAAATTCATACAGAAATCCACCTGCATAGCTAACAAACTAAATAAACTGAAAGGGCGTGTTTATCTAGTGAATTTAACGAGAAAGTCCTTATTTTCCCTTCCTCCCTCTGTCTTGCTTTGTTTTGTCCTGCCTGCTTTGCAGATGCGATGTTAGTTTCCAGTCTCTGAGCTCAGTCCATATCCACCTCTTCACACTCTGTCATATGTTCTCGAGGGCAGTTTGTGTCTACTGGCTCGGGAGAGTCCGCTCTCTGTTGGGTCAGTTCATCCGGACCCTCCGAGGCCAGAGCTTTATTTGACTGAGGCGGGCTGGAATTTGGATCGAGATAGCTGGCTTGTGTGGCGCCCGCAGTTGTCCCGGGGTAGCTGGTCTGTGCTGAGCTCGACTCGGAGCTGGGACAGCCGGTTTGTGTTGAGTTTGAGTTTGTCGCGGGATAAGTGGCAAGCGCCTGGTCTGTTTCTGGGGCGGTTGTGTCTGGCCTGGAGGGAGACGGGGTTTGGACGGGCGGTGTCCTGATACTGGTTTGGGGAACGATGAAACCGAGAGGTTGGGTGATGGGATAGAGAAGGAAGTGCCCCTTCCCAATGACGGCTCGGGGGTTTGGTAAGGCTGGGTAGTCATAGTGAGGCTTGCGCCGCGGCGTGCTATCGGAAAGTAGACTTTCCACGCTGAAAGGGTTGGTTTTCTGATCGCACTTGGTCAGACTGGAAGAGCGAGCGTTCGTGCACAGATAACTCTGAGCTTTGTCCCGATTGGAGTCCAGATCTGAAGATCGACTGGGATTATTCTGGGACGCGTTTCTTTGGTGGTGGGAGAGCTTTTGGGGCGTCTGTTCGCAGTTGACCGCACTAGGCTCCCGGCTGGTGTTTGGGGAATGTTGACTGGTCTCGCTCTGTGTTGTACCAGGCTGCAGGTGGACCACGCTGCTGTCTGACTCCGAACCAGAGGAAGCAACGCTGCACTCCCCCTCCGAGTGCAGCAGCTTGTTCTGGGATTTCAGAAGTTTCTTCTCCTGCTTCCGTTTCTTCTTCTCCATCTTCTCCATCTCCCTGCGGGCGATCTCTTCCGGGTCCATGGGCTCCCCGCTACATGTTGTAGGGTGCGAGTTATGTGCTGGTCGCCCCGGTCCCTTCTTGGTATTTTCCTTCTTCCTCCATTTCGCTCGGCGGTTTTGAAACCAAACCTACATGCCGAATAATGAAAACGACATTACAATCGAATTGCACAGCTCTTTTCGCAAACTTTCTGTAAACGCTCCTGTCATCTCTGATCAGATGTCTCCTTTAGCCTAACAGCGAGTTCCAAGTTACCTTCAATGCTGGCTTTAATGACCAGTTAAAGATTTTTTTTATTATCAAATAAAATGATAGTCATAACCTTTTGAATCTCGTTGGCGCTCACTTTTGAGACATCAATAACTCAAACCAAAATTAAGATTTTGTCAGGAAAATTAACAATAACGGACCGCTGGCCCATCTTAAAGCACTTTTGAATTTGGTCCAGTTTTTATTTTGGGTTTGTTATGAGCACACACTGTGTGTTGTAAACTTTTCAATGTCTAAACAGATTGTGAAGAGAGGATGTCGAGTCGAAATCCTAGTTTAGCCTTTAAATGACCCGGGTTAATACTGAAGAGGAACTCGGCTACCTGTGGGGTGGTAGCAAGTTTTGGGAGTTCGCATCTTTCCCGTCTCCTGTGTAAATAACATATTGTTTACACAATCAACACGAAAACCTGAATTAGGTTAATTGACAAACGAATTGCATTTAATCTCGCGTGTAATTCTATCAATTAAATCGATGCTTTGCGATTTCAACTGAAGCAGTTTATTTTGCAAACCCCGCGGTAGAATCAAAGCTTGAATCAGCCCCTGAACCTTTCAGTCTTTTACCCCATCACAGGCCAGTCACGGGAGGGGTGGGGGTGGGGTGGGATGGGGGGAGGTGAGAGAGCACAGTGGAACCAACGAATATCGCTATTCTAAAAAGGAAGTGGTAAAACTCAAAACAATAATGATGATCGACTATTCATAAGAGGGCGAATTTTCCGTTACTATACACCATGGCTTGGTGCTTAATTCTCGCTTTCAGTTTGGTACCTAATGTTTCCTTTCTTTCTCACCTCCTACAGGAAGCAATTAATAAACTCGGTCACCCTCACAGTTCCTGACACGGTCCAATATTAACTGTTTTGTTTTAAACAAATACAAAACTCGCCAATCATTTTAAGAGCACAACGCGTTTCTCTTTTACACAATCGGGTAGTGTATTTTTCGAAAATGAAAGGTTGCAAACAAGAATTTTAAAAAAGAGAACAAACACGATCACTCTAATTATCAAAAGAAACCCTCGTGTCTTTTTTTAAATGCTATCCCTTGTTAAACACGAATTAAACTGGCCAATAATCGTTTTACAAGGACTTCTCTTTGTGTCGGTTCCAACTGCTCTGTCAATGAGAAGTGCTCATTACCGTCTTAAGGGAAATAAACATTCTCGACTTCATCTAAACCTCACTTAACTACCCATCAACAAATTGGATAAAGTGCTTAAGAACAGGGGAGGGTCAGGAGGAGGCTGTGCCTTCAGTCTGATATTTCTGCTCAACCTGTGCCACAATTTTGATTGTGACAATAGATTTATAATTTCAAACGCATTTAAACTTAACACTAGGTCGTCTGGGAATTTTTTTTTGATAGTTCGTTGAGCTTGTACACGGCTGAATGTTCCATATTTTTGGAACACATTTCTACATACATTCCCATCCCCCACCCCACCCCCAGACCCCAAATTCCCTGCACACAGTGCCCTGCCTGTTGCAAGTTTTGGGACATGCCATAATTTGATTATTCCCATTATCCCGATGAAACGTTAGGCAGATCTCCCCATTAAAACCCCTGTTTACACAGCTTTCTCTTTAAGTCTGCGTTCATTCCCACAAAGGTAAACACAACAGCAATTCTCACAACAAAAAAAGTAACACATTGTCAACAACAAGCCTTTTCAGTGCAGAACACTTTAGAACCTGGGGTGGTTTTAACCGCTCGTCCTCAGTTTGCTCTTTTAAAAACATTTATACGCAAACAACCCATTTTCTAAAGCACAAAAAAAAATCAGGAAGAGAATAGACTGTTCATTTTCTTGAGATTAGCAAATCATTGAAAAGTGTACAGTCTGTCCCTATGATGTACTGCTTTTCTTTTGGTGAAAATTTAATTTAACAAAGGTGTTTCAAGAAAAATGAATCGTGGACCTAAACAATTTAAAATGGTGAAAAATATGAATCAAAACATTTTAACGTTGACAGACCGTTCACATTGCGAAATGTCTCAACATTTTGTGAATCCTGGAATGGTGTCAGTTGGATGAATACTGTGCAGTTTGGGCTGGTTATAAAGCAGACTGTATTTTTGTTTATATGTTTTACCTGAACCCGAGACTCCACCAGGTCGAGTCTCAATGCTAACGCCTCTCTCATGAACACGTCTGGATAATGGCTCTCGTTAAAGGCTTTTTCCAACTCCTCCAGCTGCCAGCCGGTGAAATTGGTTCTCGTCCTTCTCCGTTTACATCCCGGGGTGTCTTTCTCTGGATCCGACGAGTCTGTGATGGGGAAGGGAAGGGGGAAATAAAACAATAAAAAGGGAGAAAGGAAATATTGATCAGAACAAACAAAACCCAAACGATCAGGCTCCACGCAGGCAGAGATAGATTCGCCGCTGGATGGAGAATACACACCAGGCATCCCAATCTACAGAGACCTTCGAACCGATTTTGTCCACACTTTCTTTCCAAAATTATATTCGTTCCCGCGATATTTGTGCACATTAAAATGCGCACAATATCTTTTAGTGTAGGAATGCAAAATGGTTCTGTATCTCTCCCCCGCCCTGTAAATAACCCAGATTAATTAGACACGGGCTGCTTGAGTTGGGTATGAAGTCACCGAAATGCAGGTGCATTGTCCCAGCCTGTTTCAGTGAACGTTTAGATCGAAGTGCCGGGCTCGATGCCGTTTCTCTACCAGCCTGAACAGAGGGGACCTGATCAAAACAATATGTGCGGTTTTTACAGGCACAGGCTTGGGCTGGGAGCGCTCCGTTCCCACAGCATCGACTTACTGATTCCCACGGCTATAGAGCGCCCTAACACACATGTCCATAAACACACATACCAGCGACTCCCCATCCACCCCGGATCCCGGTATGTAACTAATGTGCTCTCTTAAAACACCTTATATCGATACATACGTATTGTAATCTGCCTCGTCTTTTCACTCTGTGCCTCACAGTTACCTGGGCTATTGTACTCGCCTCCGTAATGAACTACTTTCGTTTCGTTTTGGGAAATACATAATTCCTTTTATTATTGTTTTAAATTCGTTTCCGCTGTATAATATAATTATGTCTGGCGTATGTATCGTTCCCCCCCCCCCCCCCACCCCGTGATAAAGCTGAGGTCCAATTCTGGGCCTGAGCTGGGCGCCCAGAGCACTTTCTGTTCTCGTTCTCTCACTGCTCTCTTTCTTACCTGACAGTTTGAAGGACTGGCTCTCCCCGTTCACGTTGCAAGCCGAAGGCATCAGAGGGGACGGGTTGACCACGGACGCCGTGCAGGAGCCGCTCAGTAATCCGTCTATGGTGAAGGGGACGCTGGCAGATTGGAGCTGGTGCCCTGTGAGTTCGTACACATGGTGATGAGTAAGGGGATAATGGAATCCTACCATGCTGGCCAAGGTACCTCCAAACTGAGCGTGGTGGTGTTCTAAGATCCTGCTATCCATCATCTCCCTGCAGGGGGAAAGGGGCCAGAGAGAGAGAGAGAGACAGAGACAGAGAAAGGGGAGGGGGTGGGGGGCTGGGTGAGGTGGGGGGGGGGGGGTGAGATCTTTCACTTAAAGGATTTGGGTGAACTTCAAAATGTATGCAGGGGAAAGTAGAAAAGCGCTTGACATGCTAGTGAACGGAGAGGATGTGTCTTTACTTTATGAACATAAAGGATCCAATAATTAGCCCAGGCTTTGGGAATTTGGGACCAATAAGAAACGTTAATCGCGTCTGACGTCAGAGACGTATAGTCGGTGTGTGTTGGGACCAGTGGGTATTAAGACCCGCTTGAAAACGTTTCCATATCGATCGCTAATTATACATGACATCCACCTCAATAAACAATATATGAGCTGTCAAAACAATGCAGGAGGATTTGACGAGTACGGGCCCAAGCTCCCGCAGGTTGATTGGTACCTGGTTAAATACTAAACAGAGCACAGAGTAAACATATGCAATTTCTCCGCAGCTCCTACACAACACACACTAATAGATTTTCCTTCTCTCTCTCCCAAACATTGACCATCGTGTTGTGTCCAAGGTTTTTTTTCCCCTCAAAAAAAAGAGAATGATTTCCTTGGTCAGCTTTTAAACTGATGTCGGGCCAATTACAGGGACACGTTGAGCGGCAAATAGACTGATCGCATAATAGAGGATTCATCAGCTGCTGCTTCCAGAGCTGTCACAATGCATTTAAAAGAACATGATATTTCATCTTCGCCGTTTGCTCTAGACTGCTCTGTCACTATGAATATTTAAAGCTATCGTGACGGTGCCTTATAAAAAAAAGGGATCTTTAAAACTGCCATTCGCTTTTTATTGAAAATATCGATAACAATAAGTAAATATTGAATTATTAATCACAGGACGGCGCTAATTAAACACAGGTCACCCCAGTGCGCGGGTGCAACGAGTCATTTTTTTCATTATTTTCTTCCCAAGGAAAAAAAACCCAGGCACTTTGTCTGAACCGGTGATTAATGGTAATGAGCCCGAGTCCCGCTTTGTTCTAATTAAATTATATTCCCCATTGAAGTTTCCAAACTCGCTCTCAATCGCCGGGCTACAGACAACAGGAGAGGGGAAAAAACAATTAGACAAAGAATCATTATTTTCGAATAAAACACACCGAAGTAAAACAAACCTTAGCAATAAATCGTTCAGGTTGGGAAAGGCGGCAGAATTGTGTAAGTACAAAGTTTCGAGAAACTCTGTGGGTTGAAGGCTAGGAGAGGTGAAAGGACGGGTTTCCTGGAAAGAGTTGGAGAGAAACATACCCAGGCATTTGTCCCGGGACACACATTTGTTGTCATCTTCCGTGCTACACATTTTCTGTTTAACACTTGCTTAGATTTTAATAAGTTATTGACTTGAAAGCCACCTTATTTCTGTTAACTGGACAATGGGTCTGTAAATAAACTGGAATTGTAGGCTGTACCTAAACTGTCCATCAGATTTTCTCCTCTGGTCTTACATGTGAAAACAATCCGAATGAATCCTTAAAGTGCGTATTAAATTAGAAATGCAGCGGTTGAACAAGATGTATTAATGTGTGCTTTCCATTTACACCTCCTTTGTCCTCTCACCTTCACTTCGTTTCCATAGCTTTTAAGATAAAATTATAATGCATCATACTAGGCTTTAGGAATATGAATCTTCCCGTGTCTTTCGCCGGCACAGGTTGAGTATCTTAAACTAGCAATGTGTCGCTTTGTCTGACAATTGTGCCTCATTATTTCTTTATTCTCAGAAGGGGAGAAAAAGTTGTTCAAAAATGATAGCCTCTCTGTTAACGGTCTGTTGTGTAACAGGGCCAGACGAGAACACGGGAGTTTGACCTCAGTCTGACAGGGAAATGGGATATCGAAGTTTCAGTAGTCCCCATCCAGCCCAGTGAGGTGGCGAAGATTTCGAACAGGGAAAGTTTGGAACAGTTTGTTGTAAACCAACAAGGCAGGAACACTAAGGTGCCAAGAGTTTGGGAAGGGGTAGATTTCTGTAAAATATCACAAATGAACGCGGAGGAGAACTCGAGGGTGTGAGAGAGAGGGAAAAATGGGAAAGGCCCTGGAGAGTCAAAAGTGTTAGATTCGAGGGAATAAGTCTTAATGATGGAATGTGTGGACAATGTTGGTGACATGTTAAATATGAGGGGAGATCAAATTGAAACATACAGAATACTGAATGGCCTGGACAGAGTAGATGTTAAATATGCCCAGCAAGGGAAAACAATCCCTCTTCAGTCAAACCTTCACCCAGAAAAGCAGAAACCAACGAAATCAGTGAGGAGGATGTGGTGACAATACTCAGGAACAAATTAAGATGGAGAATATATTAGATTTCTGGAGACAGGATGTCTGCCTCGTTGAAACTGTTGTAGAAAACATACCAATAACGTGTTTGAAGCCTGTCGATTTTCACACTGAGTAGCCACTACCTGGTGGAATATTAGATTTCCTAATTGAAAATAAAAGGTGGCGATTTGCTAAAGTCCAAAGTGGATGACGAACATTACACCCAGAACAAAATTAAAAAAAAGACCAAATTTCCAGTTTGACTTCTAAAGAGACGGAGTAATAAGAATAGAGAGGAGTATTAATGCTGCAGGTCGGAGAGGCCAAGGGCCGCACTTTTCAGCGTAATTTAATTTAACTTTCTATAAATACTAAATGTAAACTGTAGCCACTGGACCCAAATTTGCCCGTAGCAATAAACGCTTCATTTTATGTTTGAGCTTTGTGGCTGCAATACAGGAGACGTGTCTGTGAATACAGGGGAGGCTTAATCAAACTCAGGCAATGGGACTTTTCTCTCTTTATTACAAAGAATTAATTCGACTTATTTGACCAATTTCTGGAGCTGACAGAATGTTAATTTGAGCTGAATTCTCTTCCCCCGCTCACTAGCTGACCCCTGACTCGTGATTGGCGTGTTGTAATAACCTGTATCTTTCAACATAAGCCCTGATAATTGTTACCTTATTACCATGCAAATTGTTTAATTAATATTATTATGAAGAAGCATATAATCCATTCGTCACTTGACCTCCAGTCCACACTGCAACCGGCTTTCACAATCTGAATCTGTAAAATTTTAATCGTGGAAGGTTTAATGTTTCTAAGTCTTTGTAAAAAAAATCTCTTAAAGCGTTTGAGAGCATGCTTTAATGGAGAGTGCTGTCGTTTGATGAGACTTTCTTTGTGTCTGTAGTACTGCAGTCAATCTGCACAAATTATGGAAATCGTTTTATTTTTTTTTTGATTTTATACATCAGAATTCTATAATTGCCTGCATGACATTTGCTTATAAAAGCGTTTGCTTTAAAGGCACCCTTCAGCTGTGATTTCCAGGCGCAGGTTTCTTGTGCTCTTGCCAAGGCAAAACAGACCAGCAACTCAATGAAAGCAAGCCCTTGACACAAAGTCCTCGGAGACATTGCATTTAAATACGTTTTCTTACACGAGAGTGACATTGTCAGATGCTAGCTTTAATTAACTTGATAATAAGACGTACACGCCGCGCATTCAGGACAGCGCGGCTCTCCATGTTCCTCTTTATCTCGTTAAGGTTATCTATTCCAACCGATGTCTCCTTTCTTTTTGTGCTGTTAGCGGTGAAATTGGTCGGAGGTGATAATCCCAACATCCCAGAAATGTCCTGGAGAGGCAAGTTTGGTCCATTATGCCCCCTTAACAAGTCAACCACTTGCCAGATCAACCCCCCCCCCCCCCCCCCTTCCAACTGGTTCCAGACCCCTTTTGTTGGGTCTCTCTCACTCTCCCCCCTACAACCCAGTTGCCCACACATTAATCGTTTTACCCTCTCGACATTATCCTATGGATATTAAACAAGGGGCGAGGGGGAAGAGATACAACACACAGACCCAACCTGGGGGCAAAAAATGCAGCCAATGTTTCCAACACGCGCTCAGGAAATCCATCATTAAAACCAAGGAACGTTTAACAACCTCCAGACGGGCTGTTAATGGTTATTTAATTCTTAAGGCCTGAGAGCTGGTTTTGTTGGAGAGTGATTTAATGGAATATAAATACGTGTAAAACACGAAGGCAAAGCACCGGCACCAAACTGGGTCCGTGCCGTCAGACTCAAACCAGCAAAAGCAAGTCAACTCACAAGCTGCCGATACTGGGCTGATGTCAATATTACTTCAAATTGCACAAAATCAAATTTATTTTTAATTAGCAAATTAATAGGCGGCAGTTGAGGGTTTTAATTACTCAATTAACTTCACGCAAGTTAATTTTTAACTATCTAAATTAACTTGCACATTACTCGATTTGCTGATAATTACGGAATTAAATCTAAATTAATTGTCGCAGGTGATTTGATCCGGCGCTGGAGTTGAATGGGATCGCAATTAAACAGCAAAGTGTTTTTCTCTCTCTCTTTCTCTCTCTATTCATCATGTATGACAATCCGAGTTTTTGAAATGTATTTTTAAAAGGAGAGGGGCGAAAGAGGCAGAGGAATTATTTCTAAATTCCCATCAGCTCCGGAGATGCTGCTTAATCTTAACAATTAAAAACTTCTGCCCATCTCATTATCTATAGATTGGACAAACTGTCAGCGGAGACGCCGAGGCGAGTTTTTTTTTTAATTCACTATATTTCAGCTGGAGAGCAAAAAAAGTAATTCGCATCAAATTACCTCTCGCGTTGCTGACATACTAATACCCTTCAAATCTTTTTTTTTCCCCTCTCTTTTTGGCTCTTGCATTCAAAACTGAATGTTAAATGAGCGGGGAGTTTGTTAATAATATCCAAAGTTCCATCAGAATAATCATTTCATTTCAATTAAAACTGACTTATCACCTTTCGTAAAACGTGCTTAATATGCCAAAAATTATCAATGCTTGATCGAGTCCAAATCAGCAACCTAATTGTAATCTGGTTGATCGGCTCCTTGTCGCGGCTCTCCGCTTACATTAACACACGAGAGAGGCGTTCGGAAATAGAACTAATTTGCCCGCATCCCCGGGGAAATTGCCTTCGCCATATTAACATCTTAAAAATATAGTAATGATATAATTTGAGAAATGGTGACGCCAATTTGCAAGGAGCCTTTGTACAGAATCATTTGCATTTCAGAGCTTGCACTGTACGCTAATCACTCCAGGATTGATGGCCCCTGGATTTCTCTATATAAATATATAGATTATATATGTGTGCATATCAAACGCAATAATTAAACACATTTGGAATTCCGGCCGAGAGGGTTTCGAGAGGGAGAGGTGTAGTTGGACTGGAGACCTCGCCTGAGCCTGTTCCTCTCACAGAACTGGGCAGTGATATTGCTGCTTTCTGGTCATCAGATGGCATTTTTCTGGGGGGAGAAATAAAACAAACCTACACAGAACTCAAAGCTTCAGTTTAAAATATAACATGTAACTGGATTTGCGAGACGAAGGTTAACACAAGTTAAACACAGTCTCTTCTTGACTCCTCTCTCTGTAGTTACTCATCCCACTCTTTCCCTCCTCATATTCACCCTCCTTTCTTCAGGCCACATCCTATTTCACAGCCTTCATGTCAAAGTTTCCTTCTGTCTGTTCCTTCCTATTTCATTTCATTTCCTCATCTTTCTAAATCCCTTACTCTCCCTCATATCCTCAACCTCCTTCATTCTCTGGTCTTTGGCTCACTATCTCCCTCCCCCTCCTTCCTTTTGCTGTCCTGACTTGTCATGCCCCAGATCAGTTCTGAAAAAGGGACACTGGACTCTAATCGTTAACCCTGCTTTCTGTCTACAGACGCTGCCAGACCTGCTGAGCTTTTCCAGCAATTTCTATTTTTGTTTCTGATTTCCAGCATCGTTAGTTCTTTCGGTTTTTATTCCCCAAACCGAGGGATACCTGCAAGGCCCCACAGCTTTTCAATCAAAACACTGGTTTAAAAAAAAACACTGGATGTGATTGTTCTATTCAACTTTGCTGCAAACAAAATGAAAAGCATGACTTGTGCTCCAACGATAAATTACAAACTTTATGCAGGTTGATAGTGTAATCTGTGCTTTGATGCCCTCTTGTGTACAGTTTGTAGCAAGTTTTAAATGTGGATTGGATCTGACCTGTGTCAGTGTTTTGTTGAGTTAGAGTCTGATCTATGTCTGTTTGAGTGTGTTATTGTGTGTGGATTCTAGTGTTTGCTTGTCTGCGTGTGTGGATTCTGGTGTATGCAGGTCTGAGTGTGTGCTTCCATGTGTCATTATGTGAGTATGAGTACTGGTGTATGCCTGTCTGAGTGTGTGACTGCACGTTATTGTGAGCATGGGTTCTGCATATACTTGTCTGAGTGTGTGTTTCAATAGATGAATGTGTAACTGTAAACTGTGGTGTGTCAACGAGTGTGTGTTTGTACATTCTGGTGTGTCTCAGTCTGAGTGTACATTGTGTAAGTGTATGTGTGTACATCCTGGTGTATCTCTGAATGTGCTTCAGTGAGTTTGTGTTTGAGTGAGTGTTCTGGTGTACATTTGAATGTGTCAGAGGGTTGCTGTGTGAGTTCTAGTGCACCTCTATGTGTTTTGTTTTAAAATAATGCACTGCTTGATTGTGTGTTTCAATGCATTACTATGAGACTAACATCCTGGGTCATTTGATGGAGCATGTGTTTCAGACTATCACTGTGTGCGTGCGAATTCTGATGAATCTCCACCTAAGGTATGTTTTTGTTTGGTAATGTGTGCTCATGCATTTTCATGTGTACCTAAATGTTTTTCTGTGTATCACAGTGTACATATGAGTTCTAGTTTCTCTGTTAGAGTACATGTTGTGTCATTGTGTGAGTGTGAGTTGTGGTGTCTCACTGCTAATTTATTTCACATTGTGAGTGAGCACTCTGGGGTAACACTGTCCAAAGTCTCTTTCAGTTTGTCATTGGGTGAATGTGAGTTTTTATGGACTCTGTCTGAAGGTCTGTTTTGGTATTTCATGTGTGCGTTGTAGGTTCTGGAGTATTTTTGTTTAAGTGTCTGTTTCAATGTGTCATTACGAAAATCTGATTTTTTTTTCACAGTAACCCTGTCTGAGAGTTTGTTTCAATGAGTTGATGTCTGTGAGAGTTCTGGTGTATCTTGGTGTGTTCTTTGATGTGGATCCGTGTTAGTTTAGCTGCTACCTGACTGTGTGTTTTAGTGTGTTAGCCACTATGTGGGTTCCTTGTATATCTCTGTCTCATTTTGTCAATGTGTCAATGAGAATGACTGTCTGAATGAGTCCTTTTCAAATTATTGCAGGACCTACGGGCATCACTAGTAAGGCCAGCATTTTTGTCCATTCCTAATAGCCCTTGAACAGAATGGCTTGTTAGGCCATTTCAGAAGGCAACCACATTGCTATGGGTCAGGAGTCGCATGTTGACCAGGTAAAGGTGCCAGATTTCCACTTTTGAAGGCTTCCAGTGAATTTGATAACTCCTTAGGACAATCAGTGATAGTTTTGTGCTCATCATTACTGAGACAACCTTTCAATTCCAGATTTTATTAATTCAACTTAAATTCCATGAATTGCCATGTTGGGGTTGAAGTCATGTTCTCAGAGCGAGAGCCTAGATCTTTGGATTGCTGGTCTAGTGACAATATCACTACACCAAGTCTTCTCCTCAGTGTCACTAAACAAAGTTGAGTTCTGGTTTTTATCAGCCTTAGTATATTTTCACAAACCATTGGGGCAGTAAAGGTTTGAAAATCAGGTCTGAAGTCTTCACCATGAAATCTTGACACCTTTCTGTAGAATCAGACATTATAAAGAAAAACAGTCATGGCAGGAAAACCTCGCACTTCACGTTGAGAGCTGGTAATTCAGTGTGCATAAAAGGCAGTTAACTTCAAATTTGTTCAAACTTTGGGTTTTTCTAGAAGTGCAAGGGACTCAAAGACCTCAGAACATCACTGTATGTAAGGAGATGTTGAGCAGAGGGACTTCAGTTCTGATTCCAAACAAGAGCATTGCTGAGCCTTATCAGGAAGGGTCAACAATGCAATGTTGGCATAGTCAGTTTTGCAATCAGAGAGCAGGAAAAGGTGCCAAAGTATTGGGTGGAAAATGTCAGAGTGACATATCAAAACTGCACTGGCATGGGTAAAGAAGGGGTGGAATAAAGCCCTGGTCATGGATTCACTCAGGCATTGCTCCACTGAGGGAGCGAGCTGCCAAAATGGGGATCACCAATGAAAGGGGCAGCAGAGGTGCAGGTCTCAGTAGGGAGGAGAGGGAAACGGAGGAGAAGGGCAATATAGGCAATATAGCCAGCTTCAGGAATGGAGAAGACCCAACTGAGAGATCAATAGTTCATAGCTCAGGTACCTTCAGATGCCAGAGCAGTAATTGTGCTGAAGACTGCACATTCAGCAAAGCCAATGCAAAGCTGTATCTCATAACAGAAGATGAAGTTAGTTCAAATCATCACCCTCCTCCACCACAAATTCATCTAAACCATTGGTACCTAAAACTGTTGAGATTAGAAATCATGTTCATGCTGATGTCAGTGTGAGCGTTGGTGTTGATGTTAGTTTTGGTGTTAGCATTGGTGTTGATGTTAGCATCGGTGTTGATGTTAGTTTTGGTGTTAGCTTTGGTATTGGAGTCAGCGTTGGAGTTGGTGTTGGTGTTGATGTTGGTGTTAGTGTCGATGTTGGTGTTAGTGTCGATGTTGGTGTTAGCATTGGAGTTGATTTTGGTGTTGATGTTGGCATGAGCGTTGGTGTTGATGTTAGCATTGGTGTTGATGTTGGCGTTAGCATTAGTGTTGATGTTGATGTTAGCAATAGAGTTAATGTTGGTGTTAGCATTGGAGTTGATGTTGGTGTTAGCATTGGAGTTGATGTTGGTGTTAGCATTGGTGTTGATGTTGGTGTTAGCATTGGTGTTAGCATTGGTGATGATGTTAATGTTGATGTTGATGTTAGTGTTAGCGTTGGTGTCAATGTTGGTGTTAGCGTTGGTGTTGATATTGGTGTTAGCGTTGGTGTTGATATTGATGTTAGCGTTGGAGTTGATGTTGGTGTTAGCATTGGTGTTAGCATTGGAGTTGATGCTGATGTTGGTGTTAGCGCTGGTGTTCAAGTTGGTGTTAGCATTAGAGTTGATGTTGGCGTTAGCGTTGACGCTGATGTTGATGTTAGTGCTAGCATTGGAGTTGATGTTCTTGTTATCATTGGAGTTGATGTTGGTGTTGGCATTGGAGTTGATG